>NC_134425.1:17669204-17969204 GCF_030867145.1 Opisthocomus hoazin
TTGTCCTTTTGTTTTTGTTTTCAAGTCACATTAAAACTTGTAATTTCTGAGAAGGGAGAGGAAAAATGAAATATTTACTTAAATTTGAACCGTATTTCTCAGTTGTGGAATTTGTATCATGCTAATTCAGCCAGCCGTGACAGACTGTACTTCAGATGCATGGCAATACCATGATTAAGAACATGAAGTATGTTCAGAGAAAAATCCCCCTATTCAATTGCACGGCATATTCTTTTTTCCCAACCAAATTTTTCTATGATTGGCACCAAATTTTATTTTTATATCTTTCAGCCTTGTCAAGAGAGGACTCGGAATAATGGTCTAATAATGCTTAATTCCCTGATGTTGGTGCTTGATAATGTGCTTTTCATCATATTTCATCTGGGACTGAAGCCTTTTCAGTTGAAATCATTATTTTGGCTAAGGGTCAACGAGGCTAAACAGCTGTTGGTGATCTAATTACCGGGTTTTGCAGAGAGTCATTTCAAGTTTGTCTCACCAGTTCAGAGCCATTCTAATTGCTGTTGCTGCTCAGCTCAGCCAATATTCAAGTAAACTTCTGCGGGGGTCTGTGGGTGAAGAATTCCACAGGAGTGTCTCTTGGCTAATCCTTATCCAGCAAGTCCTGTGGAATCTGTGTATATTCTTGGGAGCTGTGCCATTTGAAAGATGAGGGAAGGAGAGAAATACTGGCTGTAACATCCAAAATACAGTTGCATATAAACAATTCCTCATGCTATATAAATTAGCTCCCATGTTAGCAAATTAAATTATAGCTGTCTTCAAAGACTTTGTATCTTTCGTATATTTTTGTTTGTTGAACCGTCCCTTATAGAAGTAGAACTGATGGTATTTTTGGTGTTTTTGAAAACAAGGATTTTCTTTGAAAAGAAATAATTGCAGAGAGGATTATATTCATTATAAGATCTGAGCAATGCCATGCAGATAAAGTCTCTCTTTTTTTTCTTCTTAGCACTTGCACTGTTTTTTTGTGAGCTTCATGTGCAGGAAGGAGAGGTATCGGGGAAGGAGAGGGAAGGCAGATAGTGCTTCCCTCATAAAATATACAAGGAGCTGTGTGTACAGAAGTGTCTCTGTGAATCTGTTTATGGCTCTTTTTTGACTGACTGGCTAAATTACAGTTTCATTGTTCTAAATCCCGAAGGACTTTTTCAGAGATGATGTAACTAAAGCTGTGCATGTTGTGAAGCTCTTCCTACATGCCACTATCGGCTGCAGGTACAGCTAATTTACCTATTTTAGTTAAACTCTCAAGGAGCAATGTAATTGTCCCTTAAAAAGCACAGTTGTTGTTGGGGAAATATGCTGTTTTCAGATTTTTCTATCAGGCAAGCATACAGTGGTTTAAAGCAGTTGCAGTGTCCAGCAGCACTGCTGTGGCCTTTGAGCTGCGCTGCAGTTAGAAAGCAGATGCCAGAAAAAGTAGTGTTGAAATAATTTTTTCCTTTCTTTAAGCTGTTCTGAGGGGTGTTTGGAGAGGGCGATCCTGCTGGGCAGCTCTGCAGTAATGTTCCTCTTCCAGAGAAACCCCTCTGCACCCTCACAACAGCACAAAGAGGTAGTGGACTCCTAGGATGTTCCCAGAAAGCATGGCCCGCTAAAATGGCTGGCAACCTGTACTGGCACCATTTTGATAGTAACAGCGATTTGGCTCTAACTGGTTTTGTCAAAGCTCTGGGAGTCCTGCTGATGCTCTGGGAGAAGGACTGTATTCTGAGCTGGCTTGCGTAGTAGCACACTAGAAATATTTTTAATGAAAAAGAGAAAAGCAGCTCTGTCTGCAGTATACTGAAATTATACAAAGGGTTTTTGAGGTTGAGCTGCTTTTCAAGGAGAGTTAGGTCCATCCTTGCTTTTTCTGTAACTTTACTGTGTTCTGTCTGTGCATGTGCAATGGTACGGGCACATCTCATCTGAAGAAACAAAACATGCGTACACTACAGAACTGCTGGCTCCTTTTCTGAAGTTGGACGCTTACAGGAAATAAATTCTTAGAACAGATTTTTCAAAGCAGAGAAACCAAGTTCTGCTGTATCTCTTGCCTCGTGACTGTACAAATCTCCCACATCTATTGCCTCGTTCAGCACCAACGGGACCTTGCAGCATGTCTGCAACTTTAGGACGTTTCACAACTTACATTGCTCACTGGTTTGCATTCAGACAGCAAATTCCCAGATAGGAGAACCTCACGGAGAGTTTCCTGCCCTGTCTCGGTCCCTTCCCTCCTGTTCAAATCACACGAGAGTGGTTATTTTGTTTTAACTTCATTTTGCCAGCCGTGGAGAGATGGCCTAATGGTTATTTTCATCTTGTGCTGTTTCGGACTACTTATGGGTAAAACTGTGATAAATCTTCAGTGCCACTATTATGGTAATATGCCTCTCTTGGAGAGCTTCCTGGAAATATAAGGAAATGCCATGGGCCTTGTGCATCGCAATGTCAGCATTTGTTTGATGTATTTTTCAGGAATTGTTTGGTTCCAGGCACCTTGACAGGGTTTAGTTCTTTAAAAGACGCAGCATAGTGACAATTGTCTTTGGACAGACAGTAGAACTTCACTAATTCATACTAACGACTTCAAGAGACTTGTTTTATGATAATACTTCATAATGTGCAAGTAAGTGACAGTAGTGTATTTTGTGAAAATGATGAAGTCTTAGTAATTTGAGACCACTTTGCAGCTCTCTGCTATTAAATCTCTGCTGAGAAGTAGGGACATGTCTATTTTTTTCATGAAATCATAAAGTTGGATGGTGAAATGTAGTTTATTAGGCAGTCTAAAAAGAGGAGAAACTGTGCTGCCCCATCCACTTCACAATTCTCCATTAACAGTTTTCCCCACTGACAGCAGTCTCTAGGTAACTTCTTCAGAAGATGAGACAGGGAACTGGGAACTCTGCCACACTCCGCCTCACGATGAGGTTTTCCTTTTTAAAACCTTCACTTTAGTAACTTGCTTAATGACTTAGTTTCAGATGAACATAATACTGAAATGCGATGTTAAATGGGTGAGAATGCTTCCCTCTAGTGAATTCAAGGGCTGAAACACCAGGCGCTGCAGGACTTCAGCAGTAACAATGACTTGAGTGGCTCCTGGAGTGCTGCGTCAGGTTGCACAGTAAATGGTCGTTGTAAAACCACAGTGATGTTGCAACACAAAATATTTTAAGTATTTTCTTTCATTTATGTGATTATTCCTACACAAAACTGTTTTCTGGTGGTCTCGTGGATGGTTGTGGTAGTAATCATGGACTGGGTTTTTTCCTTTCTCCATAGTTATGCTATCAGCTTTTTGTAATGGGTACCCAATAGCTCTGTGGTCGTCCCTTCTCTTCAAAATTGACTGTACTCTGCACTTTCTTCCCAAGTCTTTGAAGATTTTTGGTGTCCCTTGTTCGTAGACTGCATGTTAGGGTCAAGCTTTTGAGTCTCCTAATCACTCAGTTCTGGCATAGTCCCGTTGCCACTAAAGCCTCTTTTCATGCCTATTTAGTGCCTCAGAAGTGCTTTCAAGTGGTCTTTGATAAATCATAGTAAGTGTTATTCCAGTCGCTCAATAGCTGTACCTGCTAGAGTCTTTTTTAGCTCCCAAGGCAGCCATTCCCTCTTGCCTTATTTTACCAGTGACAGTAATTCATTCCACTTGAGCTGACTAGCTTATTTCACATTTATTTGCACATTATGAGCAGTGTCATTCTACTTACCCTCCAGACAGTGAATGGTTTGAAAAATGCAAGTGTAACAAATATTAGGCATGGGGAAGGGAATAGGAAAATGGAACCTTTGCGTTCTCAGCCCAAATAAAAACATGATGAATAAATAATATTTTGAAATTATCCCAATCATTGGGTGTATGCAAAATCAAAGGTGCTGCATAAACTTGCATTATCCCTTTGAGAATACATTTCTCTTTCCCGCCAGCTAGTTTAGCTTCCCTGTTGTGGAGTTAAATAAAATATTACCCATCAGGTCAGGAAAATAATTAGTCCAGCATTATTGCCTCCTTCCTAAGCAATCAAACTTGACCCGTATGTATTATGCATGTTTGCACCCTGCACATCTGAGAAGCGGGATGTATATAAACAGATGAATTTGGGCTCCATGTTTGCATACCAAGACAGCAGTCCTACTCCCCTCTGCAGAGAAGGCAAGTTGAAAAATTATCAGAGCCAAAGCAAGGCATTTTTTTGGTGTCCTGAAGTAATTTCTTTCAAGTAATCTTTTGCTGGCTGTGGCAAGTAGTTATGAAAGTGCCATTACTTAATATGGCGGCAAGTTTTCCCCTTGTACATGATGAATTGCAGAAGTACAAATAATAATGATGCTTTTAGCAATTTAGAAATGTGTTGCATTTTGCTCTTGTCACAGACACAGACAAAAGAACCTCAGGTAGGCAGGAAGTAAGCTCAGAATCTCTCAGAGACTGGAAAGTTCTTTGGGAGAAATCAGGATGGTCTCGTGCAGTTCTTAGGAGGAGGATATTTTCTTAAGGTCCCAGTTCTAGGAGTTAATGAAAATACAGGATTTTTCATTTTCATTCATTAGAAGCAAGATTTCTAGCACTCACAGCTTCTAAAACCAGTTAAGGAGTCCCAAATTATTAGTGATTGGGCTTGATGATAGCAGTGATGTATTTTGGTTACCAGAGCCAAGCCTAACTCATAGTCTCCAAGTATTGCAGTGATAGCAGATAGGTGACACTCAAAAGTGGGACTAAAAGGTGGAATGATGGAGGCATAGGGAAGTCACTGCTCAGCCCTGAGCTCAGGAGGGTGGACCATTTCAAGGAAAGCTGTCTTCCTGGTAAGGTGTGAGCCCCTATGTTTTCTCCAGCTGTCTCAAGTTGTCTTTGTGCTTGCAGATCAGGTATGCTGTAAAAATAATTTCCTCTGGGGATATAGGAGAATGGTGGATACAAGCTAAACCTATTACTTAGTGCTGAAAATCTTCCCGGTAGATTTGAGAAGTAGGTTTGGGGTCCTTGGATTTTTTTCAGATTTGATCAGCATAGTTTTCTGCCTCTGTCCGAAGCCAGTGTCTTTGTGTGTCTTCTGAACCTGTGTAGCTGGAGGGCAGCCAGGATGCAACTTTGAACTTTCCAGGCTAGACTGAGTTAGACTGAAATGTCTTGGAAGAGCCACCTTTGTTGCCCAGGGATCATCCAAACAGACCTCAGCCCATCTTCATATTTTTTAATGTTAAAGCTTTAAATGAACCAGGGGCAATCTTACTTAACACAGCATTCTTGTGTTTTCTGGTATTCACGTGATCTAATGTATTATTACATTATATAATGTAACTGGAAGGATTAGCAAGAAAGAGGGATTTCATACAGGGTGTCCTCATTTTGTGATGATGTATGTGGCAGGGTGTGGCATGCAGGTATTGGATTAATGGTGGCATTTGGGGAATCAAATGGACCACTTACTGTATGCTATATCCCCATGCAGAAGTGCCACAGCTGAAATGCAGGGTACTCACAAAGCGCAGTTATTGGTGGCCTAGAAAGAGGGGGGAGCACTGTTGCTTGCTGTTACAGCCGGGGATTGCAGCTGAGGTAACACACTGACCTCCACCAGCAGACCGTGCCGTAACTGAAGGAAGGTAGATAAACTGTGGCGTGGTTAAGCAGTGGCCTCAGCCTCAGAAAATCAAGGGGTTGTTTCTGCTGAATCTTACAAAATCCTGTACAATGGCTTGGTTTTCCTTGTATTTAAAAAAAAAAAAAAAAAAAAAAAGACAACCAACAACAAACAAGGAACACTTTTTTTGGAACAGCGAGTCTCTGAGGCTGAGAGTAACTTTCACACTGTCACCCAAACCTGGGCAGCTGAGTGAAGGCAACTGGTCTTTTTCAAAAGGGCTGTGTTCTGCATAATCTCACAGGACTTAAACCACATCTGGTGTTTCTAGATGCTGCTGAAATATAGGAAAATTACAGCACAGCACTTCCATCTGCAGTGACTGAGTGACAGAAACCATGGCTGAGTTCCTGCGTTCAAGCTGTGCAATATGCAGCTGTCTGGATAAGCAGTAGAACTTATTATAGCCTTCACCCAGTGCAGTCATCTTCCCATCTTCATGTTAGATGTTTTGTCTATACAGTGTAAGTGGAGTGAGAATCCTAAATGTTTCTGTCCTCTTTTGTCAGAACTGACCACTGATTTATAGCACTGCTGTTGTAAAGTTGTCTTTCATGAGAGAAAAAGCTCTGACTAGGAGGAAGTGTTGAAAGTTTGAAGAAATTGAAAATATCCCTTACCTAAGTCTATACATAAAAACTCCCAAGCTTCATCTGTAATAAGTACAGCCAAAGAAGAAATCACTGTTTCCAATTTTATATTTGTTTCCAACTTTATAACAACAGTGATATTCAGAATAGTAGTACAGAGGTAGTTACTGCAGAGAAAGTTGGGAAGACCTAAAGGCTTACCTTTGAAATTTTCATTGCCAGTAGACAGGGCGGTGGTGGTAAGTCTGGTTATGCCTGCTTTAAGAACTTTATTGCTTGCTAGTTATGTTAATATCCTGCTGTTTCAGACCCGAACACAGTGACTGAACTCTGCTAGTGTTCTGTTCTCTCTAGACTCCCCAGGGTCTATCCTCCATCTTGGTGGATGTTGCTGCTTCTCGTCTGTGGACAAGTTACATCCCCATTCTTCCTGGGAGTACTGTGACAACCCATTTCTGATGCTACTGAGCCATCCCTGCTGTTTTGCCCTCCTTGCAGCGTAGCTGGGAGTCTGACAGCTTGGTCATGCAGGGCCCGCAACAGTGTTGGCGATGGCCTTGTCCAGCCCTCCTCCCAGAATCTTCCTCATCTTTCTCTCTCACTACCACTGTGAAGGTGGTGGTGTGCTGAAGAGTGCAAGGAGATGGGAAATGGGATTTGTCCTATTCAGCTTGAATATTCTTGTAAATCATCCCCTCTGTTTCCATGCTCTTCTCTATGTGGTTATATCCTTTGTTTGCCTCGTTCTTAGTTGTTATAAGTTGTTTGTTATTTCTATTTCAATGCAGTTGGTGTTGTCAATTGAGAGTTCACATTTTGTTGTTGCCCTTGTGGCTATAGCGTGTTCTTTTCAGTTACAGGATTTCAGGAATTGTTCCTTTGTGGCTGTATAATAATTAAACAGAGCTGTGTCTTTGAATTGGGTAGGATTTATGGCTTGTGCATCTTCTGTCCAACGTTTTTAAAAAGAAAACAGAGTTATGTATTAAATGGTGACAGATGTTTAAAAAAGTCTCTAATGAAAAACTGCAGTGCCTTGTCTTGTCCTAGCCTAGCGCAGTGCATCTGTTGCAGCTCAGTACAGAACGGGAGAAGCAGCAAACAGGCTGTTTGTTCCAGGCTCGCCTGCGCAGCCGACAAACCTGGCTCCCCTTCCCGGCTTTACGGCAGACCGCGTGCATGACTTCGAGTTCTGCAGCTTCTCCTCTGCTTTGTGCGTGGTGAGGGGAGCGTGCTTGTCTCTAGAAAGCAAATGCTCTCAGGAATTGCGGTGTGCCTGTTTGTGGCAGGAACGAAGCAGGAGGAAAGGACATCTGCCAATAAATGCCTAAAATCTATATTGGATGTAATTATATTTCCAGGAGTTTAATTCTTAAATGCTGGACAAATGGGTGGGGATTTCGCAAAGCAGTAGGCTTTGCTTTTCTCACATCCCATAGGCCCTGTTGAAATGCCTATCTTCAGGGAGCAGCAGGAACTGTGAACGTGGAGTGTCTCTGCTTGTTCTTTGGGAGAGGTAACAGCGAGGCATGGAGGGCAGTGATTGCAGACTGCGGTGTGTCCTGGTGTGGCTTCGAGTCTGTGTATGTCAGTGCCTCATCTACTGCACGCTCTTCTCTCTCAGATAAATACTGTCCTTTATGTGAATCTGTGATGCGGTGATTATTCTTGGACCTGCGTGCTTTGGTGTGAGTGTGTGTCTTGGGTTATATATCTTAAATTTGGTGTGGAAGCCCAAAGCTGTTGAAACCAAAAGGATTCACATTGGAGCAAAATACAGTCTTTTCCAGCCTCAGGAGAGGCCTGACCACTTTCATAAATCCTCCGTTGTGGCACGCAAGCTTTTCGGCTGTCATTGAATGTGCTGTATTTTGGAACATACACACAAATACGTGAAACATTTCTTTTGGCTATTTCCCATATGGTTTAATTTTTTACAGCTCTCTAAAATCTCATGTGAAAATTCTGTTTTCATAACTTTTATTGCACATTAAAAGCAGAGTTTTGAATAATTAAGAAAATTCTCTCCTAGTCCCTTTTAAGACAAAATCTTTGGTTGTTAATGACAGCACAGGGAGCTGTTACGACTCCTGGTTTTGAAAGTAACTTGAGAAAGTTCTTCCTTCTAATGGTTTATATTTTAAAAGCAGAGGGAATGATTGCTGCCTCCCTTTCTTTTTATTGTTACTTCTTTTCTCTGCTTTCCTCTTCCAATCTCTGAAGTGTTTATTCTCATGCAGAAATTACAGTAGCTCTTACCGAAGCTGAGAGTTAGCTCCTAATCCCAGTACTCTCTTCTCTCATCTCGCGTATCGCTGTGCAGTTTGTATTCCATTTGTTAATTCCAGTTTGACTGTGGACAGCTTTTGAACTCCATAATCACCAAAATGCCAGTGTTTCACTATGTCACTTAGTGTTGCATCTGTGTCTTGAGCCACTACATCAGATGTTGTAGACTTCTAGCCTTACTCTTTCTCTTTGTTTGAACTTTTTTTTCCCCTAACACATTTCAACTCTGTTGGTCTCTTGTTTCTCTGAAGCTCAAAGTCAGCAGGCTGAGACAGTCACTCAATCCAGAGGAAAAAGAGTGACAGATACAAACACAGAAAATAATTAGCTTCTTGTTTGCTGTTTCCAAATGTAATATCACACTTCAAACAAGACGTTGCTATTCCATAGATCACAGTGATTGAGTGCAGATTAAATTGTTGTCTTATTATTTGTCTATGGTAGGTCCCTGTATGAGCCAAGCTTGAAGCATTGAAAAGAAAAAGTCCTTGCTGTGAGTGTTGTACATGCCTAAAGAGAGACAAGTAGACAGATATAGGAGAAAAGGAAAAGGAGGATAGGCAAATTTTATGTAAGTTAATGTAATGAGCAGAGTAGCATTGCTTTTGAAAAGGATTTGAGATAGGGATGGAGTGAGAACCTGTCCAGTGCATTCAGATGGGTCACATATGTGACCACAGCTCAGATTCTGTGGTTGTAGCATGCAATACTTCACACACAGAAATGATGGAGGGAGAAGCTGACAAATGAGCAGACAACTGGGTCTTGAATAGAGATGTAGATTAAATCCTCCTCTGGGGAAAATAGGTTTGTGTGGGAGAGCAAGAGATTGGTGAGGATGAATACAGTGAGGGTATAGTCACTCATCAGTGCCCCTCAAAGTTATATACTAATGCTTCTCTGCTTTTTCTTTCATGCTGTTTTTTTTTTTTTTCCAAAAACATCCTTACCCTTCATCTGCCACTTTTGCATATGTGCTTACTCTCCTATACAACCTCTGATCCTACCACATCTGCATTTTTCAAGGTATTGTTACTATGAAACACTCCTTTTATTATAAAATAAATAAAGGAAAAGGAGAAGACTTAAGAAGGAATAGGTTTACTCCTGTAATGTGCGTTACTCCCAAATACAAATTTCCATTTTGTATAAAGCCAGATAAGCAAGGAAAATGGTGTGAAAGGATGACTGCAGAAATTGTCTTGATTTTTCCAGATGTGGTTCATTGGGATTTTTGAAATCCCAAAGCCTAATTAAAATATTTTGAAGAATAAAGTAACATCTTTTTTTTGTATGTACAAATGTATTTTCCAGATGTGACACAGATCCTGAAATATGTTGCTGTTATTCTAGTACAGTGTATTTTCCTATGGCATCCCTTTTGCGCACACCTCAACAGAAATCTTGGAATTAAACGGAGACAATTCTTTTTTCAAATTAGTATTAGATTTTTTTTATTTCTATTGACTATAATTGAGTAATGAAAAATGTAGGGGAATGTCATGCCTGATTTATTTTTAAATTTCTTTTTTCTTTCTACTTTTTTGTTTTCTAAACTAACTGCTTATATGGCCCTTTAGAATTGTATTATCAGAGTGGCTCAAAGACAATGGTGAAAGAGAGAAAGGAATGTTCAAAATCCAAATGCATAAAGAGTTGTTCTGGGGAACATCACACAGGCTCCATTGTGCTACACATAGCGGAGATAGAAAGGATATGTGCCCACCCTCTACCAAAAAATGCTGCAGACTTTTCTGCAGGTCACTTGCTGCTGTAATAAGAACTCTAAAAATATTCAGGGGTACAAAAATGTTACTTGTAATATGGCACTACATTTGTTCCACTCATAATTCAAATTGCCTTAGGTAACGTTTGCATATTGGTATGGTCAGACAGCATTATCTGCCTCCTGCAAAGTACTTCTGGCCTGAGAGCAAGCACTCCCGCTGTGTTCGTCGTGAGCTGACAGTTGTATGTTGATAGCTGTGCTTGAACTGTGTGGTGGTTTTTCAAGGTCAATAAAAATATTGGGATGTGAGAGGGGGAGCAGAAGACTGCCGACCTCATTTTGCTTATGGCTTCGTCTCAGTTCAAAATCCTCCTGATGCATTATCTGAGAGAGTCTTTGGGAAAAAAATGTATTAATGCTCTCTTATTCGGTGCCGTTCTATTACGTATTCATCAAAAATATTGCTTTTGTGCATTTTTCATTATAAGATTCAACATTACCAATGTTAATAAAGAGAGAACTCCTTTTCTTTTCTTAGAAATAGAATATGTAAAGACATTGCCTCTTTGATGTTTCTAAGCCAATACAATATGTATTTGAATGAGGATAAAAGTCATTCTTTTAACAGAAGATCATCCAAGTCATTTCTGATGAAACTCAAGAGGAGCTTTTTTTAGAGGGATGCTTAGAAATTAAGTTTAAAAAAGGGGGAGCACTTCTTTAGAAGTAACAGCTGATGGGAATAAGTCATATATTTGATGGTATTTATCAGGATGCTGTTTCATTCAGGCCCACAGTGACAGAAGCCTCCATCCCTGGGCTGAGCTGTTCAGTAGCAGAGGCCTTTTGTTCGAAGGGATGAGACCTCGCCGTCGCAGGCAGGTGTTTCATGTGGTGCTATCCTGAACTGTGAACAGACAGCAGGCCAGGTTTTGGGAGTGCCTCCCAAAATTTCCTGCGCTGCCAGGGAAGCTCATGTCACTGGCTAGTTTCCTCTTGTGGGAATTTTTACTGTGGATTTTCCCCAGAGGACTGGACAATACACAACTCTGTTTAAGACCTGCTGTAAATTTGGAGCTAACGAATTTTGAGGCCTATGAAGCCTTGGGAATAGGATGTTTTCTTGAGTACTGTCCCAGCTCACTGCTGTTTGGCTAACTGCTTGCCTGTGTAGAGGCACAGGACAGCGTGGCAGCTCTCCTTTGTGAGTTACCGACTTCACTGCAGACTCTCTGCAGCAAACAGAAGGAGCGTAAAGGGATTAGACACTTCCTCTGCTGAGTAAGTCTCCTCTGAAAATCTGTCTGAAGTTTGGTCTTCTGGCAGAAATGTAAGAATGCTCTGTAGAGTAGATGGTGTAAAAGTTTTTTCAGAGCCCAATAGACACATCTAACAGGAGAGAGGCAACTCATGCAGAATTATTACTGTTGTACCAGTATTTGCTCCTGTTCAAGTGCAAACCTGTCTGTGGACAATGGCAGTGTCTTGAGTCATTCCCTAGCTCTGCACCATTCAAGAAGGTGGATCTGTGCTGTGTAAAACTGGCTCCTAGGAGCACTGCAGCTTTATCTGGGTCTGAATTATAGGTGGATTTAGATCTTGGGCTGCGGCAAGAGAGTCTGGGCTTCTACCAGCTGTCAGGGTGCCTGGGGACAGCTACAGGGGCTTCAACACAGTGAAACTGATGTTGCGGGGCTGGTGCTTTGGTTTGTTGCCGTTGGGCTTGGGTTTTTGCTGAAGTTTGAAATGAACTTATGAAAATGGATGTGTTGCTATCAGGAGAATAAAGGTTTCTTTTCTCTCAGTGCAGATCTGTGTTCTGAGGTGAACTAGATGTCAGTGGCCAGACATAATAACCCCTTTTCTCTTATCCCCAGTTCACAGCAGGTTGAGTGTTTCCTTGGCTCGCAAGCCTATGGTGTGAAGCCTGAGTGAATTGAAATGGTCTCCCCAGTGCTGCCCTGTTTGCAGACTGGCTTTGCAGCCTTACCGAGTGGCACGCAGGCTTCTCTGTACTCAGTGTATTGTTTTAAAAGTCTGACCTTTAACAAATTTGAAGCCACTTTCAGAAGCCTTTGTATCCACTAAATTATCACTAAACTGGAAAGGGCTCTGACTGCGCCGTCCCGATGCCGAAGGTAGACACGTGCTTGGACTCATCAGTCCTGTTTGCAGCAGACGGTGTTTCTGGGAGTGTAGCTGAAGGGGTAGATCTAAAACTGAGCAAAAGCATCCATTAACTGCTCTGCTCTGAGGTATCTTTCAGGTAATCTGCTGTGTCTCTGGAAAAAAAAAAAACACTCAAAATGTTGTCTTTAAATAAAATCTAAAAAAAATATAGTAAACTGCAGGGGCATATGTTACAAGTCCCTTTAAGGGCCATGGAGAGCGTTAGCTGCTGTGGTGCCATAAGCCACAGGCTGCTATAGGAGGCCGTGTTGCTCCAGGGGTATTTTCTGGTAGGACATTTTGCTCCACACATCCCTCCTCTCCCAGAAGAGGAGGAACTGAGCGGTGGCCTGAGGGAGCAGCGGTGTGGAGAGTACCAGTGCCTCGCCGGAGCACTGGCAGGACTGAGGGAGAGCAGTCGGGAGGCTCCTCGGGGTCAGCACTTTATGCCCTGGCTTTCAAAGGTGAAGAGACACAAACACCCAGACCAGAAGTGCCCTGTAAGGAGGTAGATTATACATGGGCATAATCGGGAATGTTACTTTCCTGTTACCTCCTGCAGACACTTGCCAGCAGACCACCACTGAATGGTGCTACTGTAATTTTTGAGCATTTTTAGACTGACCAGGCAATGCTAAATATTGTGCCTATTATAAGTACTTTATGGTCCTACTGTAATGAAAAAAAACCCATTTCATTCCATACAGCTAAACACACACAAACACTGGCTTCAAAAATGTAAAGGAAGATGGGAAATAAATCTGTTTCACTTCTAAAACAACCTCTTGAATTTGGACGATGCCAGGCAAGCAATCACCATTTGGAGAGGCTTAGATGCAAAACTTGATTGTTCTGAATATTTAGAAAATATATTGCTGCAGCTCTGACGAGAAACAACCTGCTATTCTGCATCTTGCATAAATCAAACATGCCTGCCATTTGCAAAATTATTACATTATAAACCATGTTGTAATTACAAAAGTTTAGTTGTTCCATTTATGATCTCTATGGTTTATTGTATTATCGGTTGGACTTGAAAGCTGATGCTTTGAATTTATGAAGTCCACTAAAATATTATAGTCCCCATCCCTTTCTCCAGCTGATCAAATGACTAAATCAATTGCTGGGGCAATGCCAATGGTACTAGGATCAATAGGACTGTGAAATTTATTGTACATTTTTGTTGCTGTATAAAATTAGATTGCAGAGTTTATGAATGTTTATTCTTCTGAGTACTGGATTTTTGGTTTGCCTGAAACATACATTACAGTAGTTTGGTCTTTGCTGGTTATATGAACATTTCACCAGCAATAGTTTAAATGTATCCTCTTTTGAAAAGTATTAATAGGTCTGTGTTTTTTTTACAAGTTTCATCCAAATTAGTTTTCGTAGATATTGGATATTTTTCAGGCCCCAAATTGACTCTGCAGAGTGTGTACTTAGATGTCTTGCTAAATTTGGGCCATGCAAAGAAAACAAAAGCTGGTAGAGACTTTCTTCATAATTTTACTGGACTTGTGCGTGGCCTTACACACTTTGTATCACAGAATCTACTGCCCTTCTCAGCTTATCTGCTTCAGATGGTTTAGACAATGTATAGTAAGATTGATTTTGATAATTAATTCAGCCCTCTCCTGAACTTTGGAAAACAGGTGTTTAAATTGCATCCTTGACTCTCTGCCAAGGGGGGCCAAAATGCTGGCAGCGTTTGTCTTTGGGTATCATCTCACTGCAGGGCGGGTGTCCATCGGTGTGAGGCTGCAAAGGAAGCGTACAAAAGCAGAACGGTCTTGAGGGAGAGTGACTCTAGATGCGCTATTAGGCACAATAACACTTTTTTTTTAAATGTTACTAAATATGTGTGAGGGGGAGTGATCTTTTTAAAAATGCGTGCAGTGCTTTCATTCAGTGAAGAATTTCTAATTCATCAGGAAGGGAGCTGATAATTCTAAAACCAGCTTTAGTAGAAAGGGCTCAGTAAAGTCTGTAGGTAGGAGCTGTGCATGTTTAGAAAAACTGTGAATCCAGGTTATTTACAACCTGCTAGACAGATCAGGGGGTTGGCCTTCAAAGGTATGTTTTAATCCTGGACTGGCAGATAACCCCAGGCAAGGCATTTCAGATCACTCTGGAAAACAAAGATAAATGCACAGCCCTCCGTGAAGAAGCTCCTTGGCAAAGGTGACCAAAAAGTGGTACATAGAAATAATGTGTTATAAGCAGCAAACTCCTTTCAGAGTCACTGGTAAATACCTTACATGGTTTTGAGTTTTCTGGTGACTCCCTTTTCTTCCCTCTGCCGATCTGTGGAGGAAGACTGTAGTGGTAGAAGAGTGCTCCACATTAAATTTTCGTTTTAGCAGTCAGAAAATATAGGATCTCAATTAAGCCAGACATTAAGCTGAGCATATACTGCAGGCCAACCCTAACGAGAGGAGGAGGCAGAAGTGGGTGATAGTGCTGTGCTCAGTTAAGACCTAGATAACGCTGTCTATTTGAATGTTGTAGTGTTTATAGATCTCCTTTTAGGCAGACATAAGTAAAGAGATGCTCAAGGAGAGCGGAATAGATCTGACTATACACAAAATGCTGTGAAAGGAATATAGTAAGAAAATATTTTTCTTCTTGTCTTTGCTATTAATTTGAGGTGTTCTGTTTTAACAAGAGTAGGTGTCGCTTGCTTACTCAGAATGTGGTTTCCAGGCTAGCAATGCCCCTTTCATGGAAATGTTTTTTAAAAAGCACATAAACCTAGGAACATCTGTCCTCACCAACTGTAGAATAAAGAAAGCACTTTTTCCGCTAGACTACCAAACTTTTGTTAGAAGCTACATGGACTTAAAGATATTATTTCAGCCAGAAGAGGACTTGAGTAGTTTTTCTTCTCATATAATAAAAAATTTGGTCAAGTATACATCTGAAATAATTTGTGCCGGTCTGTTTCAGTTCTATAAAATAGTACTAGTGTTATCTATTGTCTTGTCAGTGACAGTGTTTTTGGATTAAAACTTACTGATTTTCCGTTATGCAACATAAAGAGTGATCCATAAATGGGGAGAAAGGTGCGGGGGGGAAACAATCCTATAAACGAAAGTTCAGATGTCAAAGGATCAGAGTTCTAGCAGTGATGCCAGTTAATGCTTCCTACTCTGTGGGGGTGGATTTGTATGCCTGATACTATTTCCTTTCCCTGTTTGGCTCTAGAATGAATTCTGCTTCTTGGCGAAGCTATCCTGAGACTTGATTGTGAACAAGCCTCCAGTTTTGAAATTCTCTGCTGTCTCTGGCGGGCTGACCCCTACACTGACACACGGGTGTGCGCTCTGGTGTCTTAGGTTTCTCAGCCATCTGTGAGGGGGCTCGTGAGCTTGTCCTGGTGCTGGGGCATCGCCAGGTCAGCAGCAGTGTCTCATGGGATGGCAGAGTCAGTCAGGTGAACTTACGGAAACCCGAGCGACCGGGCTGGAGGTGCTCTAGGAAGAAAGCTGTCTCAGCAGAATGTTTCAATTCTGACAAACTGCTGAATGTTGTGCTGCTTTTTAGTTTGCTTCCAGATTCACGTGCATATTTGCACATGCATCTCTGTATAGGGAGGGGAAGGAGCAAATGCTTTCTGATGTTTCAGATGTAAACCAGAAGAAAGACCATTCTGTCCTCATTGCTTTGCCTTCAGGCTTCCACTTCCACACCAGACTGTCAGAGGGGAGATCTAAATATTTCCCTTAGCTCCAGCTAGTGGAGAAGGTGGCGTAGGCTGCGTCGTCTTTCATACAAATGCCTTGTTGCTTTGTGGAATTGCATTAGGGGCTGGAAAGCATTGGTGAGATTGGTGATTTTTATTTTTGTCCTTTCAGTGAGAGTCTTTTGTCCAAAGTCTGGTTGTTGAGGCAATTCATCAGCTTTCTCATCCTGTTCAGTAGAGGTATATTAGACAATATCATTCACTTTCTAATCTGGTTTATAGGCTTAAATGTGATGATTAGGAGGGAGAGGAGACACTGTTCAAGAAACTACAGGCAGGGAGTACTCCTACGCGGGATCAGTTGTGAAGAACACAGCAATGAGTTTTGTAGTTGCTTGTGTTCCCAGCTGGGTTTCAGCCTGTGTAGGCTGACCTTTGCCAGGGAAAAGTTTATCGGTTGTCAACAAGAGAATGTGTTTTAACTTCTTACTGAGCTTAGGAAAAGGATGGGCTAGTGACTGTGGCACTTGCTTCATGTAGAAACCCAGCATAATTTCTCTGCAGACTTCCTATGTGCTGTTAGACAAGCTTTTCTGCCATGATGCCAGCTACCAACAAGACATTGGAGGTAATACTCTGTTAAAACTGAGCTAATATTCCTTACAAATGCATTTTGTGACTGCTTAAGAATTCCAAGTCTCTCTAATACTTCAATAGTTTAGAGCAGTTAAGCTTCATAAGAGTCTTGTCTCTTTCATGGGATTTAAAACTTCTTCCTTTTGTGGTGTTAACCTGAGGACAAGTGTGTATGTGTTTTCATTTTGGTTAAAAAATGATTTTGTCTGGGAGGAGGGGAATGGAAGGATGGATAGAAACTATATTAAAATTTTTTGCTTTGTGTGGAAAATCTTTGCATATGGCTCTAAAATTCTTACTCTATAAAAACTTTTCTGAGCTGCTTGGTGTGTCTTTACAGTTAACGTGCTTAGTTATAGTTGTGTAAATATAAAGAGAAATTAAGTTGGATAGGGAAAAATATGCTACTGCTACTAGCTGTGACAGTAACATAATGGGACAACGTTAAGATGTTTTTTGTTTGTTTCGGTCTTTCTTTGAATGCAGTATCTTTATTTTTAAAATTGCATTGAAAACTCTTACTAAAATATTTATAAAGCACAGATATTGCATAAGGGAAGAACCAGAAAAAAAGGAGTTCTTGGTAGTCAACTCTTAAAGTAGAGGATATATTTCTCCATTTATGTTTCAGAAATTAAGCTTTTCAGAGGTGCTATCTGTTAAATCCAGCTAGAGCTCCCCATTGCTGAAATCTGACTTTTAAAAATCTTGATTAGCTTTGCCACTTGTGTGAAGGGCAGTAAGCTACCTAGAAGCAGAGAGTAACCTGGGTGACAAGGGCATTTTTCTGAAGTGGGGAGACAGAGGACTTGAACCTGAGTTTCTTAAATCCCAGAAGAGCCCTTAGTTACTTGGCAGTAGGTTGTTATGGAATGTTCCTGTGTTTCCTTTCCCTTTTTTACGTTAAAAAAAAAAAAAAGCCCAACTGAAATCAAAAAGGAGAAAGAACAGGCATTGAAAGCTCTCTGTAGTTCATGCTGTAGAAACAAGTTAATCATGACCCACTGTTACTCCCTGCTGAGTTAGAAAAGTGTTTTTGATTATTCTTGTGCATTTGTGCATAGGTAACTTTCTACAAAAAATACTTACACTATTCAGGTGCCTAAATCCCTTTTTCATACTATTATTGTCTATTCAGGACACCCAGTTGAACTGGGACTGCGCAGAAAACCAAAATGTTGTGGTGAAGGAACTCAACCAGCACTGAAAGCCAAGCTGCATACCAGTGGCTGCAACTTGCAGTCCCCAGGTTCCTTTGTGAACTAATTGGCAGGGCATCTCAGAGGCTGTTTCAGTCAGATTGCTTCCAAGAATGGGTTATTCTGTAAGTTACTTCAAGTGCCCGCAGTCTGGGCACCTTGGTGGTTGCAGGTCATCTTGTTGCAGTTATCGAGTACAACTCAATCTTGGAAGTCGATTAATGGTGCCTCCTCGGTGGATATTGACTGAGGATGTGGACCATGAACATCTATCATATATTGAAGCAGAGACCTGAGCTAATTGGTGTGTGACTGTGTCATTACTTTATCTGTAGTTACAGGATGCTGGAGTTATAGCACAAACATCGTTGTAACAGAAAACCAGTGTATTATGTGATAAAGATTAGTTTATTGATGGAGCACAGGTTTGTGTAGAGCTGTGGGGATAGCTCTTCCGTGATGTTACCAGTAAGTATTCTACAATGTAATAGTTTAAAACCATTAGCGGCATGTTGTTGTCGTCTTTCATTTTAATTGTCTTATGTCTTCTGCTGTATGTTTTTTAGCACTGGCCCATATGCCAGACTTTAAAGAGTCTATTGTGGAACGTTTGTCACAAACAACCAGGACTAAAAGGCTGGAGGGCATGAAATAAACATGCATTTACATTAAAAAATAATTGCTGAAGTGTTTTGCTTTGTGTTTTTCTTTTTTGTTTTGGAGGAAGAGATGAACTCTCTCCTGCATTTGGCAGAGGCAGAAACATCCAGACATTAGTCTTCAACAGTCCAAGCAGGATTGCTGAGGTGTTGGGGCAAGAGCAAAAACACGCTGCACCACCCTGTGCTGCACCACCCACCTCTCCTGCACCGCTGATTTTAATGCTCCCTCCAGACGAGAAAGGCAAACATGTTAGACCAGGAATTCTTTGCTTCAGCTGCCTGACATATGGTACCACATAATCTCTGTCTCATTTTGACAGTGCCAAAACCCAACAGCCTTGAACAGCAGCCTGGAAATGTAATAGGATGAACACACAATGCCACAACAAAGCTGCTGTGTGGGGTGTGTAAATCTGTCTGTCCATCAGTTAACAAATTCCTTGTAATATTTGTTTTCAAGAAACTGTTCTTCTGATCATCAGTTGGTTTGTTGGACAGGGTTTGCGTGATTTGGTTTTCTTACTTCTTGCAGAGACAGACCCTTGTTTTTGGCTGGGGGGGTGCTGTATGTGCGGGATTTCTATTTGCAGCCTCCCGTTGCTGTTTTGCTGACCTCTTTCTCACTCCGTAGGGAAGCACAAGTTAACAAAAAGATTACAGTAAATTTGTTCTATGGTAAACTTACATCAAGAGAAGAAGCAGGAAGGCACTTCCACAAACCCATAATGAGCACATGTCACTACAGTGTGGCTCGTATATCATGGGAAATGACAATTTGGTTTGAAGTGCACAAGCACATCAAAGGCCCCTTGTTTATTCAAGGTCACAGACAGATGGGATCTGGTGTATGGCAAGCCTATATGAAAGTTATGGTCGTTTGGAAATGGGAATGGATGAAACCAAAACTGGAACAAGATGTAATAATGGCAGAACATGCCATGAAAAAAAGATTTAGCCCAGCACAGTTAAACTAAATTGTTTTTATCCCAATTAAGAAGGATGATAGTAGGAAATGTTTGGGGTTGTGGTTTGTTGTTGTGTTTTTTTCTCTTCAGAAATGACTAATTTCACATTTGGTTACTAGAAAACTTCTCTCTTTTGGTTTGGGGGTCATTTGTCTTATTTTGCATCTTTCAGCAAACAAGTCAACATTTTTCTAAGATAATGCAACTTCATTATTGCCTCTTTCTCTTGTAAGTTGGCATTCTGATTATGTAGATAGTATTTTATTGGAAATCACTGTTGTTGAGAGTGCTACCCTTGAATGTGTTCTGAACATTCTCATTGTAAGGATAATGAAGAAATGCTTCGTATTTTAGTTGCAAAATAGTACATTCAATTTAGATTTTCAGCAGCACAGAAAAACTGCAGTGGCTTTTTTTGTCTTCTCTTTCCTCCTCCTGCACTTAACCCAACAATTAAAAGTAAAAGTTAGCTTGTTTTTTGTGGAACATCTAGGCATAAACTCCATTTTCCATCTCACCTTTATTTCCGAAAGAAAAACACAGCCAGATTCTCAAAACAATTTTAATCATCTCTTTGTGGTTGAGCAACTTAATGGTTTGGCTTAGAATTGCTCCAACACAAGTGTCAGTAATTAGAAAGACTTATTTTCCCAACATTTACTAGTCTCCTGCTATGGGGACAATGTTGCCACAGTCAATTCATTGTGCATAATAATGCGTGGTTTTCCCTTGTTTTTGTCCTTATTTGAAGATGGCTTGAAGTGTTAGTTTAAAACTCCCAAGTGTACTCTGAACTTCACCCCACCCACAAAGGAGTGGAAGGGGGGAGAGGAGGCATCTACCAAAAATGTCCTGCATGTTTTCACATCCAAAACCCAAAGGCATGATTAGTATCTGCGAAAACGGTGTTGCACACAGGAAATTATTTCCTGTACAATTTACAGACTGAATCTAGAAATCTAGCCCCAACCCTCTTTTTTTCAATAGATACAAATCGTGGTTCTTGACTTAAATATTCCCGGATAGTTTTATAGCTACTGAGTCATGCTCTAACTTGTTCATCCAACAATCCCTGTTCCTATTTCAGGCTGCGAGTACCGTATTGTCTGTATAAATGTTTCCTGATTTGAGCTTTCCTAAGTGTAGAGAATACTTCCCATAAACTTGTCAGGCCCCTAATTAATGCACTGGACCGCTAGGCATGTCAAACAAATTACATCATTTTTTGTATACCTCGCAGATTCCACATTTATTAACTGGGTTTAATAATTGCTGAACTTGAAGTTATTTTGATTAATACAGACTTTGAACCTGGTTTACTGGCACTCTCTCTGTTTTGGGAAAGAGACAAAGTCTCAAAACAAATGTTACTGGATTATAAAAGCGATGAGAATTGAGTTTTTTTAATGAGGCTTAAAAAGTCTCAGGGAAATAATCTTTACCGTAATTAATTTGCAGTTTGTCTCCTCTTTTCTATCCTGCTAGTAGGAAAGAAAAAAGAAGAGAGGACAAGGTACAGTTTAAAACAAAATGCATATTTTCCCCTAATTTCTTCTACTGAGAATTAGTGGAAGGTACGGAAACAGTAGAATTTTGACTGGAGAGTTATTTGGCTTGAGATTTCTAGTACCTTTGAGAACAGAAATTTCCTGAGTTTATAAACCAGTCCAGCTTATTGCAGTGTGGAATATCCTTACTCCTGTTGAACTCCACTTTAGTTGTAGAGTTTAGAAAGTGAGAATTTTCATTCTTGTAGGGCTTCCATTTTTCACCACCTGATTGCCACAAGAGTTTAGGGAAATGGGAAGAGCCCAGGAAATACTCTGGTTCATGTAAAATGATGATGGTCTTTGAATGATGCCATTACCTCTTCACCACTCCAGACAGAACTGCCTCGCCACTGGAAGACCTGAGACTTCTAGTGATCTCTGAGTCATTTGCAAACTGTCTTACCCCCAAAACTCCATCACAGTCTCCTCCATTTACAACTTGTTTCTACAGGTTATAATTCAAATAACTTTCCAAGTATTCTCCCAGAAGTGCTTATGCAAATCCTCAACTCTAGTGCACTGGTGCTTTTAGTTAAGAGTTTGTTAAAGAAGTGGGAAAGGGAAGGTTTGTAGATTACGTGTTTTGTTGGTGTGACTTAGTGGCTAAAATGTGGATGACTCATGGGCAGAAGGTAGCCTCGCTCAGTGCCATTACACCTGGAATGTTTTAATCCATTTTCTCTGTACGCTAGGTTCCCACAGTTGACTGACAAACCAGTTGCAGAGACTTTAGCTCACTGAAAGAATTGTGAAATACAGTTTGGGAAGTCTAAATACCATTAATGAGAGGACAAAGTGATAAAGTGGGTCTAGAAAGAGTTATTTTGCAGGGTAGTTATTCTCACTATGGCTAATTCGGGAGATGTAGCTCGGGTGTTGATATCCTGAGCTAGCTCTATATGGTAACATAAATGTTGATAGAAGAGGCCAGCATAATATCTGTTATTCAGTTATGTCCTACCTAAATCTGTAAAATACCACTTAATCATGGCTAATGACCGGGTAAAGCTTGTGCTGATTCTTTACACAGAGGGTGAATTTCATCCTTATGCAATAGATCTCCATGGATCTAACATATCTTTTAAGCTGTGCTTTCATATTACAGAAAGCCATCTCGTCTCTTTCAAGAAATACAGCTATTTTTTTTCCAAGTTATGAGTGCTTTTTTCTTTTTATATTCTATGGCTGCTGAGTGATTCATTTCCCAAATGTTTACAGAGAACATCTAGTGGAAAAGGGGATCATGACTTTTTAAAATACCTATTTAAAGAAGATGTCTCAATAGCGCTGTGTAATCCAGTGCAGCTTCTCTCTCGTGGCCAGAGCCCACGGCAGAGTTGAATCAGTCTTAGTCAATCAGAGCAAAGGATCTTTTTGGCAGATATATTTGACTATATTAATTCCAAATACTTTTTTATTACAATGTAGAAGATTTTAATTGACACAGCCAGATGGCGTATTTTATTTTTACTCACATTTAGTATTGTCTTACGACAATCTGAATTATTAGACTCTCTTTATTTTAATTTATGAATACTATTTAACCGTTTTGTGAATACATAACAGTGATATAATTTTATGACTAAGATACTAGAAAATTCATCTTGTCTGCAGCCTTACATTCTTTAAATTAAACATGCCAAATATAAAAAATGGTTTAAAAATAGACATTCGTTTTCTCAGAAGTAGATTCTAATATTAATTTTCACGCTTTGCGAATGGTACAGCCCCTATAGAGGTTCTGATTTTTAAATCCTGACACATCTTTGGGTTGTATTTGTTTCACCTCTTGCATTCAATATTTAGAAAGGAGAAAAAAAATTGTTTTTTCATTTTTCAGATTGTAAACATTTTAAGTCACTGTAATAATAAATCTTTTAAGATTTGGGGTTTTAGTTGTATTTTGTTCAGGAAGGATTCTTCACACAGAGCTGTTTTTTTGGCTTTTTTTTTTGTTTTTCTTCTGTGTCAGAAGAAAAGTCCCCTTCTGGTGGAAGGAGATTTATATAATACATAGCTACATCTCTGTCTTCCTTGAGCCAATTTTGACAATATGGCTCTTGTGCGATTTTGCAATTGTATTCAAATGGTAACAGGCTGTGATCTGGAAATATAAGTATACATATGGTATGCATGTGTGTTTCTATAGATGTCTATGCGGAATATAATATGCAAGTTAGTGCAGAAGCTAACCTGTGCATCCAAGTTTTGTTGCATTTATACACAAGTAGAATTATTTTCCGATGCTATTGTGTCTTTTTGATGTGATGAAATCCTTGAGATATAAAATCTCAATGCAGATCAGCTTTATAACTTACAAGTATCTGTGGCGTCCCTGTTTCTTCCAATTACTTTCATTCCGTACATATCCAGTAATAAATTATAGGTGTTTGCTGCCAGCCCTGTTCCATCAATCTGACTTCCAAAATTAAACCTGGGTTCTTCACAAGAAATTGCTGTTATTCAGTCAGTTACAAAAATATTTGTTTAGAACTCTGAGCCAGACTAGAATCCAAATCACTCTTTTATAGCTGCACAGACTTTGCAGAATTAAGGTGAATGGAAAATAATAAAAATCTGTCCCTGTCACTAGCAGCAAAGAATTATAGCTCTGAAATGGATTTCTTGCATAAGATAATGATATTGTAATCACAGTTGTGCTTTTTGAAGTTGTGCCAATTTTACAATATTCATCATCAAACACCTGGATTTGTGTGTTGTTTTAGTGTGGATTTGTGTGTTGTGATAGTGTTTGTGTTGTGATAGTGTTTGTGTTGTATTTCATGTATTTGATGAATACTGTAAGAGTCTCTCTCCATATTTTTTATATCTTAAGCCAGCTGAATTTGATGCTCGAAAGCTGATTAGTAACCTAAAGGAATAAGGTTGCCCATACTGATCCAAATTACTTTCTATTGAAGTGTTCCATAGATGTCAATGGATTTATATCAGGCTCCATAAGCAACATATAAGTATACATCCACAGATTAGGAGGCATTAATGAAGATTTCTGAGGTCTGTGTAACTTAGGCAGAACTATATCATGAGGTACATATTTCAGCGTGCTACAATATTGGGGTTTACATTATGAATTTGGAAAAATGGTTGCAATTATTAACAAAAAGGTGTTTACAAAATAGGCTTGATGCTGTGCTCTTGTCCACGTGTATATTCTGTTGTGTGTGGATCCAGAAAGATATATTGCTCTGTGTGGCTAAAAAAAAAAAAAAGCCCTGTTTAAATCCTTCTGAACACCTGGTCACTTTAAGTGAAGCGGCTAGGATACGGAGTGAGGACCACTGAAATGGCACTTGAGAAAACAAAACCACAGCAATATTTTTTCCTTCTAGTTAAAGTTTGATTTTTAAAATATTTAGGAAAAAATAAAAATGTTTTAATGCTGAAACATTAAAATGCTTTTAAAAGCCAAAACCTAGATTATGTTTCTTTCCAGTCTCTCAGTGAAGAAGTTTCCACTTCGTCTGGGTCTTTTCTCATTGGCTTTTTTTGTTGATGCTCTGTTGTTTCTGTTGGGCAGTGTTGGTTAACACAGCCTGTCTTCACTTGTAAAGGACACATTAACCTTCCATATTTGCAGACAAGAAATTGGGATGGAAGTGGTGGTAAAACTGATTTAATGAAAGTTCTAAAAAAAGTATAGTGCAGAGATGGAATAAAATCACTGTATTTCAGTCTGACCTTGCTATTGCAGCTATAAAAGCTCCATCTATATGTAATACATGTAGTGGAAATTATATGAAGAATGTAAGTCACCATCTCAGTAGGTGAAGGCAGTTCTGTGAGAGGCTCAGGTGAGTCAGGGCCATCCTGTAACAGTGTGTAGTTCCTTGTCCAAGTCAGAGCAAGGAACAGCGACAGTGTGCAAGCTGTAGATGTATGGTACCAGAGCTCCTTTGTCTCCCAGTACTTTTCAGATAAAATATATAAGAAGAAAACTCATGCAATTGTTGACCTTTAAATGTGTATTGTAGTCTTTCATTTCATGGTTTTAAATAGCTATTTTCTTTTTATAATTTAATACATGTTATGCCTACAAACCTGGAAAAATTGGCTTGTTCTATCAATTTCAATGGAACACAAATTATACTCTGTACTCTGTTGTAGAAGTTTTATTAAACTTGATAGCATTTAAAATAGTCTTTGAGAATTGCTGACACAATGATTCTAGGTTCTTCTTGGCTTGTATATAGTTCTAACAGTGTTTGCAATGAGAAACTGATTTGCTGAACTGGTAATTATTACTGTAGTCACACCAGTGTCTGGCTATAATGCCGTTTCATGTCTCAGTGCATTAGATTCAAGAGAAGGGTAAAGATCATCTCAGGGAACAGTTTGCCCTGGGGGATTTCAAGTGAGTAAATAAGAGCATTTAAACTCTTCTGCAGCTATTGAAAGATGGGCATATTTTGTAGGGAAGCCTGGAGTGGTGCTGGGATGGATGCATTGATGTAAAACACAGGTCAGGCTCACAGCTGTCAGCTAAACCCATCTTGTAAAGCAAGATGAGTGGACCTTTGGATATCTCTGTGTATTAATATCTATTGTAGAAAAGAAATCCCTAGTAACACTGCAGAGGAGTGGATCCTTGTCTGATAACCTGAAATGAGTTGGGTTTTCAGTGTGAGAGTTGCAAATGGCAATCCTTGTATGACTTGGGAAAGGTAGGTTTCAGGAATGGGCGTCATGCTCTGGTAAATATTTATGTCAAAACCAAAGAAATTTGGAATTTGCATGGGTTGTGACAGTGAATCTAGCCTAAAAATACCCCTTGTTTTCAATGCCTTCTAGTGCTTACCTCCCTATGTACCTTTTTGGTGCTGCAGGAACCCTGCAAGGGTTAATGTGACTGATTAAAAAAAGTGTAAATGTATCTGTTTTTTAGGGTCTGCTAGGCCTCAGTGAATTCTGCTTGTTCTGAAAAGGTATAACGAAGGAGTAAAATGTTGGTAAGCCCCTTCGTCCGAAATTATCCTGTGGTAAATCAGGGCAGGGGAATATGCTTTTTGAACCGAGGGGACACCAAATCTAGAGAAGTGTTTCATGAAGCTTGTCTACTGATCCGTATGGGGAAAGATAGTGCCTGACTTGGGGGGGGGAAAAAACCCTCAAGATTTTTTTCTGTAGTTTGAAATGCTGTTAAGTTTTGTGGCATTTTCTTTCCATCTCCTAAACAAGGAATCAAACCTTTTAATACTTGCCATGATGTATTTTACCTTAATAAGGCAGTGATGAAAGAGGAGGAGACACAGCAATGCTCATCGATGAGGAATTTCTAAAGAATGGAATGCATGGCTGCTTTTGACCCATTCTGTTTTAAGAGAATTTTTAAAAAGCCTGGTTACAGTCAGTAGTTAGGCAATACGAAATAAAAATATACATTAGAAAACTATGCTTATGATTGGCATAATTTTTAAGCCATCATTTTACTTGGGACCTGGGGCTTGTAATGGAAATGTGTGAGATTTAGAGTCCTGCTGCAGCCCATCCAAGTAAACCAGCATAATTCAATGACTGATGGAATTTTTGTGGTGGAAAGAAGAGTGGAAGATGGCTTTTAACTGTAGCCCTGTGGTAACATATCTATGTGTGGTGATACAGCACCCCAAGGGACTCTAAAAAAACCCCCTTAATTAATAAACCTGCGTGAGGTGAGAAAAGCCTTGTTGCAACAAACCAACAGAAGTGCCACAGGGGGCAAGGGGGAGAAGAGAACCCCTAGAACTCATCTCTGCTTTGCTAACAGAGTGTAGTAGTGAGCCAAATGGTGATGTATTCTGTGCATTCCTTTTATTTTTCATTTGTTTTCTTGGTTAGCGTACAACAAAGAACAGCAGTGATGGACAGAGCCACAAACCCACAATGACTGTATATATTACAAAAATACGGACAGTGCTTACAGGAAAGTGACACAGCAGATTTAAAACGTGTGGTAATGTTAAAAATGTCTCTGTTTATTCTGATTCCCACACTTTTGGGAGTTACAGGCATATGTTTTTCCCTTGGCATGAATCTGACAGAGCACTTACTGCCTACTGAAGGCTAAGTCAAGTATAGCAGCAGGGCCAGGCCCCAAGGCCTAAGTAGCAGACTTCATCATCCATCATCCCCTGACAGATGATTTTCTGGCGCGCTCTTACATAGGGAGAAAATGTTCACACAATGCACAGTAATTATAGATACAAGAAGGGAGATTCTCCTTCAGAAAATACTTTTGTTCTTATCCGTGACCAAATTATCACTGTTACTTAAAGCATTTGATTAGCTTATGTAAGGAAAAAGGTCAGGGAAACAACATTAAATTTAAGTGGCAACAAGGAATCTCAGCTGCACAATTTCCTGTAATCAAGGTTCCTTGGAGCACACAATGTTGGGTATTTTTGTAAGAAAGCAAACACAAAAAGAAACAAGTGGAAGTTATATGTCAGTTTAGCTAAATGCAAGTTTCTCTATTTATGGACAGGAAGATTCTTTTTTGGTGAAACTGTTGGTAGTTTGAGATTGGGGTATCCTGTGTGAGGTGAGCGTATTTGAATATTGGCACTTTCACGTATTTCTCTCTGCCACACTGTTTTTGGGAAGGATGGGGTTTGCAGTGGTAACTGGACTGAATGGATTTCACAGAAGAGCATAAAAGGGTAAGATACCAAATCCTCCCTGAGTTAGGTGGGAACAAATGTCAATATAGGGGGACCCTTTGTAATCTGCTGGACTTCGTAGTCCTGGCAGGTGAAACAAGGACAGGACCCAAAGGCTGGAAGCTGGCATATGCAGATGAGAGGAGAGGCAAGTTTTCAGCTGTCATCACTTGCTGGAGTGGTCCAGCCAGAGGTGTGGCAACTTGCTGAAAACATTCTTAGCTGAAACAGGGTAAAGATTTCTTTCTTCATGGATGTGCTTATTCATACAAACGAGTGCAGGAAGTAATGGCCTGTGGTTTGAGGGTAAGGCAAGATTCGGTGAGTTCTACAAATCTAGTAGAAATATATCTAATTTGTTATCATCTCAGGCTTGTGAGACCTCCTGAAGTGGGGTGTCACTTGAGAATATTTATGTGTGTCTGTTTCCAACTGAAGAATATCTTTTTATATAGTTTTTACCACTTAGTTGTTTTCTGGGCTTCAGAGACTCTTAGCACAAGCTGTGTCTATGCTGTCAGCACTTTGCTATTATTTTGTCCTGGCAAAAAGCTTAAAACCGCCTATCAGTGTGCAGGCTTCACAAAAATGACATCACAGAAATGTTTGGATCTGACCCTCACCACCTCTGCATTATGTATTTCTTCACCTCACAGGGAAAAAATACTTTCAAAACTGTTAAGTCTTATTGAATTTTGATAAAGGAGTCATCTAAGGACCCAAGACAGGTTTATCTAGTAAAATTCATGGTTATTGATTATTTGGCACTGTGGTGATGACAACGTTTTTGCACACTGAAGAAAAATGTTTGTCTAAGAAATTCTTACATCATCTCTAGGTACTTACATATGCAGCCACTAGATAGCCTGAATAAATGAGTGCTTGCTGAAGTGTTCTATTGACACTGTGGTTAAAGGAAGGGATTGTCTGGCATTTACTGTATATGTCATAGAAAATTCAGATCAGATCCTTAATATTTGCTTTTCCTATCAAGGTCATCCAAACTGCTAAAAAGTCACAAGCTGTGTAAGGAAATTCGAAGAGTTCTCATGCGGTCATTGCTAGAGAAATAATTTCCTTTAGTATCCATATGTTCAGCATCTTTGCCTTGTTCTATCTTTGGTAAAGTTGTGGCATTGCTTTGTAGGGAGAAGAGGAGACAAAAACTTGCAGATAAACCTTTTTGGCTAACCTATTTGAAAACTGTGTTAATGAATTATTAAACTGAGAAGAATGCTTATTTTGCTATGGTTATGGAAGCAAGTACAGAATTCTGCTTCTTCCTTCTTACCCACTCTCTCCAGCTCCTAGCTGAGGCTGGAGAGTTTCTTTCTTTGTTGTCTTACCTTTCCAACCAACATATGAAGTTCATGAAAGAGATCCCTCATCTGAAGTAATGTTCTCTAAGTCTCAGCTAAAGCTAAGTAAATGAAAGTGCCAGTTGCTAACTCAAACTCTGCCAAATATGGTGCTTTGGTCCCATCCTGGAGTGTGACATAGCAAATACTCCGTTGTTTTTGAGCACTGTAAATAGACTCCAGCTGGCTGTTTTTAAAAGTGTGGCATTTACAGATGCTGCCTTTACTGCTTTGATATCTGCTAAACTCTGGTGGACTAAGCACATATCAGCAAGGCCAAAGTGTACAATGCAAATAGACCTCACTGAGTTCCTTAGGTGTGGTTTTTTAATAGCATTGGATGCATTGAACCCACATTATGTATTTCTTCTGTGGTTAGAAGGAAGCATGGATCTGAATTTGGCTGTGAACTTGATATTCCTCTTAGTAGTTTCTTCTTTCCCCCCCTCTGTTTATCAGCTTGTTATAGGTGTTGTAGTTGATGTGAACCAAAATGTCACCAAGGATATGTATGCTTGTGGTGCCTGGTGTCCAAGTCTCTAACACAGCTGATTGCTAGATGGCCCTAACCTGATCCAAGTCAGTCTGGTTTTGAGCATGGATTGGATAAGACAACCCAAGAGGTCTCTTGGCCCAAGTTATTTGAACATTCTGTGTCTGGTTTCCTTGTGTAAAATATTCAGCTAGCAGGATCTCATAGAGGCAGGCTGATTTGTCCATAAAAGCGCAGTGGCCCTGGAGCATGTTGATCCACCCAAGTTACTTCTTGGCAGCAGGAGCACAACCTCTGGTTCCCATTTTCCTGCGTTTGTAGCTGTTTCTGGGTTTGGTATGGGGTTCTGCCATGATGCAGAGGATTGCTCTTCTGGGGAGCTACTCATTGCTGCTGTGGTTGAGTACTTGGCTCAGTAAAACAGATGACCAGATGCTTTGAAGAAGCTTGCTGCAAGTACTGGCATGTTAAGCAGGCATAATAATAATGTAGGTCTTGCTATGCTGGCTTGTGGCACTCTGGTTTGTGAACTCGGGCCGTTCCTGGCAGGAGTGATCCTAAGTGTTGGGCCATCCAGAGAGAAGACTGAGAGAATAAGCTGAGCTACAGACAGGACCCATGTTACTGTGTTTTGTATATAGCTGCTCACATGCTGAGCACACTGAAAGAGTGAATTAAAGACAGCTGTATAGCGCTCATCAGTGCTTTGATGTCTGAACCCGGAGATTAAACTGCTGTGTAAAGGAGAACCCCCAAGACAGTGATAGAAAGAAATCATGGTTTAAAGCAGGCTGATGGTCAGTAATTAATCCTAGCTGAGGAGCTTCCTATGCTGCCTTGCACTGGCCTTCTGCAGCCTTTGTGATTGCGACTGATTTGAAATGTTTTCTGTTTGCAGCTTTAGAAAAAATCCTTTTTATAAAGCAGATTTTTTGTGATAGTTTCCAACTGAAAGGCCTCATGTGCAGGCACAGCCACATACCCTTTTTCAAATGCAGAAAACCCTGACAGCTAAGGCCCAAAATATGCAAGGAGCCCCTTCCAAAGAGCAGATGGTCAGAAGCAAAGGAATGTTCTTGGCAGTGGTAGAAAGAGAGGTCTAAAACACCTTCACTTTGTATTTTGTTTTGCCTATTTAGGGATATTTTACTTTTTAAAAAAACAGCAAACAAATGGTATAAACCTGATGACATTATAGGCTTGTAATGAGGCAGGAACGTCTTGGTAACCCAGTACCTAACTGTGGTCACTGTGATGCAACTGAACTAATCTAATCTAAAATCTAACGCTTGAAGCTTGGGGATGTGAAACCTGCTAGATTTATGGAGATGTAGATAGAGATTTTGGTCAAGAAGGACTGATTTCCTAACCAAAAACTCATTGTACTTGTGAATGAAGAATGATTTGACTAATTATTACTATACTTGGGGAAGAAACAGCTGTTCGCTGAATGTGTTTTGGTTTTTTTTGTTTTTTTTTTTTTTTTTACTCTTTTCTCCTCTGTCTCTCCAGTGAAGTTATGTTTTTTCATTGACTGGCAAAGATGGAAGTATCATTCATTGAACACTCAACTAGTTTGGTTTAATTTTCCTAGGTTTCCAAGAAGAGAGCCAGAAATCAAACCTGGAACCTGTTGCTGCTAATCAAATCATGACGGAAAGGTAAGAAACTATCTTTTCTTTTTTTCTGGAGTTTGGGCTTTGTCCCTTCTGTTACTCACTGAGGCTCAAGGTTGCATGTCATCTCATAGACACTCTTTCCTGGAATTTGAATATCCATCGATAAATGTGTTTTTGTGACGGAAAAAAGGCTCAACCAGGTTTTGTGACTAGCAGAAACTGAAGAAAGTTATCTCTGTAAAAGACACGATGTCACCCATGTATTCAGTTACTACTGCACAGAATACTTGGACGAGGTCAGCAAGACCATTTGTGCAAGGAGATGGAGGTTCACAGGCATTCACAGAATTCAGCCTGTGGTTTGGTTCTGGGATTAGTGTCTTGTGTCAGGTTTTATACGGCATGTTCTACCGTAGTGAGCTGTAACAGGATGAGCGAAAATGGATAGGCAGTCCCAACTCCAGATTTCCCAGCTCTGTCACTTTTTGCACTATAATTTTGCTTTTTTACTTTATTTTTATCTTTGGATTATTAGCACAAATATTCCTGAGGACAATCCACGTCGGTTATTTATGTTCATAAACCCATTTCTATTTGTTCCAACAATCTCAGTCAAGAACATCCCAGAATTGACATTTTTAAAATCCTTTTGTTTATGGGAAATTTTACACATTGGATTTTCCAAACACTCAACTGGGGAGTGATCGCTGCAAATATATGAGAATACTTTAGCTCTTCTAATTCTCTCATGTTGTCTTATGAGTATCCAAAGAGGGAACAACTGCTTGTTTTCTAAACTCTTCTTCCAGATTTATTCAAAAGTGGTTACAGTCCCAAATTTTCTAAGCAGACATTTGTATCTGAAATACAATTTGTTTTGCTCCTCCCTAGCTAAAGCTAATATTTTTTTCTTCATGACATGTGTCAGGACTAGGTTTTTTAAGCGTATAAGGTCTGTTGTTGTGAGGTTTTAAATGGAACACAAGCTTAATGCAAGTCTTCTGCATAGAAGTGAATTTTGCCCTACTTCAGTCTCTCTAAGTATAACTAGATGTAAATTGATCACCAGACTTGGAATTTGTCTTTGCCTTTTAGTTCTGGTTAAAATAAGTGCTACTGAATTTTAAAAGTACAAATGTTCATTAAAATGCATACCGTACTGCCCCTGGGTTCACACCTAAAGTATTTGTAGGTAAGCAATATTAATATACAATTTGCAAAGCAATAACCCATATCCCAAGTGAAAAGGAAACACCATGAAGCTAAAAGGTAAATAACAAATACTGATGAATAGGGACTCTGGAAAATCACAGTCAGAAAAAGTGGTAAATCCCAAGGTTTAAGTTGTTTTGTTCTTATTTATTAACTTAGGTACAGAGTTTTGCTGTTTTCTGCTGGTGCCCTGGGGGAAAGTTCTTTGTCGCTTTAGATGAAAAAGTTTTGAAAATGTTACCAATGTGTTCTGCCCTGTTCCCCCAGGCTTACACAAAAAAGGCATTTTTGCAAACAATAGAGGCAATAAAGGAGAGGCTTCTTTCAATTATTATTCGCAATTATCAATAACAACCATTTGCTAGATGCTGGAGGAAAATAGAAAAACATAGGTATTAATTGCTTTGTTACTTCATGATATGCTGATACCGATCCCTTGAAACGTGTAGGAAAATGGGTAGGCTTTCAGGGACTACCAGTTTAGAGCAAGTCTTTCAAACTTCATTATGTCTGGCAAGGACTCCAGTCTAGGAAAACATGGAAGTTTTGAATGTATAAAACTTCCCACAGACTTAGAATTAAACACGGGTAAAAGTGCTTCCTGGAACTTTGGTTAGGGGACTCGTCTTGATCAATGAATAAATCTATGCCTCTTAGCAGAGACGCTCCAATGCAAGAATGATGCCAGTGTTTTCAATCACAGTGCCTCTGCTGAAATAGTGATTGCTCTCTGACCTACACAGCAAAAGGTGATGTGAGCCAGTGTGCGCAGAGAAACCATTGTCCTGATGTTAAAATATAGTGAAGTCGCTAGGATATAGAAATGCTAAATGATTGCGACCTACCCTCAGAACACTACCATGATGGCTGGCTAGGAACCACTCTGAAAGTAGAGAGTGAAATTTTACAGGGGACTGAGTTCCAAAAATGGCCAACCAATTCAATTCTGAGACAGCTATCTAGCTGGATATGTAATGTAAAATATCCAGGCTGAACAGAAATAATTAGTGACGTCACTGGAAAGAAAAATTAGTTGATGAAGGAAGTATGTAAAAATACCAACAGCAATTAAGGCAAGAGGCCTATAGGCTGAGTAATTGTCTTTAAAACACTGAGTGCCATGGATGTTTCTTAGAGGAAGTCTAAATGTTGATGGTAATTTGAGGGACAGGTTGAAATTTAAAAGTAGTAGGAATTTTTCAAAACTATTTTTTGGTAGTGAAATTGGCTTAGATAATGCAATATCCATGTACAATTAAAATAGATTTTGTTGAATTCATCCCAACTCTATGCTTCATTATTAACTGGAGATATTTATAGACTTAGCTACTAAATGTGTGATAGCCTTACAGGCTGAATTTGTACTAAAGAAGGGGAGAATTTTAAGGAGAGATGTGTCATCCCAAAATTTTACAAGAGCGCCAGAATCTCTTCAGTACTTCAGCACTTCATAACATGAGGTGAGGGGTAGATGGGACAATGATGAGTCAGGACTAAGAAGGATATAGCATCCTGTAACTCCACTTCTAGTGCTCCAACCAGGGGCACGGATGGACTAAGAGAACTGTGGCTTTATTGGAAAGCACAGAATCTGGTGGGGTTTGCTTCTTTTAGTCTAAAAGTTGAGAAGAGAGGGCTTGCTTCCCACTTTGTGTTCCTCTGGATCAGTGCACAGATTAGCAGGTCTTTTTTGCATCTTGAGCTCAAGTGTTTATGGATGTGCTGAGTCTTACCATCTGGTACTTAAATACCAATTATACTGTTTATTCTGAAAACTTTTATACATGGGAGTAGTCTCACTGAACAAGAGGAGTATCTGTGTACCTTAGAGGGAGAAGACCTATGTTATTGGCCCACTCTGTGAGCTGAGCACTCAGCAGTTGCATTTTAGGGAAATGTGGCTCAGAAGATAGCTCCTATTATTTCTTAGCCAAATTCAATTGCTTGTTGAACCACAGCATTGCCTCTGTGTTGAAAAGAATTACCTTGATATAGCCAAAGATTCAATATTTTGCTTTCTAAGTACAGTTACTTTATTAATAATAATCAAATTGTGTGGGCTGAGTAAATACACTATGAAAAAAACCGCAGTACTCTCACACTAGAAATACAAGTATGTCAGTGTTTTGAATAATAAGAGATACCTCAAAAATATTTCCACCTTATTGGTATCTCCAGGTCAAGAAAAGAAAATCAGTTTTGAGACAGTGAGCCAAAATTCTCTTCCCAGCCACAATGTTTCCTGGAAGACAAGAACTAGCAATACGTGTAAAGTATTTAGCATACTACAAAGCCAGCCAAGCCTGCCTCCTGTGGATAGTTAATCTGTGGCTATAAAATGATATTGTTATTTGTATTAGTCTTAAATGATTTGTACATATGTCCATTGTTGCCAGTTTAGAAAGTACAGTTGTGAAACTTTGATTCCAAATGGTTAAACAATTTGTCATATGAAAAGAACTGCAAGCAGCGCAGTTTCTTCAACAGTTGAATTAAGCCCTAGATAGCTAGGTTAGAAAGAAGTCTTTTCTAAGCATGCTTCACAGGGAAGCTGTAGGAAAATATGTTTTTAAAACTGTTTAACTCTTCTTCTGTCTGAGTATTGTTTGGGAAAAAGCCTTCTGTCTGCTTACAGTGAACTGATCTGTACGTTGATATTATTGCAAGTGCTAAAATTAGGTGCATAATCGGCCACTGACTTATATAAGCAACTACAGCCTCCTTTCAGCAAATAATTTAAGTATTTGATTTGGTTTAAGGATGGGCTAAAGTACACAATCAGTGTGAGTGCTTTGAAATAGTGTTATATCTAGTAAGGAGTACTCTGTTAATCCAGAATCTGACTGGACTATGAGCCATGTTAATAGTAAGGTCTACTGGAGAGATAAGAGGACAAAGCCAATATAGTTTCTGGTGCAGGTGACTTCTCTTTGTATTAGTTCACCCGTAGCTGATTGTGTTTTGTTTTTTTTTTCCTTTCTTCTGTGGAGGTCTGTCCTTTGTACTGGCTTTTCTTCTTAGGAGCAGAGTCTTAGAAGTCCCTTCAGGAGAAAACCTTGAGTTAAAATATTGCAGAGAGCAGAGAATGGTGGGGCACCTTGAGTTTTAGATTTAGGGGAATTAATTTCCTTTTCAGATTTGAAAAGGAAAATATCTCCCCCTCCCAAGTCTGAGTCAGACTAAAACCACAAGCACTGGGGGGCTGTGGAGAACAGGTTGAGAAGTGGTTAGGGCTCTGTGAATTGCCAAGCTTCAGCTCCAGATAAATTTGGGAGCATCAGAGACATAAATTTAGTACGCAGCATCTCATCTTCCCCTGTGTAAGTTTCCACAGCACTAGAGCTTGCAGAAGCAGTGGTGAAACCCATCTAGCCTGGGGCCAAGGAATGAAATGAGCTCTGTTTTGCCAGTGACCAGTACTTGCCTTTGCCTACCCCCAGTTTCATCTACTTCCATCTTGCAGGCCATGCGAAGTGGCTTCACTTTGTGTTTCTCCTAGCTGTGCCACAAGGCAGGAGCAAGACAGAGAAGGGCACACCTGAAGACACGATGCATGGTTCTTCACATGCAGAATGAGCTTTATGCTTAAACTCTCTCTACGCATTCTATAATTTTGCTGCTCATCTGGATGTGCGTAGATAGTCAAATACTAAAAATTGCTTTGTAGGTACATAGTTAAATCACATGAGTGGAAGAAAGGGTCTCATGGGAGTGGCATCAGACCTGGCATGCATGCATAGCTGGCTGTTAAACTTCTCAGTGTAGTTCCTACATCGTTTAGGCTTATGGCTTCAGGTTATACCTGACAGGTGTGATCTCCTTTTCCACAACTGCAACTGCTTTCTAATCTTGGACCAGTTTTAAGGACCAATTAGCAGTTTTATGTCTTTAAACCAGCTGATAAGTCTTGTCCTAGGAGAAGTAAACAGCTGCAGCCAAATTTAGGCTGCTTTCTCATTTTTGAGTGGCTTACAGGACTCCGGATAAGAAAAAATTCCAAACCGAAGTTGTGTTCAATGAACTGATGCATGATAAAGAGGCATTGCTTGCTCTTCACAATGTTGTGTTTCTCTACATGGTATTAGGATAGCAGATCATTAAATAATTTCCATTGACAGGGCATGTGGGGGATTTTTTTTGAAATGTGAAGAGACTGCATTTTTCCTTCCCACCTTGGTTCCTACCTTGTTCCGAAACAGCAGGAAGAGAATTGCATTAAAAAAAAAGACGGTGGTGATGCAGTTCAAAAGAACTGTAATGTTGCTGTATATATAGTGTTTCATCCCATGTTTTAAAGTTTTACTACTATCGCTAGAAGGTCTTGGGGAAAAGTCCCTTGGGAAGCAGCCTTGTTCTCAAGTTTGTGAACTTAGAGTTAAAAGGCAAAACCAGGCAAAAACAACACTGATCACATAATATCAATTAGTGGAGAGAAAAATGGGTGGTGGCTAAGGGTTTTGATTTGAATTGGGAATACTAGGCTGTCTTCCTAAACTATTTAGGGTGTTTAGGGGGAAAAAAGGCTGCTTTTTTTTTAAACATATGCCTCCAATTCTCTAACTTTGTAATAGTAATGCATAGTAATAGAATTTAAATGGTCATATTAGTAAATATGTGCATATAGAAAGGGTTGGTGGCTGCAGTGGCTTAGTCAGCTCAGTTGTTGCGAGAGATGAGGACTGGTTACACACAGTTTAAAGCAATGGAAGAAAAAACCTCCAAAAATGTGAATATCAAACTTTATAAATGGCTGAGGCATCTGTGAACTGGTATTGCTTCCAGGCTTGTCCCGATGAGCCCTGTTTCAATTCCAAATAGCAAATAGCTTTGCTTCGTAATCAGTCTTGGGCCGGCATTGTCTTTTCATCCGTGTGCCCACAGCCCTTGGTGCTGTGAGCCTTCGGGCCTGACTGAGAGTTGTTTCATGTACCACATGGTGCGTAATAATACAGGTGGCCTCCACCTCTCTACACTAAAACTGATCCTTTATTAAGACTGCAAAGGTTCTGCATCTGCAGATTGCATTCAAGCCATGTGCACGTGGAGTAGCTTAACTGGTATCCAAACTCCAAAAAATGAAAAATGTTTCTTCCGAAGTCTGTGGGAAGGTGCTGCAGAAACTGCCTTCATATGCATATTTCAAGAGAATGCGCATGCTAGAACTAACAGCTAATAAATGTTTTTTTTAAATTAGCTGTGTGTGTATACACATATGTATACACACACAAAAGTATGATTGAACAGTTGTAGTTGTAGCGAGCACTTTCTGGAGGAAGGTAGAATTTTCTATATTGAGATTTCTTGCATTTTATTCCAGAGAGTCTTGTTCTGTCACTGTTAGAGACATATTGCTGACCAAGATTAGTAACTGATCTGGCACTTCCAATTCATCTGTTTACCTGTGTTGCACAGAGACTGAGGATTTAGGGGAATGAAAAACGCTTGCCGCTTGGTGCATGTGTTTTCTCCATTGAAACCGTTCAGCAACTTCACTCTGCTTTTCTTTGAAATTTGTTGACATGGATTCCTAGTGTCATGCTGTTTCTTAAAAAGACTTTTTGGATTAACAAAGTCTAGATAATTTCTTTGACATTTTGGATGAAGAGACCTGTTTATCTTGCTTAAAAGTGATGACGTTTTTTGTAATTATATTGTCTTTATTAATACACACACAATGGTGTGTAACATTGAGTCTATCTTCCAAAAAAGCTAGCCAGTTAAGAAGAATAGCTCGGAACATAAGGACAAAACAATGAATTTAGAGAGTAAGCTGACATGATTTAGTTAACATTATTCACTTAGGGAATTAAAATGAATATTTGAAAAATATATTAAAAACCTAAATCCTCATCGTTTTGTTGCTTTTTTTTTGGCATGTTTGCCAAGGGACAAAACCGTATGTTAGAAAAAAATAAAGGTTCCTGGTTTGAGATTCTATTGAATAATTCATTGGTTGATTTAAAATTTACTCCAAAATCTGTACTTTCAAAGTTGCTGTGTACCTATATGCAAATACAGGGGCAAATCTACCAACGCTTACTAACTGAAGTCATAGTACTACTTCTGATTAAATGCTGAGTTGGTAAATTCTCTCTTTTTTTTTTTTTTTTTTAAGTGCTGTTTTCATGACTAAATGTGACTTTTCACATGGAAACAATTGTGTGCAGAAAATTGATGGAGCAATTTTGGAGGCCATTTTTAATTTAAAAATTTGCCCATGCACAGTGTGCTCTTGTTTCTGCCTAAAAACATATTTTAACAGTCAAGTAATATAAATTCTTTAAAAATGGAGTTTTAGATGGGAAATACTGATACAATATTAGCTACTTGCATAGCAATTTTACAAACAATCCCTCCCATGCATTTACACTGACTTTTTCTTTTGCTTTTCCCCCAGCTGCAACTGGCTTTTTTTGATGGTTACACTTATTGCCATTGACTGTTCATGCATTGACAAGAAAAATTCTCTGCTGTTTCCTTTTTACAGTAGGTTTTCATGAGAATTAAACCCCAGACTAGTTATGTTGATGAAAGAATATTTGAATCATTTGGTCAAAATTGGTACAGTTATTTTGCAATTTCAGGACTTTCTCAATTTAAAATTTCTTCTTTCACATTTAATGTCTTTTCTCATCTAAATGGTGTTTCTGCCACATTCATCAATTTTTATGGTACACTAAATTGTTCCCAAGTCTTTCATGGTGATTTAGGCAATCTATCTTTTTACAAAATTGTAATACAAGCATACAGTAATGTTCTGCTGCATGCCATAAAGTTTTCAAGTAATTACACTTTTCTGTCAGAGATGCTGTGACATCCCAGAAAACAGTTTAAGTAGATACTTTGCTGCCATTTATTGTGGTATTTCAGGAGGTTTTCAGTGAAGTCAAGCCCCTAATTAACATGGGAAGCACCTTAGTATCTTTTAGAATTATGTAATCTTAAAGCAGAAATTTAAAAAGTTGTTTCTCAAAGTAGTTAAAATCCTGCTCGTGATTTTAAGTATGTATTTCCTTCTTGGTTGCACAACTGATTCTCAGTGCTTCATTCCTTACTAACTGCATGGTTAACCTTAATGTATGCACAGACAAATTCAGTTTTGCTCTAGTAATTAGTATATGTTTTGAAGGGGGGAAAAAAAGAAGCAGCATGCATAGCAAGGCATGGTAGTATCATATATATTATGTATGTATTGCAAAGAAGTGATCACAGATGTAAATAGACCCATTAGCAATATAGATTATTTGCATTATTTCTGTAAAGTTCTTTAATAGCACTATAAGAATAATTGCAAAATAAGAATGGAGAAAGAATCAAAGGGCAAAACAGTGTTAGGAAGTTCAAGTAATGCAATGTGAAATCAAAAATGAAGGAAAAGTATAGATTCATATTTTTAGGAATTGTTCAGAAGTTGCATAGCTGTAAAACTCATTGTCACAAGAGTTTGCAGAAAGCAAGAGACTAAGAATAGAAACAGAATTAGACATGAAGTTAGTAAAGAGAGCTAAGAAATGGTAACCCTGCAGAGGTTCTATGGAAACAATAGTATGTATGTGTATATATTTATTTAAACAACAGTGTGTTCCTGTGAAAAAAACAACTAATGATATATTACAGATGTGGGTTTCTAGTTGGTGAAAAAGTTGGGTTTTTTATTCATCAGTGGCTTTGCTTTAGGGATTCTTAAGGAGGACACAGGTCACAGAAGATTATGGAATACACATTCATCCAGAAATATCCATACATAGAAAGAGGTAATGATGTAAAATAGTACCTAGAGCTTTAGAAGTCATGTAAGACTCTATCTAGCAAAGGCAGTTTCTAACTGGTGAGGTGTGTAGAAAGATTTTCCTTGTATGCAAGTTTTTCCATAGCTGCATAATGCAAGGGTTTTTTTCACCCATCTGAAACAGCCAGTGCTAGCCCCACTTAGAGACTAGACAGACAACCACCTACCTGACTCACAGGCACAATTTCTAATCTGCTGACTTCAAATTTACTAGAGTGTGATCTACTGACACCGGGAGATTTGCATTCCCATTGTTCAAGTGAAATATGGTGAGAGTTTTATGGGCAGAAGGAAGGCTAGTGTGGGTGTACTCTGTCCTGTCCTGGTTCAGATGGCACCAAGCGCATTCCTGGGTTGGATGCAGGTGTTCCTATGCGTTTGCTGATTACTTGACAGTGACTCTTAAAGGTGATTAACTGGTAATAATTACTGCCCTGGCTAAAGATGTTCTATCTCCCCACCATTGTTCTTCAGGGACTGGAAGTAACTCAAGTCATACGCTGGGTTAAAAATCAATAGAGTGAGTCATTTTATGGTTATATGTGTCTTAATAAAGTTATGAGTAAAGAACTCATTAGGAATCACTTACATTTGCATGGCCTTGTCTCTCCTTGACCTGAAAGCTCTATATAGCAAGATGATTGAAGTTCTTGATTAGGGTAGCAAGATGTGATGTTCCCTTCATCCAGTGGTGACTCTTCAAAAAGTTGTCTGTGTAAGGAAAAGAAATACTATATAAAAAGGTGCATGATTAATCAGTACGTATTTGTTCATGTTTCAACATTATCTTCCTTTCTGGGAATATAGCAGCAAGGAGTAATTTTTAACATCAGAGGATGCAATCAATGAGGGTTTTGACTGACTAAGGATTTCTAGGTTTTCCCTGTGAAAAAGCCAGTTGGCATTCATTAGGGCTTAAAAAAAAATTCAATATAATTTTTTAGTTGAAAACGAAGAAGTGAAGCTGAAAGGTGTTTCATAGAAACATGCCGATGCTGCTGAAATCTTTACATAAAAAAGGTCAAAATAAATGGTCAGCTTTCTAATTTTGCTTCAGGAATGTTGAATGCATCATTTTGTATTTGCTGATGTATATTTAATACATATACAGTTTAACGTATGCTTCATATTTTAGTATGGTGAAAGTTAATACATCGATTTCACAGTCAGAGAAAAGTATATACTAGTATTAAGTCGATATATTTTGTCACAGAAAATTCCTTGTGTTTATTTAGAAGGGAAAAAAAAAACCCTGAAAGAAAATCCCAAATTTCCCAAAGAATTCAAATTCTAGATGTTTATCTGCTCTGTGACTGTGGCAGTTGTACAAAAAGCTGCTTTTTACATATAGTAAATACATTGGCGGGTACTATCTCAATTTTAATGCTATATTAAAGTAACAAAATAGTGCTAACTTCCTATTTATTTCTCAACAATAGCATAGTGCTGATGACAGCATGAATGTCTGCTCTTACAAGCTGTGTAGTTCTTTCTGGATACTGAGCCAAAAGGATGAAGAAGCTGGTTCATTCACACCCTTGTTGCTACATAATGCATATTCAAACAGGTAGACTTGGAGTTCTCATGTTACCAGTGTCTCCATTTTCTCAGAGTAAGCTCTCTAAAAAAGTGCTCTCATAACTGGCCCCTTTTGTTTAGAAATCAGGAGAGCCAGGCAAGCCTCTATCTGTGTAGAGCTGTTCAGAGAACTTCCAAGCAGGAAAGGGAGCCTATATCCTCCTGCTGTTGCACATAAGAAATCATTACTCTCATGCTCTCATCTTCCTGCTCCATTTGTATGTAACACCCACCAATTCTCCCTTTCCATCTCTTCTTTTCTCTCACATCTCCATATGTTTCTCAGTTGAAAAAGACTTCTTGGTTAATCTATGAAATGTGTCTACTGCTCCCTCCTTCAAAGAAATTCCTTAAAACCCAACCATATTTCAATTATAGTGCCTCCATACTTCTGTTTCTCTGTATCGTGAGTTACAAGGAGAATTATTGAAAGAAATGATGCGGCAGTGAAAAAGGCAATGCAACCTTAAGATGCATTAGGAATGGTATTTCAAGAGGAAATGGTAGTGCTATTATAGAGGTTGTGGTACAACCTCAGAAATATTATGTAGTGTTGGTCACCCATGGACAGGAACATTCAGTAAAACTGGAACAGATGTAGAGAGGGGTCATATTTATTATTAAGGCAACGGAAAAGCCTGTTTCATTAGAAGAAGCAAAAGGGTTTACGTGTTTTAGCACAGCAAAATAAAAGCTGAGGGCTTATGGTTTCTGTCTAGGATATAACAGTTGGAGACACACAGGAAAGTACGTAAACTAACTGACGACATAGAAGAAAACAGTAGTTCTTGAATAGATTTTAAATTATTTTTTTTCTTCCTCTCTGATATCAGCCAGGGTCTTAATGAAAATGTAGGGGGAGAAAAGTTCTGTGTGCTTTCACGAAAACCATGTGAAGTGCCAGGAAACCAGAACGTGCACCCTAAGAAATCCTTTCCTATGAATTCTGCAGCATTGTAAGTTTTCTCCATTAATAATTTAAGTCTTTTACTTTATATCTCACACATCTGCTGTAAAACATTTAGCCTCATGCTCATACATTCCTTGTCTTCCACATACTTCCTGTGTGATATTAGGTAGGTCACCATGTCCTTCTGTTTTCCATGTGTACAATGTGTATATTAGTATTCCTTACCTCAAAGGGATTCTGGAAGGATAAATATAGTAATGGTTGTATTGGCAGAGGCAAGTAGATATTTTATCATAGGCAAGGAATCTCTTTGCATTCATACAATTTCTGTTACATGGTATCATTTCCATCAGAAAGTCTGTATAAAGCACACAAATATAATGAAATGTTTGGCTAGTTCACTTGCAGGTATTTGTACATCTGCATTTCCCAGTTTTTGTGATACAGCACGTAAAATTATTCAGAGCTTGTTCTGGGCTCTCCAGTAGAAGACTGATGTGGGCATATTGCGGGGAGTTCAACAAAGGGCCACAGAGATGCTTAAGGAGTGTCTTACTTAGGAAGGGTGGCTGAGGATGTTCAGCCTGGAGAAGAGAGGGCTCGTGGTGACCTTATCAATGCGTACAAATATCTAACGAAGTAGTAAAGAAAACAGAGGCAGGCTTTTCTCAGTGCTGCCCAGTGACAGGACAAGAGGCAATGAGCGCAAATTTAAATATTAGAAATTCTGTTTAAACAGAAGAATAAAAAACCTTTTTCACCTTAAGGGTGGTTGAACGCTGAAACAGGTTGCCTAGGGAGATTTGTGGAGTCTCCGTCCTCGGAGATGTTGAAAGCTCGACTGGACCTGGTCCTGGGCACCCTGCTCCAGCTGACCCTGCTTGAGTGGGGTGAGGGTCAGACTAGCTGGTTTCCAGAGGTCCCTTCTCACCTTGTCTGTCCTCTGTGATCCTTTGTGTGAAAACAAGTGAAAGGAAAGAAAAACTTCCTCTTGTAAAATTTCTGGAGCAAGTGAACCTTTACGAGTTTCATACATACTGTTAAACTAAATACAGCAGAACAGAAACCTGAGATTTGATCATTCTTAATAGCTCTCTGCTACCTAAGTGCATGGTGGCTTGAATAAGGCATGAGTAGTGAATTTTATACCCTAGTGTCACTTGGCCTTTTGCCACTGATTTCTGTGCAGTCAGGATTTTAGTGTAAATGACTCAAGTGGAGAGCCACGGTTGTTCTTAGAGCTGCTGTTTTCATTCTGAATCAGTATTGATTTACTTCTCAAAAGGGAAGGCTTAAATCTGTATATTATAGAAGTATATAATGATATTTTGTTTTACGGTTTGTAAAACAAGAAGAAATGTACATCCTGTAACAGAGATCTGGCAAGAAGACAACTTGTGGCTTCTGCATAAATTTTATAAAATAAATATAATCCCACCGTGTGAACAATGGAGAGTTAGGTTCATGTCTGAGTGTAAATTTTCTGTAGTGATGACCCAGAACTCCAAAGTAGCAGACTCATTCCCAGTGCAGATATCTTCCTGATTAAGTTGCTTCATAAAATGAAAAGCCTTACTGTTCTAATTTCTAAAGGAATATTGTAAATATATGGTTTTGTTCTAGTGATGTAATTCTTCCTAAAACAGTAGAAAGGTAGGCAAAGAAAGTGAAGAGAGACAATGATTCCCGGAGGAAGCCTCTTATCTTAAGGGAAACGTTCATCTCTGAGAGATGAGCCATGCTGAGATGCACTGGAATAGCTTCAGTGCCAGTTAATCATTCCAGAGACATTTTCTTTTGAAAACTTTCTAAACGTCTTGTTAAGGCAAGATTCACCCTTTTTTTTAATCAGTGAAAAAGAACAACATCGAGATCTGTCCCAGAGGGACTCCTTCCTGGACAGAGCTTTTTGTTCCATTATGAGAGACAGAATCAGATCAGTCTGAATAATAAAAACCAGATTCCTGAAGTGTTTTTTTGGGGGGAGACTCAAATTCGATTTATTGCTCACTGAAGGGTCTGGTTATCTGTTGTTGTGAATTTTCATGTGGCCAATGGTATACATCAAAATGTTGTGAAAGTTTAATAAAAGTTTGAACGTGAAGTACGTTTGCATTATTGATTGTCTGTTCCACTCCTGTCCAAAAAGTAATAATATGCTATCAAGTCAGACAGCTGAAAGTATTCAGTAACTAATCAAATGCAATTAATGGCAAAATGTGAAAAGGGAATGCAAAACAATTCTTTCCAGGCATACTTTTAGACTAATTTTAATTGATCAGATAAGATCTGTAAATTACAAACACTTTTACAGAAATTAAAAGCTGCTTATCAAATGTTTGTAAGAGATTGAAATCAGTTTGGTTTTGATCCCTTAAAAAGTATTATGTAGCTCACTCATTAATCTACATTAGCTAGTCACATCTCTTACAAAACGAAACAAAAAAAAAAAGTCATATGTACTGTCCTAGTCACTTTTTAATGCCAACTGTAACAGGGTTTATTCAGAACCAGTTGTTGCTACTTATAAAATGGCCTTGTTCTGTAAGGCACTAAGGAGGAAAGACAAATGCTCATAGTGTAGAATTAAGAAGTATGTGGTGTCAAATTGGACAGTAGCTCCAAAATGCTGTCGGTTGGTCTACTAGTACGCACTGCTTTGTGTGATGGCGTTTCTCTCTTTGGAAGGTAGCTTTATGATTTTTGTGACAACAATCAGAGAGCATCTCTGTGACCTCATTTGCATTCACTCCTTCAGAAGTGACACCGGCCATGGTTTTTCAATCTGAGGCATGCTCCTGGTGGCACCTCCAGCGCGTTCTGAACTTGCAATAGTAAAAATGATAATGCTTTAAAATGCAGTGCATTTTTTTATCATCAAAATATAGTAGCATGATTCCCTTTTACATGCTTGCGTAGACTGCTGCCATACAGCAGAAAGTTAGCAACTAGAATATCAAGGTTACTTCTCAGACTGTGCAAGTATACAGAATTATGGAAGAGATGGGGGGAGAGATAATAGTTGCAGGTGTGTAAGCATTATAAAGTCTGTGGAGGATTTTGTGGAGTGGATGTTTCTCATGGAGTAAAATATATTTTCCATTTTCTCTGGGTTTCTGAGGGGGTCTGACAATGCCCATGCTTTCTTCTGTCTGCGTGTTCTTATCTTATATATTAGGAAGAAAGGACTTACAAGAACAAAAGACTTAGCTGAAGAGGTGTACAATCAATGTGATGGCAAGTGAATGGAAGAAAATAGGCTATCACTGTACTTTGCACTCTGCTAAATTAACTGTGTCAGCTCAGGCAAGGGAATCCACTATCACATTAGACACCTCAGTGTTGACTTCTGAATGTGAAGCTGCAGATAAAAAATTAAAGAGAATGGTGAAGTTGCAAGAGGAATAGGTGGCAAATAAGAGAGTAATGCCATGGACAGTCCGGTCTGAATTATTAGCAAGTGCTGATCACTGGCTCTCAAAATCACAAAACTGAAAGGGATGTTGGAAAAGTTTGGGAAACAAAATGTTGCGGAAGGACTTCAGCCAGATGGAAAAATGTTGGCTGGTTTGCCTTGGAAAGAAGGGAGACCGCTTAACCAGAGTTGGGAGGGCTTGGCAGCCCTGCCGCTCATGTGCAGGGTCAGAGCTGAGGTCTGTTGCTGGGCTCTACAGAACTTGCACCAACTGTTAGGAGGAAAACGCTATGGTTTTAAAGGCCGTTCTCTAAAGTTTTATGTCCCTTAAATTCACCGCTCTTGGATTTAAGAGTCAACTTTATTATTTCAACTAGTTTACAAGGAGACAATATATGTGACTGTATGTATTTGTCCAGCAGAGTTGCTTTTTTCCCCACTAAGCTTGCTCTTCTAGAATGTTGAACGCATGGAGAAAAAAGTTTATTGGAAATTATTGTATTTGAAAAGGGCCTTAGCTATTCCCCAGAAAGAAGAGAAGCGAACACAGGGTCAATTTGCAACCTGACCTGAAAACACAAAGTTGATAATCGGCCATCACTGCTTATTGTATCTATGATCTGATTTGTTGAAATGCTCAATAAATCCACTATTAGGAGAAAAAGTGCTTACATGCATTTTCTTCTTTAAAAAAAAAATTAAACAACAAAATAAAAGATTGATTGACAAGACATCAATAAAGCTTTGAGCATACACTGCTGACCTTTTTTTCTTTGCACTGCAATCTGTGTTTATTAGAATTCAGCTCCTATAAATAGGTTTCTGTGGATAAAAAAGCAAGCGTCTTCTTAGGAGTTTTGTTCAATAAACTTCTGTGAAAATTCTGAAGACTTAATACATGGCTTTCAATTTAATTCTGTCTTCCCTGCTAAAAAAAAGATATAAGTGGGGATGAAATAGGTTTAGCTGGTGGAGTGTTTTTTCTAAAGCTGTGTTCTTAAAACTCACCTTTCCTTTTTAATGTCTGCTACAGCAGTTCATTCGGAACAGACAGGATATATATCATCTCACGCCTGGTACTGTAGGCTATTTCTTCTCCTTAAATAAAAACATATTATAAATCTGTGCTGCACTTGAGTGTTGTAAGCATTCAGGTTAGTAACTTCAAAAGTAGAGCTGGAATGAGGCTTTGGCAGGCACTAAAGAATACTGACCAAGTCCTTGGACCCTATTTTCTATTTGATCTTCCCAAGAAGAAAATCTCTTCAGAGCCTTTCAAAACAGTAAAGGTGCCACAGCAGTGATGTCAAGTCTTTTAATTTTATTGCAAGTCTAGTGATATTCCTGTATGAAGGTTTTTGTTCTTAAAGCTGTGCCTCTTGGAGTCCTGTGAGAATCTCTTTCGCTTTGTGTTGCTGGAGTAAACGCGTAGTTGATGTTGCTCTAAGTAAAAAGTGAAATAGAAACCCTAATTTGAAAGTGTCAAAATTTGAAGCCTGGTGAGAAAAGTCTCTGGATGGAGGCTCAGAATTCGCTTGGTTCCTCGACATGTATTTTACTGAGTGGAGCCTTCCAGGGCTGACAGGTAAAGGATACTTGTGTGCTGGTGTCGGACTGGGTGTGCATTTTTCCTGAACTGTTTTGTGGTGGAAGAAAAGTCAGTGTTACCAGATTTTGTCCCAGAGTTTTCTTCTTCATTAGTACTCCCCGAAAATCAGTTGTTTTTCTACTGCCATCTTCTAACACAATGATTCTGGCTCAAACACGTTTTCTTTTACCTTCCAACCCAGTGATTCTGGATCAAGCATCTTTCACTTGATTAATGATACTAATCTCTAATTTGTTTAGGCTATTTCCTTCCCTTGTCTCCCTGTGGTGTTTGGGGTTTGGTTTTTTTTTTGTGTGTATGAGTGATGTTACTGGGTTTGTTTTTTGTGTTCTGTTTTCGAGGGATTTTTTTTTCAGAATCCCTCTCTCTCCATTGTGTTTGACAGGAAATCCTTTCACTAGGTACTGACTGTTTTAGGGGTTCACTGAGTGCAAAACAGGAGAAAATTGCTGGTATTCCTTGTGACACAACCTGTGGAGAGCATCTGCAGTACACCTGGAGTGGTCCCACGTAGCATGAAAACACTCCTGGAGTGAGCAGGCTTGTAGGGACCTGGACAGCTGGGCTCTTGCCATGTGCTAGCATTGAAAATCAGAGGACATTTTCTTCTTCTAGACACTGAGTGGGAGCTGGATAGGCTCTCTTTGTATTAATCTAAGTATTTTTAAGTATCAAAGGTACTTGGTTCTCTTCCTCAGCTTCCTTCTCATCCAAGTAGAGGTGAAAATACTAAACCATCTGTGGAAGGAACTTGTAGTTCTTGGGTGGAATGGACTGTAAACACAGGAGGTATTATCCTAATCCATCTCTGCTTGTATTAAACCTGGCAGCTACTGGGACAAAAACATTGAACGTGATTATTCCTCTCAATTTTGACTATGCTGTCATGATTAAGGTAAAGTTGCACACAAAGCAGGTAATACTACTATTGTAAACTAAAAAGTGGGAAGGTATATAGCACTCTGCAAAGATGATACAAAGCAGAGACCCTGTTTTGCCCTCTAGATCTACAGGGAGGAAAAGCGCTTTGCATGTGATTTTATCAAATGCGAGAACTCTCTGTGATTTGCTGCTAACAGGAAGAAGGTGGTACGAAGGATGAGGCCTGTTTCAAAATTCTGTACATTTGTAATACATAATGTATGCTACAAATCAGTCCTATTTCTGCACAATATAGCTGACAGCCACACTCCAGTCAAATTTTATCTATTAAATACAAGACTTTAGAGACATGCAAGCATTACTTTTCAGATACAAGAGCAATATATAGAACTTTAATTCTGCTTATTCAGTAATAATTTATGTTGAGAGCACTGATCATTATGATTATTATTAATTACCATGCCATTCATCTGCGCTGACAAAAAAAAAATATCTTTCTGATATAACTGAGCACATTAAAAATACTGGATTAAAGAATTAGCTCTACCAGATTTTGGAGAGAGCAAAACAAAATGGCTAATCAAAATCTGAGCACATACAAGGTGATCATTTACCTATTTTCATTGCACATTGTTGGAATAGTTTGTATTATGGATGTGAAATTGCCCTCAAGGAGGTTAGTTAAAGTAATAAAGGCTTCCCTTTGCCTCAGGAGCCACTCCCTTTGTGATATGAGCTTTCTGTGACTTCTGAGCTCAAGTCATGAAGAGAGACAAATGCTTAAGTCTTTTTGAAAGCTTCCAGACATCAGGTTTTACGTCAAGGTTCTTTATTTTCTCTTTTTCTAAACTAGTTGCAATTGGGAGTAGTGGGGGAGAAGAAATAATCACAATCGGAGACCTTCAGCAGTGTTTTCTGTGCCTTATTTGGGGGTTTTGGGTCAGTTTTGAGGAGAAAGGGTATTTTTTTAAACCTAGAATGAGCTAGTCTGTGCCAGGATCTCAGTGCTTTGGAGCAGCGTGGGTAGCACATGCTCGTCCCAGTGCTGCTTTGCCTTAAAATCGGCCCTGGTTTTCCCACGCCAGGGTCGGCGGCACAACGTGCCCCAATCCCACGGGACATCCGTGCCTACAGCTCCCATTTTATTGCGTGCTCAGCGTTGGCCTCATTGCAGTGAGCAAAAGGCACCCGTTTATGTGTGGTGTTGGATTAGGACTGTCAGCGTATTGGGCCAAATTTCACCTCACCTTAGGCTACTTGCCAGCGTTGTAGTCGATGTTTTGGGCTGAAGTCACCCCAGCTGGGGTGTGTCGGTATTTCTGAACAGCCGGGCATTTTCACACAGGCTCTTGGAAATGAATGCGCAGCGGGAGGGGTGCTGAAATGGGCTGCTCCGTCCTCGGCCCCTTGCCGTTGCCTGCGTTACCACACGCTGTACCCCTGTCAGGGGAAATCGACAGGGAAATCCCGACTCTTGTCTCGAAGCAGACGCTTTGAGTCCCGTTTATTGAAACACGAGGCATAGTGGTAGGTTGAAAGCCCAGTATGTGTTTCCCATCTTCGGACTACGGCTTGAGAAGAAACAAAACGCGGCTGTTGGGCTGTGGCTGTCGTGGCAGAGCCGAGGCCTTCCCAGCCCGCTGAGGCGGCAGCCGGCGCCCTGCCAGCGCCTGGGGGGAGCCCGGAGGTGAGAACGGCTCTGGTGGGTGTGCGGGTGTTGGCCTGTAATGCAGCCTGCCGTGGGTGCTGGGCTCGCTGTTGCTGCCCCAGGGGGCTCGGAAGAAGTGAGGTGATGGACCCTTCACTGAGAACCATGAGGGTCAGAGATGATCCTTCCCAAAGCATTTGTGTTTTGGTGAGAGGCTTTCTTCGCGTCCCACACTACTTCTGCACCATCAGCAAACATGATGGGTAGATAACTTTTTTTAATAAGTATAGATTTCTTACGTTTAATTGAAGGGCTAAGGAAAAAAAGACATAAAATTCTGAAAGTTGCCATAAACTTACAGGCATACTTAGCAACACTGCAGAGGACTTGTTTGTGTACCCATCTGGAGCCGGGAAGGTCACTCTGCCTGGTAACCCTCAGGGGGACTGTCTGTGGAAACCCAAGGACTGTTGAAGTAGAATCTGAAAGATAAGGAGAAATGCTGTAAAACTAATAACTTCATACATATGCTCATTTCTAGTCTTATGCCTGTTTTGCGGTAGTTGATGATTTTTCTGAGTGTAGGTGTTCAGAATTACTCACCAGACAGCTGTTGCAAGCTTACTGGGTCACGGGTGGCTTAGGAGAAATACCTCACAAGTGACGGTGCTGGGGCAGTGCTGCGGAGACGTGACGCAGGTCACCTGCCTCGTGCTCTGCAGCTGCACAGCTGGGCAAGCAGAGCACTGCTACTCTGCTTTTCAGGAGATGTACCGATGCTGAGATTGATTATTTTAAAATTTATTCTCTCTAAGATTCAGTAAAAATTTATTTTTGTAGAAAAAAGTGAGTTGAGAAAGCATCTTTCCTAGAGTTTTTGTTAAAAGTAAAGACAAAGTACAGACAAACAGTTTTTTTTACCTGAGCAAATATTTATAAAAAATTGCATGTGTAGATATGTACTTTGTTTGCCCTGCAGAATTTACCAGGGTGCATTTGGGATTATTTTACTCACTGAGCCGTAATTTTAACGTGAAGTGTAGAACTAAGTATACCATTTCCATTTCAAAAGATCACTCGATATCTGTTCCACAAATTTTTTAATTTGTTTAATTAAACTTAGCACTCCATTCCACTTCATTAGATCTATTTCATTTTCATGTATCTAAGCAGTTTTTCAAGTATATAATTAAAAGAATAGTTTTAGAAAATCAGTACTACTTGTACATTAACATGCTCAAGAACAGGAACTATATTTTCCTGTTGATTAGCATGTGATGATAGAAGCATTAGCATGAAGTAATAAGAAGGAAAAGTCCACTCTGAAGCTGGCCACCAGCTATTTTGATGAAAGTAAGATTTGTATGCTTTACTGAAACTTTGCGGAAGAAGTGAATGCAGCAATAACCTTGATATTCATTTTCTGCAAGCAGTAGGGAGTGTTCTTCATGGAGAGAAGTGGCATGTAGTGTGCAACTAGGAGTTCTGTTTTGGGTATGTTTGGGTCCCATACAGAGGTGGATTTCATTAAGCCATTTTTTGCAATTGAAGTAACTGGGATGTATAAAAAGTGACTTGCATATTCTCAGTCAATAAACTGGAAGCAGAACTAGCGGGGTTTTCAGCAGTTTTCTTCATCGTGCGTGCTCGAAGAGGAGACAAGATTGTGGTGGTTCTCATGTTGTGTAGTGGCTACAGCCTATGGATTGTCTGGAGGAGGAGATAATGTTTTAGAAATTGATCTTTGTGTAGATTGAGGATTAATCCCATTTGCATTTTCTTCTGATGGGCCAATGCTATGACTGAAGGAAAGAAATTACTATATACCTTGATTATCATCTTAGCAAAATAAAAAAATGATGTGTGGATATATACTATTCAGTTTCAATCTGTACCGACTTGAAAAATGGGCATCAAATATAGATGGAAAAGATGAGGAGACAATGGCTTATCCCACGAGAGCAACCTATAACTGCCTTACGCTCAAAAGCCTGCAGAATTCGTATAATGAAAACTAATCTATAGGACAGCAACAAGATGAGTCTGTGTAATTTAGTTCATTGAACTCACGCTAGCTTCTGTGGGCTTTGAAGCTGACTTGCAATATATACTTTTGCTAAACTTTTATGTAGCTGGGGTTTTGTATTCTAGAAGACATACAATATTGAGTAGTGAGTAAATCATTTGCCAGTGTATTTGGAAGATTTGTGCGTGCATGCGCCTATGTATGTTTGTGTGTAAATATTTGAGGGTGTTATTTAAAAGGAAATGTGATAACTGGGAAGCATACGTTCCTGATTTAGTTGCCTGTGATGGCAGACAGCTGTCTCCCAGATCTCTTCCTTCCAAAGGCTCTACAGATCGTGCGCCATGTGCCACACTGCACTGTGGCCACAGTATATTCACCGTATACTTTACTGTATGTGTTACAGTGTACACAGGTTATGTTGCCGTAACAAACTTGAGATGTTTATTAGGAGACTAAAAGCCCATAAATCCACTTCCACGAGAGGAAGATGAGTGAGATTTGTGGCATACCTGGGATCCACTTGGCTGTTTAGGTGTCATTTTAACACTACGCAGCTTCAGAATGAAACCAAAGTAAATGAAACTTTCAAGTTCTTATCTTCTACAGATAAACGTTAGCAAAACACTTCCAATGCATAAGCGTTATACTTTTAACACAGTGTTTTAAACCCCTTTATATGACTTTTTGTCTGAAAAGGTTGTGGAAACTCAATCTGTGTCTGACGGTTCAGCTCCAATGGATGTAATTAAGCAAAGATTTAATTAAATTAGATTACTTTTAATGTATTTTCACGCATCTTATATAGAATATGAAGAACTATACATGGCTTAGTCTAAAGGCAGTTCTGGTAAATGGGAATCTTTAGGCCTCAGGTCAAGCTCTGTAAGAGTTTTTCTGGTAAAAAAGAGGATCAGAGCATTTCCATGACACTTGAAAACCAATAGGATTGGCAGCTCTGTTAACAAAACTTAATAAAGCTCCTAACCAAAGCTTCTGTTTGCTCAAATGTCAGCTTTAAGGATATTGGTAAAAGCTGCCAAGGTTGAAGGATTATTTTTTCACCTGTTTTCTTCCTGGTCTTTCTTGATTCATCCTTTAATTTGTACGTATAAGGCCATTGCCTGTTCTGAGGGGGCATCTCCATGTGAGGGCAGGCCTTGCAGCAGGAGGAGCTGTGCTGACAGTACTTAGCTGGTTGGTTCACCTGAATCTTGGCACCCGTGTCTGCTTCCTTGCAGGAAGCTGTGGCAGCTGGTGTGCAACGTTCAGACATACAAACTAAGCATGTTCATTTGGCAAGGGGAACAAAGCAGAAAAGGAAGACTTGACAGTAAGCAGTTTACATGTGCATCTGTTTGACATAAAAACTGATCAGCACATGCTGGGAAACCAAACGGATCTAACTTATAGATGCATGGGTACATCCAGCCCGCTGTATGTGGCGAGACCTGGGCCTCAGCTTGCTCTGGCCTCAGCCATTGGCGAGCCCTTTTGATTTGCAGAAAACGGGACCATTGTTAATCCTTCTTGTTTTTCTTTAAAACATGTTGTTGAACTAAACTGATGGAGTAAGTATCCCAGTAATCAGGCTAACCCATGATCTTTATCAGCTACTGCAGAGCTGCTCTGGTAGTCCTATTGTAGAAACCTAGTCCCTAGCTGGTTCTGCAGAGGAGGAGTATGCTCTTTGAACTACACTCTGGAAAGATCAGTGCATTAAATATTTCAAACTTAAATAGGAATTAGCAACATTGTTCTGTCTGAAAGTGATTCATTTTGAGAGCTCCTCTGGCAATTGCTGTTAAAAGTCTTTGTATTAAATTTGCCATACTGCAGTCTCTGTTTCCATTCCATGTTTGAATGGCAGTTGGTTCCACAGGCTCAGTACAGGGGAATTATGATGGTATTCAATTAGCAGGGTAATCTCTGAAGATTTGATAATGTACGTGTAAAATAGAGATCCGCTCTCAAAACTTCTGACATGCACAGTCATTTCAAGCGCTAAATAATGGTTATGTAAGGTACGAGAGGCAGCCGCTGTGCTGGTATTCCAGGGGTGGGTTTTGTCCCTTGTATACCAGAAGCATGCTCTTTATTGATGGGTCAGAGACCTGATAAAATGTTAAGCATTGTCTTTCATGAGAAGGTCTCACATGTAAAATGGGATATGTGGAAACTGGTAGACCAAAGTTTGTTTAGGACCATTTTGCAGCAGTCAGTGAACATTCAAATCCAGATTTCAAATTCCAAAGATTATTCCTTGATTTTTTGTTCTTGTAATGGAGTTAGAAAATATATGTGTATGTATATGTATGGTTATGTTAGAGATAGGTATTCCGTATGCACAGGCAACTGTGCTTTCAGGATGTGTGACATTCATTGTAGATGAAAGGAACTGACAAAGAAATAAAAGAACAAAATTAAAACTGCAGGAGAGAACAGAGTATGCAAGACTCCCTTGTTAACAACAGACATCTGCCAACATGCAGACAAGCTATGAAGGGACTGTGTTTTATCCTTAGGAGTGCTATGTAGGAGATAGTCCTGCCAGTATTAAGTCATGTACACTCCAAACTGGAGAACCCCTTGTAGCAAAGTCTCTATCAGATTTCACATAAAACAATCTCACCAGTTTATTCATACAGCAATTTCTTGCTTTTGATCACATATGTGTTTTGTGGTGGTTGTTTTTGAATGAAATTTACATTACAGTTCATCTCCTCTGTGTGTAATGTGAACTGCAGATAAGAAGACTGTATGTGCAATCTTAATAGATTTTAAATTCTACCGGTTTCTGGGACTGGACTTTTTTTATCTCAAGCATCACAAAACAGATACATTGGAGGCCCAGAAAAGTTTGATCTATAACTAATAGGTATTACATATTTCAATATATAATCCTAATAAATTATAATATGTGTAAAGCATTCTGAACAAAGCAATTGTAATACGCAACAGTAGAAAAGCCAAATGTGGTGTATCACTTAAATATTGGATTGCTGAGCAAGAGTTTGCTAGTATTTTAATAGTATTTCTATTGCTATTTAAGCTTTCAGGGAGATGACATGTTACTCTGAGTGACAGAAACAGAAGCTGTTAGAGTGAACAGATGAATGAGGTTGTGCAAAACTTACACTGCAAAATTCCAGGTTTGACCAGACCATTTAAATAGACCTTGAGGTTTAAAACCAAACACGCACAGAACCAACAAGAAAATCCCCTCAAAGGATTTTTAGTGCATTGTAAAGGACTATACCAGTAACACCAAGAAAGTTTCTCATTTTTTAAACGTTTGCAGCAAGTTTTTATAGTCAGTCTCTGACTTGACTATCATGTGAAGAACGGCACTAAAGGAAAGCTCATGAAGAACATTTTGATGCAGAAGGGAATGGCTTGGGAGTCCAGAAGTAGAGGCCAGGGCTCTGCAGACTTTTCATTGTTCATTTCTCAGTAGATTTTCCACTGAGTATTGTCAGGTTTATTTTTGCAATCTTTAATTTTATTTGGAAGTTAAATAACCCCCCACACACACACCCCACACTCGAATTTCAGCTCCATTATTTCCTAGCTCAGTCTCTGATGTTGCTGTTGAGGCTCTGACCTTGTGTCCACACAAAGTAAACTGGACAGATAAAAGCTTCAGAAGAAGTCAGTTTAACTTTTTCCAGGCTTCATTTAGCAAAACATGCCATTTGCCAAGCTGTTAGGTGATGGCATTTCCCATTTGCTACTGAGAAGTTGGGAGAAGACTGTGATAGACTGTGAAATGTGTGAACAAGTAGTCTGTTCTCAGTGAAGAAACACTATCCTCTAGCAGTGTTCTGGCTTGCTTCAAGCAGGTCAGCTTCGCACCAGCTAAAACTAACAATAAAACCCCCAAAGACAGTATTTCAGTAGTCGGAGTGTGAAATAAGAACCAGAGATGGACAAGCCACTTCAGACAGTGACTTACTGCACCAATTTAAAAATGACACAGTAACTCATTACTTATAGAGAAGGAGTTTGTAATAAGATAGAACTTCAGCTGGTTTCTCCAGCACTTCAAGGAGTAAAAGAGTTTACTTTTCATTACAAAGGGACTGTAAGTCCAGAAACTTAGAGCTGAGCATGTATGGTCTGTCTTTTTATTCGATTATATAATTTCAGCGGATGATGCATTTGTCAGTGTGCAACATTAAATGCTCTCAGTGTTTTAATGGGAACTACTTAAGTATTGAATCTAACATCATGAGACTGAGAAGCGTCAATGTTGTCCGTCTCAGGGTCTTGTGTATGTTTTCAAGGAACCATACAGACAATTAGCTTTCAGAAGCAACCACGCAGGTTAAATTGTGTCTTCAAGTGTGTTAAGCCATGCTTGGGGGTGGTGAGCAAGAGAGCAGTGGAGTGGAGCTGGCTTGAGGCATTTTCACTTAGGACTGCGGCCGGAGGCAGTGTGCCTCTGGCTGGCTGGGGGCAACGTAGTGTTCTGCTCTCCCTACACCTCTAAAAAGTTGCACGTGCTTCTTCTGCACCTGTAGCCAGGGCATAGCACTGTGTACCTCCCTTCTTTAGCTGGGCAATGCTTTGGGTGCTGTTGGCTTCTTGCTCATTTTATGGCGTCTGTACTAGGCAATCAAGGGCAATGTCATGGTCCTTCAACACTGCTTAATGGGTCAGGACAGGCAAATTTCTGGATCTCTCTAAAACTTTACCTTCTGTGCTGTTCCACCAGTGCAAAAGAGCCAATGGATTGATGCCAAGCATGTAAGACAATCTTTGTTTAAAGAAGACGAGAGTTACATTTCAGCATTTTTCTAACAATTATAGTAATCAAGCTAAATTATCCATAAACCAGAAAAAAGTATCAATTTTACGTTTGAAGGAAAGTTTTTTATTTAAAGATAGTTTTGTTTGGTATTTTATGCCTGACATATAACCACTTTAGCCACCCAGAAACCAGACTGTGGTTTGTTTTTTCTCTATTATTGCTTGGCAAAGTTATTGAGGGAAAATATTAGAATCTGAGGCATTTCCAAAAGATGTTTTCTTGCCCTGACTCAGTAATTCTGTCTTCATGAATTCGTGCTGTCTTGGGGATTATGACCCTGGTTATATATCTCCTTTAACCACGAAGAGCCTTTTAAAATGGGGAATAACATTTAAAGGTATGTATAATATTGTGAAATATGTCTATCTGCTTTTTTTTTGAGTGGCTGAGGAAACTTGCCCTTTATTCTCATATTCCTAGAAGTTAATCATTGTGAGGAAGTCACCAACTATCTCTCTTAACAGCACAGTGCAAATTTGGAGATGAGGGGACATAGCTGCTTTCATAACTTCACTGCCTAAACTTTTGTTAAAAGAAGTTGATTTAATTATTTGTACACCCATAATGGATAGTAATATTCTTGAAAACATCTTCTTTCTGCATACTTTGAGGAAAGTCAGAGGTTCAAAACTGATCTTTCAAGCATAAGAACTGAGTGGTTGAACTCTTCCAATTTATTTTTGCTGACATTTGCTATTTTGAAATTTAAGTTCATTGCCTGTGCAAATAACAGGTCAGGGTTCCTTTTTCCAAGCATAATTTCAACAGCAGGATTTGTTTCAAGGATGACTTTGTATTCTTTTCACATACCAAATAAAAAAAACCTTTCCACTGAAATCCAAAAAATAAAGCAGTGTAAATGATTTTTGTAACATCTATCTTCAGCACTGAATGAAAGAATGAAGTCTGGAATAATTCCTGCATTGAAAATTAAGACATCTGGGTTTGTCTCTGGCTCCACTGTTGAGTTTTGCTTGAGGAAATTGTATCATCTGTCTCAGCTTCGGTCTGTAAAGCTAAAAAATGTGCAAAAGTGTTGCAAGACAATGTTGTTTCTCGTAAATGAAAAGTACAAAACAAATTAAGAGCAATAGTCTTAACTGATCAATATAGAGGTGTACTTGATGATAGTCAATTTGTGTACTGTATGTGATTTATATGATGCATTTAGCATTTTTCCTTCTTCATCATTCTGATTTCTGCAGTTGTATTCATGATTGTGTAAGTATCTGCAATATAATTAGAGAACAAAGTTCAGAGTGCGGATTATTAATGAAGGACTATAAATATCATTTAATGGGTAGTTCTTGCCCATAAATGGTTGGTCATCTAAATCACATGGTGTTTTTTCTGCTCATTGGTTAGATTAAAACCCAGGAGACTAGTAATTACTGCCTAAACGGCAATTTTCAGCTAGTGAACACTTTCAGAGCTATATGCAGCCAGCTGAATACTTGTGAGCAGTGCATTGCACCGTCCTTCAATGACAACTCTTGCAAGTGTTGTGTTTAAAAATGATTGATTCGTGTATTATTTGGTTATCTTGCATGTCAAATTTATTCTGTGGCACTTGATGTCTCAAAAGTACAAACTTAACTTATTTGATAACAGTAAAGAGCAACTCTAGTTACTGAGAATTTTGTAATGTACAGAAGCAACCAACAAAGCATAAGGCCAAATACTTTAAAGCAGGACACACACTAGCCTGCTCTGCTGTACCTGCTGGCTCTTGGCTTCATCTGTCACTACTGGTGCTTTCTCTCCAGCACAATATCAGAAACGGTATTCCCTTGGATGCTCCATGACTACACATGACAACAGTAGTGTTTTTTTAATTACCTGGCTTTTGAACTATAAAATAGCTTGTTCCAGAGAATGGTGCACAAATGGCTGTATCTGGGTTGTGGTTCTGGAGACTCTGCAGAACCATTAATCGGTTAAAATGGATGACTGCGAAGCTTTAACTTGCTCAAGTGTTTCTAGTGGTGTTTTGAGTTTGATTAACACACTTTATTTTCGTTTGTCTATCTGCTAGTTTTTCCCCAAAGGAAGTGTTGTGTCTGTATTTATAGTCTCCCTCTCTGAGGAGAGTTTATTGATGCCTTTTCTAGTCTCTGAATAGCGTTTTCCATCTGTTTCTGCTTGCCTGGCTTTAGTTGTTCTATTGATTGGTTTTGCATATTTTTTGCGTACTATATTTTCTTACCACTTTATATCATTTGTGAATCTTAGATATTTACCAGACTTCCCATTCTTGTAATATGTCACCGTTCAGTCAGTCTTGTGAAATAGCCGTAGTATTATCTCACCTTACAGACAAAGTAGGCAAAAGCATGAGGGATTTTCCAGCAGTCCCAGAGAAATTTCTGAATCCATGACTTGACATGTTAGCCCAGATTTTGGACCATTGCTTCTACCTTTCTCTACAGTATCTAAATGTTGAGCTGATGATGTGGTGATGTGTAGAAGGCTGGTTCAGCTCTTGGGATACAGTTTACAGTCCTGGGAGACGTGCTGGTGGGTTCCCCTGTGTGTGAGGAACCTATGGTGCACGGTGGGATTGCTGAGTTGAACCTCTAGCCACTGGCGCTACACAAGCGAATGAGAAGGCTGTCATCCTGTACATACAGATGTGCGTATTAAATGTCTATTTAGGGTTGGAGTCTTTTTGTATGTGCAGTGAAAATATTCAGATTAATATGATAATCAGCGTCACCACTGTGCTGCATTTTGTCCCTGGAAATTCTGTTCATGAAGCGAGAAATTAAATTTGAAGGTGAACTTCTGCAGTCCTTTCTCCAGCCTTTATGTAAAATTTTAGGCATACATAGTCTTAACTGAAGTTAGGATTTAGTCCGGCGACTTCAGGAATTTCACTTCAACAAAAATTTAAGTGTTTGGCTTGGCATGAGGCATATTTCTGTTGTGTTTTATAAAAAAATCACAACATAGATTTTGGGAGACTTTGACATGTGTCTTGGCTCCACTCTCATTCCCTGTGTTGTCTCCTGTCTTTTGTTAGTGAACTAGAAGAGGAACTTTGGCATTGGGAAGTGCTCATGATTTTTCAAGCCTAGAAAAAAATACTAGTTTTCATAGACTATGCTACTATCTATTCAGAAAATAAAAATCTTTTTTCAGCCCAGCATCAAAGCTTTAGGTGGACACAGGCAAATTGCTGATGTTTTTGTTGGTAGAAATTCCTGAGAAGTTAAAAATTGCTAAGACGTATAATTATTTTGTAGCATACAGGATGTAGCAACTTATTAAAGTACGTAGCTACTCATTGAGGCATATTTAAGCTTCTCTTCCTCACAGCTCTACTGAACTTGTTAGTATCTACTTCGGCTTTGAAGTACCAAAAACCCAAAGCCGATCCATAGTCTCCAGGGCTGTGAGTAAGCATTGAGTCCAGCAGGTTTCACTTGCTGCATGTTTCCCTTCTCTAGGATAAGTGGAAGCATAAAATCTGTGCTCTCCTGCCTTCCTGGGTTGCTGTAAAAGGAACGTGGCATGCCCACAAGCTCTGTGCCCTGGTCACTTCAGATGCTCAGCTCTTCTGTTTTGCTGCCCTGGATACTTAGGTGAATGTACCATGCATTTGCTTTTAAAACTGGGAAAGAGAAAAAACAGCGTGGAGCAATATTCAGAGCTGCTCTGGAAGGGCTACTCATACACTAAGCCATTTTTCAAAGGGAAAGAATTCTTTCTAGTAATGATTTTAGCCAAAAAAATTTGCTGGTGTGCTTTTCAAGACATCTTGGAATGCTAACACAGTAAGTTGGCTGTACAAATCTAATTATCTCAGCTTTCCTTTGTTTTTGGCAATGTTATTTTGATTTGTTCTTGAAGCCCTTAATGAACTGCATTTGGAAAGAGATTACATGATTTATGTAACATTTATTTTCGTTTACTCTTTGTGATCTGCCTTGTTATAAACTATGAATTGTTTAAGTGCTTTTTTGCTTTGAACTAGCAAGACAGTGGCAGTATCTCCTGTTGGTTTTGTTCATTTTTCTAAATGAATCTAAAACATGACTTACTCACCAGGCTGGTAACCCTGTATCCTCACCTGAAGGACACCTCTGTGGTGATACTCTCCTTTTGAGAGTGAAAGAGTAAGTTGGCTTCCCTTCCCACCTTTGGCCTCACTAATGAGAGCTGCAAGAGGGAATCAACGTCAGTTTTCTCTGACACAATGGCAGAGTTTCCTGGAGACTGAGCTACAAACACTGATATTATTTAATTGGGGAAAGTGTTCCACAAGAGTGAATCAAAACGTTTAGCCCAGCCACGGGCATGCATGCTCAACTTGAGGAATGCTGTTTTCCAGACCCGTGTAGTCTTCTGCGAGTTAGAGGTTCGGGATAATCGTGATGCCTAAATAATATTTCTGGTTCCTGAGGGGGAGAGTATTCCTTTAGCTGTTGAAAGCCAGCAAGCTTATGGCCAGCTGCTAGAGATAACAATAAGGTTTTGTGCAAGTTTGGGAAATCCTGACCAAGTGGAGAAACGAAAGCACTGAACAATTACGTAAATTTTTTTTCATTATTTTTTTTTTTAAAGCGTCTCTAGGAGCTGTGGCTAACTTAACAAGGCGACTAAAAGTAGTGTTGGACTGTGCTTCTGAAGATTTTGTGATGTTCCTAATCTGAAAAATCTAGTGTTTTGGAGCCCCTTTTCAGAAGTGGCTTGACATGCCAGGTTACAAGGTTCTAGAGGAAAATTTCAAGGAAAATGAATCTTGCAGTCACTTTCTATTCTTTCAAGTAGTTGACCTTGGTGTTTACAGTGGTTTCAGCCATTAAAGAATTCTCTTTTTTTATTACCTTTTAATTAGAAAAATTCTGAATATTTTCTGGACTGTAAACAGAGCTCAAATCGCTGACTACACAGGTAGTCCTGTCACTGAAATTGTCGCAGGAATAGTTTCTAGTATTTGTGGCAATAACTTTTTCAGGGAAAAAATAAAACCCTGATCTCAACCGGTTTACTGCTTGAAGTGGAACATCTATATAAACATGAAGCTATATACACTGTGTATATGCATATGTGTACAACATGAATTTTTATATATAGAAGTTAGTATTAAAAATCAGAGTTCTTTTGCTGATTTTGAACTTCAGTTGAATTTCCAGCCTAAGAGATGTTTTCTACACCCATTTTCACAATAGAGATGTTCTGTCTTCTGCCTATAACTCGTGTTTCAGCAAATGTTGATCTTAACTATGAAGGAATTTTCTTTTTCTCCCACTGAAATCAAGGGAAATAAAAAGTGATTCAAATGTTAATTGAGGAATTAGTTCATGTAAAGGGTCAGTAGCTGGGGTTAGTACTTAAAAGTATTCCTTCTCTTAACAAAAATAAATACAGTGTGCAGTTAGCACTAAGTAGTGCAATTTGGTGCCTTGCATGATTTAGGAAGTTAAAGCATTTTCCCTATGATTTTGTGTCACTGTAATGTAATATCAGCAGTCTTATGCTATTCCGCAGAGTTTGAAAAAGGACATTGTAAACTATTCTTTGTTACTTGCATTTTTGAGGGCTAGATTTTACAAAGTGCCAAGCCCTTGTCTCCTACTGAGTCAGTGTGAGTTGAGGGTACCTCAGTGATGTGTCTAGCGTGTAGAACCAAGCCTTGTGTATCCAAAAAAAGAAAAAAGACAGTAATACAGAAGGGCTAAGGTGGGATGTCAACTATCTATTAGATAGTTTATATAAATAAACAGTTTGCGCTCTTGACAAGGCTGGCTGAACAATGTGAAGTTTCCTTGTATCTGGCTTGCAGCGTGTCAATGTGTTGCTACATTTACCTGTTTTCTAGAGGAATAAAATGTGTTCCTGGTTGTGACTTTCAGTTCAAGCCAGTGTTAACAAAGTGTTGGGTAGCTGTTTCTAGAGGCAGCTGAAGGAATATTTGTGGAGTGATGGACGGCGCTTCACGGCACCCTCACTGAGTGCTGCTGGGAGGCACCGAGCAGCATGGAAAGACATGGAGCCATAGGTGGCTCAAACAAACTCCTCGAGCTTTGGACTAGTTACTGCTGCTTGACTGACAGAGCTCCCAGTCCTCCATACTGTGTCTGAGGTGGCTCCCATATGCCTACCCTCCGTGCTGTATTCCGTAAAATGATGACAAAAGCCTGTGTATTACCTATATTGCAGCAGAGCTGCAAATAAAAACAAACACACACAACCCCCCCCCCACAAACGAAAAACTCAACAGACATACATCTCTGTAGTAAAACTGTTTCTCATCAATGAATTATACTCCCTTGTACCTGTAAAGTCTAAGTTTTCGTTTATAGGAGTGTGCTTTTGACTGGAAATCCAGCTGCCCTGTAAGATATATGAGAAGACAGATTTGACTGCGAAACCCAATTACCTTCAATCCAAAATCCATTTTGGGTTAAGTAAGACAGTGCATTTCTATGTACATTCAGAATATTCTTCTTAATGTCTGTTATTCCACGTGGAACTGGCCATCTCTGAACATATTCATAAAGAAACTCTTAATAAAGACACTAACTCATGTAATGTAACACACTGTGCTTCGCTGCAAATTTAACATTATCCTGGATTTCTTTCTTTTTTTTTGTTTACACAGGAACCTACGGCAGGTGCCACAGCTCCATGATTTCTATCAAAAGGTAAGAGCTACTTTGTTCAAAGATACCTGAATGATATTTGTCAGTTCAATATAAATCTGGTTGTAAAAAAAAGAGTAACAATGATACATAAAAACAAAATTTAATGAAAAGAACTCACATTATGGGTGAATTTCATGAATCATGTAAAGGTGTGCATAAAAAATTGAATATGTATACTTTAGATCTCAGATCTTATAAATATTTCATTGGATTAAGAAATGCACTCTTGAAGCTTACCTGTATATAAAACATAAGAATGCATTATGGAGGTAAGTAAGGTAGTCTGTCAATTGATACACTTGTGTATGTCTGTCACTAAAAAAAAAAAAATTCTTTGAAATTATTAGACTTAAGGTGGCTGTATCTGTAAAATTTAAAAATGGAAGCTTTTGAATGAATAGAACTAACTGGTGAGGTCACTAATGATTTGTGTAAAATATGTATGATTGAGGAGAAATAGGACTATGGGATCTACTAATACACACACTTAAAATACAACCTTAATGCTCTAAAATGTCATTATAGGTGTACGCTTTGGGGAGGATTAAGGCTTGATTCTGCTGTCACTGAAATCAGAGCTAAGATTACAATTTACTTCAGTGAAAGTAGAGTTAGTCTGATGCCTAATGCTTTTGCCAGGCTTGCCATCACACCCCTGACCAAGCCCATGGCTGCAAGTTTTAGAAAGTCGCACGGTCTTGAAAATGCCTTTATGGATCAGCCCCACTTAGATGGGATGCTGAGACTTTTGGCAAGGGTCTTGCACTGGATTTGGTCCTCGTGAACTTTCGAATGTCTGCGTCACGTTACCTGTTCAGTCTTCTCTTGGTGCAGTGTTACTGGATGTGGCTCCCTTCAGCATGATGTTGGTTTTGCTTTGGGTTTTCTGTAAAGGTGCTCCTTCTAGTAAAGTTTGAGGCATTTATTATTTCCAGTCTCCCATTTATAGTGCACAGAGGAGTGTTTTGATGGGAAGTATCAATAACATATTGAATGTTTCTATGGACTAGATGTGAAAAGCCGAAGCACTAATAATCAGTTTTGTTTATTCAGATTTTATTGATAGTGCGTTAGCAGATGGATATTTCTTTTGTGATAGCTGATATCCAAGTGTGTGAAAGTGCTAGTAATTCAATATAATAGCAGGGAAAAGACTCTTCAGTAAAGCAAAAGAATATTTCACAAATTGAGTGATAAACTAACAGTGAATTATCAGCAGGTGGGGTGAACTCCTCTGTAATAATTCATTAGAAGTAATGAGAAATAGTAAAGAATGGAAATATGTTTCTGTCACTTCAGAGAGTGGTTTGCTTGTTTTGAAATAGGTGTTCTTGTTCACATTTCTTTCATCTATCTGCTTATCCTTTTGTGTGGTTCTATTATGTTTGATTCAAGCTGCCTTTAGGTGTTGGGAGGAGGGACAAGCGTTTTCAGTGATGGAATCATTTTAGCTAGTAATACGAGGAACATATGATGCTTTCTAAAGAATACGTACCATTTTCTAAGGTAATCTTGATGTTGTAGGTAGAGTTTTGAACAGCGGAGCCACGTGTGGATGTGATACTACTACAAAGTTCTCCGAGTGTAATTAATATCAGAATTTGGCTCACAGGTTCTGTGAAGACTTTGTGGCCATGTTTTGCATGAAAAATGTGTATGTCATTGTTGTGGTTTTATACTGATGTGACTGAGATCAGCACCTACTTAAAAAATCAAAAAGCTATAATTGCATTATGAATATTAAGGTGTAATGCATACAGCTTCTTACACATCCTTCATACCAGGGCAAGCTTATCTTGTGTGTCTGTTACTAGTTCATAAAGTAGCAGATGTGTTGCATGTTTTCTGTGCTTTTCCTTGCTGCTGAACAAGGTTGTTTCCTCCCCCCAGTTCCAAATAAAAGTACTCAAAAAAAAAAAAAAGTGAATCCAGTTTTCTTACCCACACTGTAACATCCAATATTGTTGAGTGTTCTGAGGTTTGAAGATGAAAGAAACAGGCCGTAAGTTATGGAGTTAGAGGACAATATAAACAAAATGACCTTTGGTGTCATGCTTACCATATTCTGATGAATAAATTGAGTTCATGTTTAACATTCAGATAATATTCCTGGCAGAGCAAAACATTGCCACATTAAATGTTCAGATCAGAAATGTTCAATGCAGACTAAATTAAGTTGGATCTTAGGACAGCAAACTTAAAATGAGTAACATGTGGCAATATTTGATTTAACAAAGAAAAGTTTCTTTATCCTTTTTTTTTTTTTTTTTACTGTAAGTTTAAAAGTATAAAGATATACATGCCACAATGCAGTGCCAGGAACATTAACTGCTTTTGATCTCTCTCCTCTGATATTAACATCTCCCCCCAAACACACCCCTTGTTTGGCATCTTAAGAGTTTTCATACAATAAAGATGCAGAGAACAGCAGTCTTTGCTTCTGTTTCTTCAGCTTGTTTTCTTAGTGTTGCATGATCTATGCCCGGGAGAGGTCAATTTTCATCAGCCTCCAGGCACTGCTTAACATTTAGGGCCAAATTTTCAAAGAAGGCCTCAGTTGGATTTTGATTAGTGAGCATATGATCGTTTCTTGCACTGTTGAGCCTCCTAAACACATGTATGTTTTTGCCTGCCAAAGTACAGTATTAAACTCTTTGAAGTGAAGACGTGATCGTCTGTGCTACTGACGTGTGTTCTTTGTTTGCAAATCAGATAGTTGCACATCTGTGTGTACCCGCCATTGATTATAGTTGTACAGCTGCACCTGTATTTGATTGCGGGCATGAAAGGGTAGGTTTGGAACTGGAATTTATTTTTGGAAATGCAGTACCAGTTTTCTGTGAGATTAGTACGATTCTCAGTCATTTCGGCTTGTCGTTTTTGCAATTTGATCTTCTGGGAAGTGTTATACTCTGTAGAAATCTTAGTTTTGCTGGTATGGAGAGTAAAATGTAACTATATTGGTAGTATTTTAATAAAAAATTTCTTGGCTTCATGGCAGCATCGTGTTCACAGGGAATATGCACAAATCTAGTCATCCTTGAAAAAGACCATTAGTCATTCAGGCTTAGGCAGTGTTTAAGGGAGCAGGAAGTTCATGCAAAAGCCCCTTTAGATGGCTGTGATGATTTCTCACTATTATAATTTAAGTAGAAATGCCAAGCATAAATGTAGAAAAATACCTTTTGCCAGCCACAAATGTTGGTGCTAACATAGAGAGCAGTGTCCAAAAGAGTAATGATTTACGTAAGTATTGCAGAGCAGCAATATCCAGTGCGTTGATGCCACTTATATACTTCACTGAGATGGGGGGGACTCCTAAAACATATTTCCAGTTATTACTTATGCATGTGATTATATTCTGAAAGGTTCATAATATTTTAGTCAAGATCAGGACTCCACATGTGTCTTATCAAAGAGGAATTGGTGCTAGCCTGAAGGATTATCTCAGTCAAATATATTGGTGTTAGAGAAATACAGTCAGTGCTGTCCAAACATGCCTCAGAATTGAAGAAGGGGATTTTCTGCATTATCCTGACTCTGTCAAACTTGCACCATTGTGACCAGCTCAGATGTAGGTGGATTTTTTTGTAGTCTGGGAAATCACTTCGCAGTTCTCTATGCAGAATTTCCAGAAAACCCACTTAGGATATACATTAGCACCCGGGGGCACCCTTGACGGAAACGAAGAGTACTTTGGGTACAGACTTTTCAGTGAGAGCAGCAAGATCCCTTTCTTCACGGACCTTTCCTCCGCTCGCAGCGTGTGCTGTGCGTTGCCATCCTGCGCCCTGTGCCAGGAGCAGCAGTTGGAACATAGCCTTTGGCTTTGGTGCGAGCGGAAACAAGCCTGTCGTGGTTTAAAAAATGGGCAGGTTGAAAGGGAGCAATCAACTAGTAAAAGTTCATAACCGTGCAATTACAGCACAGTGACTATGCAAGCTGAAGTTCATTGGCTATTTGAGGGTCTCCAAGACACATACCAGCCTTTCAGAATTTCTGTATTTGTTTTTAATTTATTTCAGTCTTGCTGAAGGTTCAGATTTTGGCATATCTAACTCTGCAATGTGGAGCTTCACAGAGCACACAGCCAGAAACTTTACTGAGTTGCCCAAGACTTCCTCTATATGTGTGCATGTATGTGCATACATATTCACTCATAGCCTGTAGGATATGCACTTTAACTTTCTTAAGTTCATTCATTTGAAAAATAGTGGGTTTGCATGTAAGAATCTGGAACAGAGCTGTCATGAGGATAATAAACGCACAGTTATGAACATCATAGCTGCAAACTGGTCTTGCTGCCCCAGCTTATTATGGATGCTGCTAGAAGCTGAAAATAATACGTGAGGAATTGTTAGTTTCGGGAAAGGCAGAAGTAGCATGCCTAGTCCCAGCATAGCCTAACAGTATCTTTGTAAAGTAAGTTAGCTTTAAAAATTGTGTCTAATGGTTGGTAATAGAAATTTAGGAACAGAGAAAAATAATTAGAATTCTAATAAATAAGAGCAGTAAAAGGCGTTCATCATGATTATTTTGCATCTTCATGCTGCAGTTTTGTAAGAGAGGCTCCAAAATGCTACAGTGCGTGCTGCATTTTTTTTCAACTTTCTCAAACTATGCAGAGATATTGAATTATCTTTCAGGCACAGGAAAACCATTGAGTTCTTGACAGGACAGTTTATTTTGAAAACCAGAAAGTGAAACAGTAAAAGCCTTCAGAGTACCTTACTGACTTTTGTTTGGGATAATAATTTTTTTGTCTGTTTTTAATGCTGCTTATCCTTTGCAACCTTCACTGTGTCTGAGCAGTAGCAGGAGAAACAAAGGAAGCAGCTAATAGGTGCTGGCTTGCGCAGCTTCAGCTGGGCACCACGCTGTTCGAACTGCGCCTGACTGATTGAATACCAGTGTGTGTGGAAGTACCCGTCATTTGGCTTTACTGTTACATTCAGATTTGTAGAAAGAGAATAGAAAGGCTGAAACGTTTCTGTCATGTTGTTGATGTTCAGTACCAAAACACAGCTCAGCCACAACAAAACCATACTGGTAATGAATAATGCCTACTGTACGAGAGAAAGAAATTGTGTTTATTTTATAGGCCTTAAAGTTATTCTGTCTACTTGGTATGAGACACCCCGAATTCTCAGTAATTTCTTTTTATTGTCATTTGTGCTGACTCAAGTTCTAGCTTTGGTACTAAAGCAAGCAGGTGGCATTCTTTCACTAGGGCATTTGGGATATGTACTGTGGAAAACAGTTCTTCTGATACAGAAGATAATGAAAAGTCTTCTGACACTGAAACAAAAATGTGTTACTAGAAACAATGGCAGCTTGTCAGAGTGAAAAGTAGGATAACTTTCAGAGATGTGAAAGAGCAAACGCCATGTGAATTGCAATATGTATGAGTTAGTGCTGGAAATATACTTGGTGACTTGGTTTTTGAATTTGCTGCTTTGTTCAATGTTGTCAAGCTGCATTTGGATGGCCATAGGGATTTTGTGAGAAATTTAAGCAAATGAATGTATCACCTGAAAGGTGACTATGGATTCTGTCGTAGAAAGCCTTTCCCAATACCAGAAGCTCTGCGCCTGGACAACAGTTTGAAACTTTGGTAGAGCAGTATGGATCTCATCAACTCTGAAACTTTAGCAGAGACATCTCTTACAGTAATACTTTTGTAGTAAGAGTAAAAGCAGCTTTAAAGCCACTGTTTGCTAACGTGTAGCCTTGAAGCTCACAATGTAGAAATGTGAAGCTCGCAAGCCTTTCCAAGCCTCCTTCCAAAAGTCCTCCTCATCAGGTGTTACCTCAAACATCTCAGTTGCTCTCTAGCAGGTTTTCTGATATGAAAACTCTTACATTTGGTCACTGTAGGAATAAGGATTAACTCTTAGTATTTACCAGCCTGGGCTCAGTACCTTGCAAGCTCAGTGTAGTCTCAGGAAGGGAAGATGTTCCCAGGTATACTTTCAAACCCATGACAGGTCATGAGCTGTTTTCCCATCCTTGTTCTGTTCCTCTCCCAAAGGGCTCATAAGGGCATCCAGGGCCAGATCCCTGTTTATGCTTAATGAACAATATAGCGTCAGTGCCTGGTGCTCTTCTTGTCTGACTGGGCTGGCATCCTTCCCCGCTTCTTCCACTGCAAGGCTGTACACCCTTGAGGAGAAGACGACTGAGGCTGTCAGGAACAGAAAACGGCACTAACATGTTCATTAGCTGCTAAGCTTTCAAGGATTGTGTTATGATTTCATATGTCAAATAAAAATCCTTGATGTTAAAATGGTCAAGTAGGTTGCTTAATAGTTATTTTGGAAAGGTACATTCAAACAGAACAATGAACTTCATTGTAAATATCAAACAGTTTCAGCTGTTATACTAATAACATTCTTAGTGTCCTCCTCTTCTGAGAAAATATGATCACTAAATAATTGAAAAAACTGTACATTACTGTAAATTGAAATACTTCTTGTAATACTACTTGGGGTACTTCTCTGTTCTTGAAATGCCAATCAACTGTAATGCAAAACTGTGTTTTAGTGTTTGACACCACTGAAACAATCTGATTTCTGTCTCTGTATTGGTTTGAATAGTGACAGAACATTGACATAATGCTTTATTCAGCAAATTTATCCTGGAAGTGCTGTATAATTTCTGTCTCCCCGTTATACCACGCCGTTACCTGTCTTGATTGTTTTCACCATTGTGTTAACACAGAGCCTTTGTGTCCCTTCTTGTAACAGACCTACAGTGCTTTAAGATATTTACAAAAATGAATCTGCTGGGAAAGTGTCTGAACTTTTTCGTGTGGGCCAAATGAACAGTTTGTCAGGCTTTCAAAGGTGCTTTTTCAGCACTAGTAACATTAAAAACAAAAATGAGCGCGGGGGGGGGCAGATTCTTTCTCTGGAACTTCCCATCAGCCTTCTCCTGACTAGCTCTGGCTATCCTGTTGTGGAACTGGGTAAGACCACACAGAAATGGGCTTGTCTATCAACTCTTATCACATAGTCTAGAATATATGTGGCTGGGCAGGCCTTGCCATCTTAAACTTTCCTCAGTCTAGAGCCCTTCTTCAGCTGATGATGGTTTTGGTTCTGCTGTTCCTTCCTGTTTTCGGTTGAGAGGAACCATCCCCATGCTGAACCCATTAGAATGGGTGGAAGATGAGGTTGGAGAAGGTTTCCCAGATGCTGGTTTTGGTAAGGGAGTTTTTTCCCTTATCCACCAAGCCCTGCAGTAGCTTATGTTCTCAGAGCAGCCCTGAAGCTCTGTAACAGGTGACCCCTAAGCCCAAAGCCATTGTAGTAGAGCTGTCAAAATGTACAGCAAATTTGGACTCTCTACAAGCAGAATTTGAGAGCTGTCATCACACCGAAACCTTTGGTTCTTGAAGTCACATTCTATAATGTACAGTTCAATGAACAACATGTTAATGTTCTGTTTTCTAAATGTTGTTTTGACATTTAAATGTTCAAAATCATCTTGAGTTAATTAAATGTAGAAGCTTCTAAGTGAATGGATTGTTCTGACAACTCATCATCTAATTATCCATAATTAGGAGTAAAACAACATTAGCTAATAGAAATAATAAATAATTGTGATAGGGAAGAAAATTCAAATGTGATGTCCAGGAGCATGGCAATTTTTCTCCCAAGCAGAATTCATACATGAAAGCCCTTTATATAGTTCTATTAATCACACGCTGTACATGCATAGGCATTTTTCACTGAATCTTTTAGGTTAATAAGAGCTAGTCTGAGAATAGAAAATACTAAACGGTGTTTTAGGCTGATGAATTCCAGAAGCTGGGGCATGTTTGTCGGAACAACATAATATAGACAAATTAGATCAACAAGGGGTTTGAAGACACATAAAGATATTTTTGCATCGTCTATTAATCTTGTCAACACCATTGAAAGAGGAGGAAAAAAAAAAAATCAAAGGAACCAAGAAGTCAGTTTAGTTTGATTTTTATCAGACTTCTTTGCCAGTTGTTAGCTGGCGCATTTTAAACTTGGAGAAATCAAGTGTGGGCAAGTTCAGATTGTTCACTTCAGGACAGTTGCGTAGGTGATGTTTTCAGTCATTTTGCCTGATTGTTTATCACCAGGAGCATTTTTATTTACTTATGGAAGTGTTAAATGAAAAACATCTGTTTCCTCATGACCTAGAAATAACGTAGGTGAAACCTAGTTTTCTTTTTGTGTATAAAACTAGGAAAAACTTTGAAATTCTGTGCTTTCTTCAGATCTGTAGTTAGCAAAGTATTTGTCTTACCTCAATCTAATGAGGTATAGACTCTGCAGGAATGGGTTCCTTACCACAGGCATCACTAGTTGCTGCCAATCTTTTTATTTACAGTACTTAATCTGTTTTTAAGAAATGAATTATTTATCAGTATCTTAGATGAGGTGGAATTAATCACTCTGTTTACTATTACTAGATGTGTCTTTTTTCAGGTATATGTTACCTAGCGTGCTTTGGAATAATAAAAATTGAAACAAGTCATGACTTTTCAAGCAGCTAACGCAGTTATGTATGTTCATTTTAAGGTGTGCTTAATGTGCATGCATTTACCATAATTACTTACACAAAGGGAATTAGGAATAGAAATACTACTGCTTCAGTTACGGCTAATGACCAGCTTGGGACTGTGCCTAGAAGAAAACCTGTAAGATTTACTCAGGAAGAGGTACAGATAGAAGTGACAGTAATATTGGTATGAACACAAGACAACGAGGATGTAAAAGTACATATGCTAGGTACACATCTAACAGCCTGCTGGACCACAAAGAACCCACAGAAAAACTACTGGTAAAGAAAAAGTGAATAGAAAATTCAACTTTTTTATTTTTAAAACTGATTTTAATAAGGAACCTAAATTTATGGTCACCTTTGTTATATTTCCATTATTATTACAATATTTTTGTTTGTACAAAAAAGGAAGAGTGGTTATTATAAAGTATTCCAGTTGAAAGATTTGAAGACAGCCTTTCATAATTATATTTCTATTTCCTTTATAACTTCTCATTTTCCAAGATCAATTTTTACTTCAAGAAGCGATCCATAGATACTACCATGAATATTTATATTTAGAGAATGAGGGAGGAGCATTTGTAAATCCTTACCCTCTTAATTAATGCCAGTCTTCAAGGTTGTGTTTCCCCGTGATTGATAATAAAAAGGTTTCAGTGTGGCATAGTATCCTTTGCAGCATGAATCATACAAGACCATATAATTGTTAGCTACATCATTATGGCTGAGTGTATTGTACTAAACGAGCACATACCAGAAAACAAAATTAATGTTTTACGTGTTTTCTCAGCTAGATTCAGGTAGTGTGCAAAATGTACCTCTCTGAACAAATTGTATCCCTAAATGTGTTTTTTAAGGTTTGCATAATTAATTTGAGTTCACTTTTTACTGATTGAACACAATGAATTTAATTCCTTATGTCTTTATTTTATGTGCTGACTGGTTGAGAGCTTGATTTGGCAGTCACATTAATAGAGAGAGAAATGTGTGTGTTTTGCTGATTTCAGTAGCGTTATTTACACATATAAGGATCTATGTAAGCACTGATTAGGCAAGAAATTTTCCAGACCAGCTATAATTAGGTAAAAAAAAGTAGACTTTCAACTGTATTGATTTTGTTTTTAAAACAAATCGGCTTTCAGGAGGAAGGGATGTGGAACCCAGAAATCTTTGGTTAGAAAAGCTGCAGTTATATCTCACAGGAATTGTTATTTCATGATTCCATGCTCACATACTCCTTTAGTGACTAGACCTCCTGGTCAGATGTCTTGAGTGACGCTTCATTGTTTTTTCACTCTGAATGATGGGGCCCTATTGCAACATGGGAGATGTAGTCCAGGTAGAAAGTTATATTTACAACAGAAACACATACAGAGTACACTCCTGGAATTAATTCTGTGCCACGTATGCTAAGCTAAAAATGTTTCTGGTGTGACACTTCAATATCATCCTCTGTCAGCCATCAGTCCCCGGCAACAACACACCCTGATGAATAAGATTCCATTTTATCAAAGTTGAAAAAATAAAAAAGCCTTCATCCTTTTTGCATAGTTATGATGCATTTTGCAGGGGAACAAAAATAAAACTCCACGGAAGTCTGAACATATGGAGAAGGGGCAACTGTGTTTAGAGTAAAATCAGTTTACCTAATCTAGTGTACTTGGCCCGTAGTTTTCTGTGCTGTGTCAGATATTGCTGTAGATACTCCCTCTGAGCATATGGAAACAGGTGTTACAAAAATCCCTTAGATCACTCACTTGACCTGTTAATTTAGTTTCACTGTTTACCAATGGAAAATTCTGGGGTTTACTTAGTACTGAGACTACCCACAGGTTTGGATCCTTTCCCTTCCAAATTACTATGACCTAAAACCTCCTTAATCTTGAAAGGATTGATGAAGAAAGAATTGGAGAATTATACTGGATATTTTATTTTTGCAGTGTAATCCCATCTGCTATAGCAGAATCCTCTGGATAGAAATTGTTAACTTCCTATTACTGTAAACAGTTTTTAGTAACATCTTGTGTATCATTGTTCCTACTTCTCATTTTGTAGCCAGCAATTTGTAATTAGTACATTAGCAAGAACTGTGCGATATTAATTCCCTTGTATTTGTCTTGAATTTGCAAGGAGCAGATTAGTACAGAAAGACTGCTTGTCCCATTAAAACAGAGAGAGAATTTAATTACCATATCATTTTCTTTCTTCCCTGAGTTTTGTTTTGCCCAATAGAGAAGCAAAGGAGACTAAGAGCTGTTGGGGTTTTGTAAGGAAAGGCAATCTGCAGATTAATACAGGTTTTATGAACTGCAGCAGAAATATAGGTGTGGCTAGGCTGGTACAGGCCTGTTGTAAACAAAGGTAGGAGATAATCGTTTTTGGTTTTTTGTGTTTTTTTTTTTTTTGCCTGAGCCACGTAATTAATTCTTGACAAGCTTGCTGAATTGTTTGTCAAATTTAAACAAAGAATCTCCCAATGGAGAAGTCTATTAGAACAACTGTCAGGAAGAAGCACAAACTTTGGACGCACAAGGTTGCCTAAAGAGAGATTTATGCACTGAAGAACTTGTCTATTTTTCCAACTATATTAGTCCAATATATTTCACATTTGTCCTCACTCTTTGCTTTCTTTGACCTTGGACCAGCGCAGATGAAGTACCAGTAGTACTGAAAAAGTCCAAGTATTCATTTTTCATTATTTCAGGAAAGCGTTTCAGAGGAATTCCCCATGTAGGATCCTGGGGAGAGGGGAGTGTGGCAGCCATCATGGGTGCTGCGACAACAGAACATCTCAATGGGCTGGGGAGAAACTGCTGGGTATCGGACCACTTCTGGTTGTCTGTGGCAGGGAAAGGGAAAGCGCTTCTCTTTGTGGGCAAAAAGGAGCATAGAAAAAGGGATATTAAACCAGGATTAAAAAAAAAAAAATGAGAAGCAATATAATAAACTTTTTCACCAGAAGCACTGCAAGGAATTACCAGCAAGGTTTTAGGAGTGCTGTGTAGGCAACCCTGATATTGGTTGATTTTGCTTCTGGACTGGAGAGGAGGAGAGTGAGAAGATTTTTTCCAGGGCAATTGGCAGAGACACATGGGGCTTGTTCTCTGGCAACAGCAGAGCTGTTCAGCCTCTCCCAGTTTTACACCTGGGACGGACAGCGGATTTTCCTCTTCACCAGACTGGAAATGAGAATCGGGCAAATGGATGAAGTTAGTATCCCAGACCCTCGTGTGTCCAAGCTAAGCAATCGGGTCATACAGCTGTGTAGCAGAATTGCGATACCTGGTCAGACAAGACATTTGTCTCCCTGTTATCTGTCTCTGAGAGTGGCCCATCATTAATATCATGGGGAGAGGATAAGAACAGAGTGAGCCTGTAATGCTTCATCAGGATGCTCACACCCATGTGTGATTTTGTTCCTTGAGTTTCCCAAGCAATTCACAATTTAATGGCCCTGGATGCACTTTTTTCTTCTAAGAATTCATCCTTTTGTTTTTGAAGCCGTGGAAACCATTAGCATCCATACTGTTCTCTCACAGGCAGTTGTGTGACTTAACCGAGTGTTGCATGAAGGGTGTCTCCATCGGTCACCGTGAGCGTGCTGCATGCCTGCTAATTGCATTTGGTGTCCCTGGGTCATGGGCTGGGGGGAACCCCAGGTGTTCAGTCCCTAGTCGGTCTGGCTACAGAAGCAAAACTAAAACCTCAGTGGGGAGAAAGCAGATGTTTTACCATAGAAAATGTAGAGCTCTGAGAAAGGGGGGATTTTCTTTTGAAAAGATGCTCTTGTTTCGGATTGACAGTTTTCCACCTACCTGTGAGCTCATTTGTCCTAAGTCCTTTGGAAATCAGAGGGGAAAAACCAGGTCCTCAAAAGAACTGTGTAGGTTCTTCTCAAGAGTGTGTAAAGTTCAACTTAGCATCCACTGCAGCTGTCATTTTTACACAGTTGCATGAGATAGTTCAGTGGAAATGTGAACAGTTGCTATTTATTTTAAAATGAAATATGCGCACTCTAATCTTGGCCTTTGGGGTAATAACACTCAAATTAAACTAACTTAGAATTTGGCAAACTTCCAGTCACTTCCTTTTTCCTTACTAAGTTTCTTGAATATATTTTCTTTTACCTTGCACGTGTTTAATGCTTAAAGAGAAGGGAGACTTTCTTGTCGCAGTCATGCAGAGGTGCCTTTCATGAAGTGATTCACCTTCTATTAGGGACAGTTTCAGAGAGGCAAATTGAATTAAGAGGAGGAGAGATTATAATTTACAGAACATAGGACTGTGATTTGAAAATTAAGGAATTTATTCCCTTGCTAACACATGAACAGAATTCCTGTCAACAGCAGTGGAAACTGTGCATATGAAGAAAGAAAATTAGAGCAGTAAACAGGACTATAGCAATATTGTCTTTAAAGTATTTACATAGGATTTGTAGTATTCTATAGGCAGCTGTGCAAACCCTGAAGTGTGTTTAGTAGGGTGCATTTTTATGCATATGGAATTACAGCAATTTACTGCTCTTGTTTTAACTTTTATTTCTTTTTTTTAATATTAAAGACGACGTGCCACACTGCTATCAATCTGGTAATACAGAGCGTGACCTCACTGAACAGAGGTGTTAATCTTGCAGGGAGCCCCAGGGCCGATGTGCTGGGATCAGCTTGTCACCCTCGTGGGTCTGTGGCCACTCAGGGGCTCACCCCGCTGCTGTAGGTTGGGGACCAAGAGAGCTGCCTGTTTGCCACTCCCGAGTGAGAAGACGGAGTGCTGCACTCCTAGCACTAAATAACACACTGGAAGGCTCTGCTTTGCTAATTCTTATTTAATTCAGAGTCTCGTTATATTTGGTGATGTTCCTTGAGACTGGATTTTGGAGTAAAGTGAATGTGACAATTCCAATTTATTTTTCTCTTTTTAAAGGGAAGGCAGGCGGAGAGGAGTGAAATTAGATGACAATTTCTAACTATCCTGGCTCCAAGATTCAACATAGGAGGGCAAAAAGATATTCCCCTTAAGATAACTCCTCTAATTTAAGTGTTCAGATTTTTTCTCAGTAGTAATATAAAGGCAGAGAGAAATTTTCCTACTTTTTTTTTTCCCTTCCCTCTGGGCAATGAGGGGTTCTAATTACACTAAAACCCACTAGTATTGACTTTGTAATAGCTTCCCCCGCCTGCATGGCTGCTGTATATAGAAAGCTGAAACATCTCAAATTGTTACAATGGGAATAAACTGTTCTTCGAAGGAAAATCCAAGATTTTCCAACTTTGACCAGCGTGGAAGTTTTATGAGAGTGATTATTTTGTTCAAGTTAATTTGTCTGCTGCTCTTTTCTGTGTTGTCAGTAGAGTGAATACTATTACAGTACTTTCTTAACAGGAACACTCTGTGCCAAAGGTTTTAAAGTGTTTTGTTTTAATGTCACAGATGATTAAATGCTTTAGTGTGACTGACAAGCTTTAGTAAATTCATATGAATTAGATATACTAGCTCTTAGTAAAGTAGATTTTCTAAACCTGTTTTGTGTGAGAGAAGAAGTAGAAGCTAATGATAGTCAAACACATTAAGATGCTGGCAAATTAAAAAAGCCACTTGCAGCTTAGCAGTAGTGATATGACAGCTCTCTATGACGGTGTTTTGGTTTCGGCTGCTGCCGGCAACAAAAGCTCCATGCGGCCGCCCCTCCCCCCGCCGGCGTGCGGAGGAGAATGGAAAGAAAGAGGCAGAAACCGGTGGGTCGGGATAAGGGCAGTTTAACAGAACAGCAAACAGAGGGAAAACAGGAACAACAACGATACAAATAAGGAGAAAACACAACCACGAACTGTAACGACCCAGACAGCCGCTCTCCCGAAACAGCACCGGCGCTGCGCCCCCCCAAGCCGCGAGTGCGTTCCCGCCGTGCCGCCCCCCCACCAGAACCCAGCGTGACGGCACATGGTATGGAATACCGGGCTCTGTTTGGCCAGGTGGGGTCAGCCCCCACCCCCCGGCTGTGCCCCTTCCTGGATTCCGGTGAAAATTAACCCTGTTCTGGCCAAACCCAGGACATTATCCACCCCTTATTCCATACCATCTACGTCATGCCCAGGTCCCCCATTGTCCAGTTGATCACCACCACTTCTCCTGTCTTCAGATATCATTCCCTTAGTCTATGGATCATCACTCTAAAGTGTCCATTGAGTTCATTTAATCCATGACTTCGGGCTCCATCTGTCGTAATGGTCTTCTGTGGCAGGAGAGGTGATGTGTGGTGATGGGCGGTCACTTGCTGCATCCGGAGCTCACGGCTGATGCATCTGGTGCGGCCCGTGCCCACAGTCTGCAGGAGATGTTGATCTTGATGAAGTTGCTGGATGCCAGTTGTTGAAAACCAGGTCCACTTCCATCATCGCTGTGCTCTGCTAGGTTTTCATCGAAAAAGTCCATCCTTCTTTAATCTGGACGATTCTTACTATGCTACTACTGGTACAAAATATAACAATTATAACAGTGATAACAGACAGTGACAGGGTTATTTAACAACTAACTTTATACAATTTATTTATGGACTATTCTCGCCCAAAATCAAATCCCCATGAGGTACACATCGGACTTCCCCATCCTTCCGCATTACCCACCAGGTACACCCAGGTCCTTGAGCAAAAGTAATCCCCCGGACAGGCTTGCCTTTGCCCGAGGCAGGACTAACCCAAACCGTCTTCCCTAACATGTTCCGCACGTGCACTACAGGAACTTTATCCCCTTCCACGGGGCGCTGAGGTTTTGACTGGGCAGGACCAGCCCCGTTGGTGGACCCTCTGGTGTTAACCAACCAGGTGGCCTTTGCTAAATGGGTATCCCAATTTTTGAAAGTCCCACCCCCCATTGCCCTCAAAGTGGTTTTTAGCAGCCCATTGTAACGTTCGATCTTTCCAGAGGCTGGTGCATGGTAGGGGATATGATACGCCCACTCGATACCATGTTCTTTGGCCCAGGTGTCTATGAGGCTGTTGCGAAAGTGAGTCCCGTTGTCCGACTCGATTCTTTCGGGAGTGCCATGTCGCCACAGGACTTGTTTTTCCAGGCCCAGGATGGTATTCCGGGCGGTGGCATGGGGCACAGGGTAGGTTTCCAGCCATCCGGTGGTGGCCTCCACCATTGTGAGCACATAGCGCTTGCCTTGGCGGGTCTGTGGCAGTGTGATATAGTCAATCTGCCAAGCCTCCCCATATTTATATTTTAGCCATCGTCCTCCATACCACTGAGGCTTTACCCACTTGGCTTGCTTGATTGCAGCGCATGTCTCACATTCATGGATAACCTGTGCAATAGTGTCCATGGTCAAGTCCACCCCTCGGTCACGAGCCCATCTGTATGTCGCGTCTCTTCCTTGGTGGCCCGAGGTGTCATGGGCCCACCGAGCTATAAAGAGTTCACCCTTATGTTGCCAGTCCAGATCCACCTGAGCCACTTCAGTCTTAGCAGCCTGATCTACCTGGTGGTTGTTTTGATGTTCTTCAGTGGCCTGACTCTTAGGGACGTGGGCGTCCACGTGACGGACTTTTACAACCAACTGCTCCAGCCGGGCAGCAATATCTTGCCACAATGGGGCAGCCCAGATAGGTTCGCCTCTGCGCTGCCAGTTGTTCTTCTTCCATTGCTGCAGCCACCCCCACAAGGCATTGGCCACCATCCAAGAGTCGGTGTAAAGATAGAGCACTGGCCACTTCTCTCGACTGGCAATGTCTAAAGCCAGCTGGATGGCTTTCACCTCTGCAAACTGGCTGGACTCACCTTCTCCCTCGGCAGTTTCTGCGACTTGTCGTGTAGGGCTCCATACAGCAGCCTTCCACCTCCGCTGCTTCCCCACAATGCGACAGGACCCATCCGTGAACAGGGCATACTGTTTCTTATCTTCTGGCAACTGGTTATACAGTGGGGCCTCTTCAGCACGTGTCACCTCCTCCTCTGGCGATGCTCCAAAATCTTTGCCTTCTGGCCAGTCCATGATTACCTCCAGAATTCCTGGGCGACTGGGGTTTCCCATTCGGGCGCGCTGGGTGATCAGCGTGACCCACTTACTCCACGTAGCATCGGTGGCATGATGCGTAGAGGGGACCCTCTCTTTGAACATCCAGCCCAGGACCGGCAATCGTGGAGCTAGGAGGAGCTGTGCTTCAGTGCCGACCACTTCTGAAGCAGCTCGAACGCCTTCATATGCTGCCAGAATCTCTTTTTCAGTGGGAGTATAGCGGGCCTCGGATCCTTTGTATCCCCGGCTCCAGAACCCCAGGGGTCGACCTCGAGTCTCCCCTGGTGCTTTCTGCCAGAGACTCCAGGTTGGGCCATTCTCCCCGGCTGCGGTGTAGAGCACGTTTTTAACATCTTGCCCTGACCGGACTGGACCAAGGGCTACGGCATGAACTATCTCCTGTTTAATTTGTTCAAATGCCTGTCGTTGCTCAGGGCCCCATTCAAAATCATTCTTCTTCCGGGTCACGTGGTACAGAGGACTCACAATCTGGCTGTAATTTGGGATGTGCATCCTCCAAAAACCCACAACACCCAGGAAGGCCTGTGCTTCCTTTTTGCTGGTGGGTGGAGACATAGCTGCTATTTTGTTGATGACATCCATTGGGATTTGACGGCGCCCATCCTGCCATTTTATTCCCAAAAACTGGATCTCTTGCGCAGGTCCCTTGACTTTACTTTGCTTAATGGCAAAACCGGCTTTCAGAAGGATCTGAACTATTTTCTCCCCTTTCTCGAAAACCTCCTCCGCTGTGTCGCCCCATATAATGATGTCGTCGATGTACTGCAGATGTTCTGGGGCTTCACCCTTTTCCAGTGCAGTCTGGATTAGTCCATGGCAAATGGTGGGACTGTGTTTCCACCCCTGGGGCAGTCGATTCCAGGTGTACTGGATGCCCCTCCAGGTGAAAGCAAACTGTGGCCTGCACTCTGCTGCCAAAGGGATGGAGAAGAATGCATTAGCGATGTCAATTGTAGCGTACCACTTGGCTGCCTTTGAGTCCAGCTGATATTGAAGTTCTAGCATGTCTGGCACGGCAGCACTCAGCGGTGGTGTGACTTCATTCAGGCCACGGTAGTCTATTGTCAGTCTCCACTCTCCAGTAGATTTTCTCACTGGCCATATGGGACTGTTAAAGGGTGAGCGAGTTTTGCTGATCACTCCTTGACTCTCCAGCTGGCGGATCAGCTGATGAATGGGGAGAAGGGAGTCTCGGTTGGTACGATACTGTCGCCGGTGCACCGTTGTGGTCGCGATTGGCACCTGTTGTTCTTCAACCCTCAGCAACCCCACAACGGAAGGATCCTCCGAGAGACTAGGCAAAATGGACAGCTGTTTAATTTCTTCCGTCTCCACAGCAGCTATGCTAAAAGCCCACCGATACCCCCTTTGGGTCCTTGAAATAGCCTCTCCTAAGACAGTCTATCCCAAGGATGCACGGAGCCTCGGGGCCAGTTACAATGGGGTGCTTCTGCCAGTCCTGCCCAGTGAGGCTCACTTCAGCCTCCAGTACACTCAGCTCTTGGGACCCCCCTGTCACTCCCGAAATGCAAATGGACTCTGACCCTTTGAACTCTGATGGCATTAAAGTACACTGTGCACCAGTGTCCACTAGAGCTTTATACTCTTGTGGATCTGACGTGCCAGGCCACCGAATCCACACCGTCCAATAGACACGGTTGTCCCTTTCCTCCACCTGGCTGGAGGCAGGGCCCCTCTAATACTCGTCAGAGAATTTGCTGCTCACCTGCTGTAAAAATGACTTGGAGGTCCCCTCCAGAGGATCAGAATCAAGGTCAAACTGTCTACCTGGTCTGGAGAGCTGGCTTCTGGAAACTGGAGCGGCACTTTTCCTAACAGAATCCCCTTTGGTGATTGTTTTACCTCGCAACTCACGGACTCGTGCCTCTAGACTTGAGGTGGGTTTTCCATCCCACTTCCTCATGTCCTCTCTGTGGTCATGCAAGTAGAACCACAGGGTGCCCCGGGGTGTATAGCCTCTGTATTCCCTCTCCTGAGCAGAGAAACGCCTGCCCCTAATAGCTGAGACACTGTCCCATACAGGTGGGGAGTAGGACATATTCCTGTCTAGTCGCTTGACCAGTTTCTCCACGGCTGAGACAAGGGAGGAAGAGAGACTTTCCTCGTATTGGTGGAGTCTGACAGCCACCTCATCCACTGTTGGTGCGTCTTTACCTTTCCAGTTTACAACTGCCAGTGAGTTGGCATGCGAGGAGGGTGCACTCCGCACAAACTTCCTCCACATGGATTGTGAGCACTGGAGTTCATCTGGGTCTGTGGGTACCTGCTCATCGTCTGTGTCACAGTAAACCAGCTCCCGCACAGCTAATTCCCTCAAGTACTGAATACCCCTTTCCATATTGGTCCACTTGCCAGGATAGCATACAAAATCGTCACTGAAGGGGTACCTCTCCCTCACGCCTGACAGAAGTCTCCTCCAGAGGCTGAGGATTTGTTCCTTTTTCCCACTGGCCTTGTCAATGCCCCCGTCCCTGGCCAGGGATCCCAGCTGCTTGGCTTCCTTGCCCTTTAACTCCAAGCTGCTGGCCCCGTTATCCCAGCACTGCAGCAGCCAGGTGGCAATGTGCTCGCCAGGGTGGCGGCTGAAATCTTTCCGCATGTCCCGCAGCTCGCCCAGGGACAGGGACCGGGTGATGATCTCTGTCTCTATCTCCCGCGATGACCCTGGCTCATCGTCATCCCTCCCGGAGCGATCTGCTCTCTTTGCGTCTTTCTTTAGTTTTACAGGGGCGACTGCTACCGGCACAGGTTGGTCATTGGGCTCAGCCGCGCTGCCTGCAGCTGGAGCTGGGGCTGGAGCAGCTGCTGTGCCTGCCAGGGAAACCGAGGCAGACCCTGCAGCTGTGGCTGCAGCAGCCGTGGTGCCGGTCGGGGGGGTTGTGACTGCCTGCTGGGCTGGAGGGGCTGCAGGGCCGGCTGGGGGGGCAGCACCAGTCGCAGTGCCTGCCACTTCGTTTCCCCCTTTTTCCCCTTTAAGGCACTGAACAGTGTTGAACAGGGCAGCTCGGTAGGCGTGGGCCAGACCCCAGCATGTTGCAGTGATCTGTGTCTCTCTGGAGTTCCCAGGGTGGCAGCACACTTTTTGCAGATATTTTACTAGACTGTCTGGATTCTGTATTTGTTCAGTGGTGAATTTAAAAAACACCGGTGGTGCCCACTGCCCTAGGTACTTGCCCATGCTGTCCCACACACCCAGCCACTCACAGCTATCCGGCCCCGGGGCAGGTCTCTGCACGATGTTCTTAACGACTTGCTTAACCCTAAACAAAACTTGCAACCCATTCAGGAGGCAGAACAAAAGGAGAGTGCTGCCCTGAGCATCCCACGGGTACTCGAAATTCTCAAAAGCCGTTAGGACCAGCCTGAGGGAGAGAGGGGGGGCGAAAGAGTGGGGGAAGGTATCCCCTTCGGCTTTCCCCACAGACTGGGTTTGATTATTAACAAAATCTAAGACATAGGACCCGAGGTACGGAAATGACCGCAGTGCCGCATGCAAATACGAGACTAATTTCATGCACAGTGATGTTATCATATCATAAGTCGATATCGTACAGTACAGCAAAATCATCATCCTGATCTTTTTTCCCGAGGTAACAAACAGCACGGCCGCAAACACATACAGCAAGTAAGGATTTACGTAGCAGAGATATTTGATCAAAGTCAGAAACATTTTTACCGGCGACTTCAACTAACACAGTAAATGCGTATAACAAAATTTAAGCAAATCTAAGAAAACAGTTTTAACACCCACTGCTCTGCCCTGCCGTTATCCCTGCCCCACGCTTGGGCGCCAATTTAATGTTTTGGTTTCGGCTGCCGCCGGCAACAAAAGCGCCACGCGGCCGCCCCTCCCCCCGCCGGTGTGCGGAGGAGAATGGAAAGAAAGAGGCAGAAACCGGTGGGTCGGGATAAGGGCAGTTTAACAGAACAGCAAACAGAGGGAAACAGGAACAACAACGATACAAATAAGGAGAAAACACAACAACGAACCGTACGGCCCAGACAGCCGCTCTCCCGAAACAGGACCGGCGCCGCGCCCCCCCAAGCCGCGAGTGCGTTCCCGCCGCGCTGCCCCCCCCCCCCACCGGAACCCAGCGTGACGTCACACGGTATGGAATACCGGGCTCTGTTTGGCCAGGTGGGGTCAGCCCCCACCCCCCGGCTGTGCCCCTTCCTGGATTCCGGTGAAAATTAACCCTGTTCTGGCCAAACCCAGGACAGACGGCGAGTTTGGAGACTACCAGTACAACAGAAACACCCATAGGGTTTGCTGTAATATCATTTTTATTGTTCAGCAAGCTGTGCTGATGCTTCCTCAGGAACAGAATATCCTCCAACTTGCTAACAGGAGTAGAGCCACTGCTCTGCTCGCCTTTTGTCGCTTTTGGGGATGCTGGTACCACTGGAAACACCAGCTATTAGTGATCTTCGTGTTCAGACGGGTATAAAAACTGTAAATAGGCTGTAGTAAAACATCTCTGTTAATGCTTTTTGCTGTATTAACTCAGGTGAACATATACGTACCCACTGAAGACCCAAGAAGGAAAGGTCTGTTAGAGGCCCAAATAAAGCTTTTCTGGTATGATTCTTGAGGAGGGAGGAGAATGGGGAAAAAACACCAAAGTGTCCCTGCACTAATGACAGAAGCTGTGCACACGTTCAGATACTTTGGTAGTAAGTGTTTTACAGCTAGCAAAGCTGAATGCATGTGTTCTGCCTGGTAACACATGAAGCATGCATGGCTTCATGTTTTCCAAGCTCCTAAATGAGTTTTTGTACAAAGAATCTCAGAAACCCACCAATTGAATTCCCAGGGAACTGAAGCCAACTTCTGGCCTATGCACACAACTATGTGATTTTCTGCAGGAAAAGAGATGGTATAGGGGACTTGCTGCTGTGCTCCTGAGATGGTTCTGTGTGGTTCTAGTTGCACACATGTGTTTGAAGGAATATTTAGGCTGGTCTTGGTGCTAAGGCATACAGAGCCATGGCTTGAATCCTTCTGGGCTGCAAAGGCAGCCATACGTGGTGGGTTGTGCTGGTCGAAAGGAGGAAGGGGGATGTGAATCTCAACAGCCTCTGTGCTTTTAACAACATGCTGTGGCTGCTGTATTTGGCGGGGATGTGAACCTTGCAGCTGGGTACCACAGAACCTGATGGAGAGTTAGGGGAGATAGACTGAGAAGATACCTCAGCTGAACGGATTTTATTTTTTTTTTTTTCAAGATAGTTGTCAAATTAATCGTGTCTGTATTGTCCCTCTGTTTCCCATCCTCTGTGTGTGGAAGATGAAACATAAGCTCCATGCAGAGGAACCCTTTTATTGGGTGTTTGTGCTGCATCCACTCTTAACAGTGTTCCCATCTGCAGCCACAATCGCTATACCAATAATAACATATGTGGTAGATATGTTTCAGACGTGAGTGTTAATAGTAGCAATGTTATCATTTTATGTTTATACATCATTACGATGCCAGTCATTTATATTTGCTTTTAAAGATAAGCATTGTCCTTAAAAATAACACGTGTTTGAAAGAAGCATTTTAAAGTTAACAGAGTCTCTGAATCTCCCTTCAGGATGAAAGGTAAGGGAGTGATCTAATAAGAAGAATAAAAGATTCGTAAGAAAAAAGTGTTATTAACAACATTGTCTTTTTGATCTATGGAAAGATAAGTGTCCTCTAGTGGAGGTAGTACCTTCCTCTTCTTCTCTTATAAACCTTTGTTCTCTTCTGATGCATATTAAGCACCAGATGAAAAATTCTGTTTGTCTGTGGTCTAACAATGAAATACCTTGTAGGAAATGAAAAGGTCAAGCTTTCCCTGTCAGTGATTTATTATAAACAGTGCCGCCTCCTTTTATTTCCTGATACTTTGCATTTGGATTAGTGATGATACATCACCAGCTGCTAGATAAAATATGAAGTTGGGAAACTATGGTCAAACATTTCTGCTGAGGAATGACCCTGTAATCAGCTCCCAGCACACACAGGTCTCACTTGATTTATCAGCCCAAACCTGGGATTCTAGAGAGGGATGAATTAGTTTAAAGATATCTAAGGAATAATAGCTAAAGCCAAAAGCGCTGTAGGAAAACCGTTTGTCACTGGCCTGCCCTGCCCTCCTTAATTGCAGAAAAATTGAGAGTGGAGACGTTAAGCACCTGATATAAATCATTGGTCAAGTAACCAGCGATGTATCAAGTGGGGGAGTTGCAGGCCTGTTTCTTTTGCTCTTTGCAGGCAGGATGCTTGCCGTTTTGACACCAAGAGGCTGTTGGGCCAATGTAGTTTAGTGCACATCTGTTTCCATGCTGACTTCACCTTGGCCTTCTGTATGACTTCATGCATTTTGTTGTACATTCCAGTTTCCATGTGCTATTTTAAATGTCGCTTTCTGTAGTTTTGCATTTGGGGACCATTTGTCCTAGCTTTTTTAGTTGAGGGTGTAACAAAAAAAGAATGTGCGATTGCCCAACACGTGTTGTAAATACTCCCTTATTGCAGAACATATTTGAAAGTTTAGCACTCGTGTAAACAGTATTACCAAATGAATTAAGTATCTGCACCCCACATTCGTATTCTTCTCAATGTTTAACTACCTTTACCTCCCCAATAAATGCGCGTGCTTAACTTTACCAACTTTGCATGGAGTTTAGGTAAAGCTTAACGATGTTTGATATCTAACATCATGTCCGTGGTCTGTGAAATTACACACGTGCATGTGCTCAAGCTCACATGATTGTGGAAGTTTCTGCTATGAGCATCTTGCCTTCCAGTGCACATCAGGGAACAATTAGACATTAATTCAGTCCGTGTAATCTGTACATTTGAAAAAGCTATGAGACAATAATAACACATTTTTCTCTCCCTTGGTCTAACTGTAGTTATAAGACTTTTCAGAGATATGGTCCAAAGCATGCATAATGGTACATCCCCTATGCCAATATTTATTCTTATTCTGCGTGGCTGTGCTTGTGCCTCATTTTTCCTATATAACGTAACTTTGATAAAATTAATTTTGAAGCCTATGTAAAAATCCAATTGATTTGCTTATTTGTCGCTTGGATAGCGTCATACTGGGTATGGTGCAAAATCCATTATAATCCCGTAAACGAATCGGTGTATTGCAAATTCCCTCAAATGAGCAGGTGGGAGAGCACGCAGAACCACAGAAGAGTGGAGGGGACCGCTAGAGGTTGCAGCCCCTTCTTCTGGAGCTGATTTACACTTAGCATATATTTTATATACCCTTGGCTTGAAACTATAAAAATATTGAAGGAGTCAGGCATGTGATTCTTACCCGCTTCTAATGAGATTTAGACACCTAACTCCCTTATATTGCTGGTTTTTTTTGGTTTTAAATTTCATCATGGCACTGAAAAAATGGCTGTGCTTAAGGACATTGCTGGTTATGGATCAAAATGTCTTTGGAATTGGGCTTTAGTGAATAAAACATTAAAAATATTACTTGCTCAATGTAAGTGCAATGTTTCAAGGCTAAGTTATGTTAACAGAATTTATTATTAAATTGTGTTGTAATTCTTTTAAGCTAATGCATGAAAATGACCTCAAAATCAGATCAAATCTAGTTAAGAAGGTGATTATCTAAGTCTGTAAATGTCTTTCATCCCAGAAACTCTAAAAGAAAGAATAAGACTTCATCCAATCTAGAGAACACGAGCCTCATAGTTTTAACCACAAAGAAAATCGATATAAGAAAATACAAAAAAAGAAAGCAAAAACCAACAGCAAACGTTAATCCGTGTTGAGTGATTTTTTCCCACCATTATTAGCATATGTTCTATGGTGTATTGAGCACTTCCTTGCATGAAGGTGAAGCACTACTGCAAATTGCTACACCAGGAGGAGACTCTCTTAAGATTGAGTCACAAGGGCACTGTGAAATTTTTGGTTGAAAATGCTTGTCGGCATGCTGTAAAGGATAATGGAATTTGATTTCACAAAGCATGTTTCATACTCAAGGTGTCCCAGACCACTCTATAGATGAATGAGTTAAATGCCGGAGAAGCGGTGACTGTGTAGGTAAATGTGGTGCCTATTATGTACTCGGGGACAGCTTACACACAGCTGTGGACAATGGAAACAGGTTTTCTCTTTTATTATTGAGGGTCACCTAGGTTAGCCCCTGTTCTTTTTGAAAAGCACTCTGGGATTTCTAATTTCCACCTGGATGATCACCAGAGACAGACAGAAAGGGCCACAGTTTAATGCTTCACCGAAAGGATGGATGAATGATTGTTGGATGATTAATGGCTGGTCTGTGCTGAAAGATGACAGCCTGTTATAATGGAGATAGCTAACATGTAATTTTCTGCATGCTGCAGTTTCACAGCCTCAGCATTCCCACACAGCGGGCATTTCATGTGGGTAAAAGACACAACAATGAAGACAGTTTTTGGTTAGAGTTTGTCCCCTTCTGGCCAGAGAGCAATGCATGTGGTAAAACACACTCAGCTCTGCTTGGGCTGGTTTTGTGCTGCAGGCAGCTGCTAAAGAGCTGCTTCACAGAGGCTGTCAAATGCATTGGATGAAAAGTAAGCACAGCATCAACGAGAATTGTTTCAGAGGGGACAGAGGCATCTTTTATCACATATCCAAATTTTTGCTCGTTGGCCATGTGACATTTAGAACATTATTTATCAAAACCAGGCCCGAGGTTTGCTGACGGATTGATGCAGCTGGCTCTGCAGCCAGCGAGTTGTGGAGCTGCGCAGGGAATGCAGACACCCAGTCACCACCCTCAGTGGGGCTGATGCTCTGTCACCCTATTGCATCCTTGAACAAGGCCCTGAGGTTCTGATGATTAGATCCATTGTCACTATTACTGGTTGACTGATTACTACAGAAAGGTTATTATGAAAAAACAACCAACAACCAAACTTCACAAATGATTTGCTTGATATGAATATAGTCTTTTTTTCCACTTGAAAACGTTCTTTCCATTCTGGTCATTTAAAGCATATTCATAGTCAAGTTCTACTATGCACTTGTTTACAGAAAGGCAATCTCAGTTGTACCCAAAACTGTTTTTTAGAACAAAAGTCATAATTTCAGATATGTGCGCATTACTGCAAGAAGTGAGGGCAGAGAAATAATTTTTGGTGGCTTTGTGACTGGTCACTGTGCCATTTTCACAGTCATTAACAACGGACCTGGATGCAGTTGCATCACCTGGCAGGTCTAATCTGAACTGGTTTTGGCATGATCGCATTTCTGTTGAATTAGTCTAAGCGCATTACACAGGCTTTGTCCTAGCTTTATGCTTTTATGGTGACTACAGAAGGACACGCTGTACTTTATCTGGCATAAGCTCCGAGTGGTACAGACAGATGATACCTGATCCAGTATGTGCTTTGCTAGTATGGAATTATCCTATCAAAAAATTTTGATCGAATCTGAACTGTCAGAGTGAGGTTATACCAGAGCAGCATTTTGTATCATGTGGCTGTAAGCAATTTTCAGCTGGTACTAGATATTGTGTTGATTAATCATAGCTTTAGAAACCATTTTTCAATTTTGCAACATTCTGATAAGAAATCCTTATTGGGAACCTACTATTTATTAGAGAACTTTGTTGCTTTTATCTATATTGGTTTGTATATCTGTATTGGCTTATATATATATGGTTTGGGTTGGAAGGGACCTTACAGATCCTCTAGTTCCAACCCCCCTGCCATGGGCAGGGACACCTTCCACTAGCCCAGGTTGCTCAAAGCCCCATCCAACCTGGCCTTGAACACTTCCAGGGAGGGGGGCAGCCACAGCTTCTCTGCAGCCTGTGGCAGGGCCTCACCACTCTCATAGTAAAGAATTTCTTCCTTATATCTAGTCTAAATCTACCCTCTTTCAGTTTAAAGCCACTACCCCTAGTCCTGTCACAACCTGCCCTTGTAAAAAAGTCCCTCTGCAGCTTGCTTGCAGGCCTCTTCAGGTATTGGAAGGCTGCTGCAAGGTCTCTCTGGAGCCTTCTCTTCTCCAGGCTAAACAGCCCCAACTCTCTCAGCCTTTCCTCATAAGAGGTGTTCCATCCCTCTGATCATTTTTGTGATCCTCCTCTGGACCTGCTCCAACAGGTCCATGTCTTTCCTGTGCTGAGGGCTCCAGAGCTGGATGCAGTACTCCAGATGAGGTCTCACCAGAGCAGAGTAAAGGAGCAGGATCCCCTCCCTTGCCCTGCTGGCCATGCTACTTTTGATGCAGCCCAGGATGTGGTTGGCTTTCTGGGCTGCAAGTGCACATTGTCAGATCATGTTGAGCTTCTCATCAATGAGCACACCCAAGTCCTTCTCCTCAGGGCTGCTCTCAATCCATTCTCTGCCCAGTCGGTGTTTGTGCTTGGGATTGCCCCAACTCTTGTGCAGGACCTTGCACTTGGCCTTGTTAAACTTCATGAGGTTTGCATAGGCGCACCTCTCAAGGTCTCCATGGATGGAGACTATGCATCCCCTCCAGCATGTTGACCACACCACACAGCTTGGTGTTGTCAGCAAACTTGCTGAGGGTGCACTCAATCCCACTGTCCATGTCGCCAACAAAGATGTTAAGCAGCACCGGTCCCAATACTGACCCCTGAGGAATGCCATTCGTCAGTGGTCTCCACATTGAGCCGTAGACCACAACTCTTTGATTGCAACCATCCAGCCAATTCCTTATCCACTGAGTGGTCCATTCGTCGAATCCATGTCTCTGCAATTTAGAGACAAGGATATTGTACAGGACAGTGTCAAATGCTTTGCTGAAGTCCGGTAGATGACATTCTCTTATCCACCAATCCTGTAACCCTGTTGTAGAAGGCCAACAAATTACATAAATTACATTTACATATACCTACATCTATTTATAAGATATCAGTCTTAGAAGATCCATTTGTGTATCTTTCTCTTATCTAAGGAGTATTTCAATGATAGAATTTGATAGATATTTGATTTTTAATTAAAAATAATGGATTATTCAGTTGTACTGATTATTGCTATTTTCAGGTGTTAAAATTAGAGCACAGCAGAATTGATCCTGCTGTCTTAGTTCATTCAAAGTTTAGTGGCTTTTGGAAAGTGGAAATAAAGGAGAGCTCAGTTTACAAGGCCTGATCCTATTGTCACATATATATGCAGAGCCAAAGGTAAGAAAAATACTGAAGCACTGCTATGAGACAGAGACTGAGCAAAATTTAAGTTGCTTCATGTGAGTGTTTTTAACTTAGTGTGGAGAAGTGAAGCATTCATCATATGTAAGAAGACTAGCTCCTCAGTGTTGATGGATTGTGTGTTTTATTAGTATTTCTTGGTATTTTGCAGTGGCTTACTTAATAGATAAGGACAAAAATTGGTATTTTTTTGCAAATTGCGCTATTAACTTGAACAAAGCATGTTTACAGTTTAAGAGAATTTTCTGACATTTTCTTCTTTTGTATCTTCTAAGTACCTGTATTGACTAGTAGCATCTGACATATATTTTAATTTAATTGAAAGGATTGTGAAGTGCTTTATATACTTAATGAGGTACTTTCAAATCACTACCCTGTAATGAAGTCTCTCAGGTTGTCCGTTCAGAAAAACGGAAGCTTGGGACCGGAAACAAAGCCTACCACAGGAATTAAGACTGCAGCAATAATGTAGGTCAGTAGAATGGAAATTTGTAATCTGACTGAAGCTCCAGGGTTAATATCCCAAATGTTCCTGGAGCACTGGAAGACATATCAGATCTTTAACATAGCGGCATACTGCCACCTAACATCACATAAAGCATAAATTCAGTTCATCTTCACCACAGATCCAGTCAGAAATTTTTCCCATATTTTAGACTGTCTGTCCAAACTATTTAAACGTATTTGGTGGGGATCATAGGTCAGAATTGCTTTTACAAGGACTAGAACCAAGCAAACCGTTCAGATAGAGGCAATCCTTCTGGGAGCAAATGAGCTCTGAAGTTTATTAAATTGTCTCAAAATGAGTCTTACATCACCTCACCTGAAAGACCTGCAAGGCTTGCTTCCCTCCCTTGCAAACATCCCAGTGCCTGGAAAGAACAGGCATTCCATCTGGGATGCAGCCGAAGAGGTCCCTGTGCCTCCCTGTGGTTACTCTGTCTCAAGTCTAGGAGCAGACTTACTGGTGTGTTAATTTCCTACAAAATTTCAATTCCAAGGGCGTTTGCTGGCTTAAGTAGTTGAGAAAACAGATCTTTGGTGAGAAACCTCATCCTTATGGAAAAGGAACAGGGTCTGTTTACAAGAGCAGCTTACCCATCTGAGTGTGAGGGAGGATAATAGCAGTCTTCAGAAGTATAACCTAAAGAAGACTTAGGGGACATCAAAAGGGATGAGTGGAACAAGTCCTGTGCTTTAGTCTCTCATGAGTAGAAATGTCTCTTGGGGCTTCTTGCACTATAACTAAGGCAAGGGGAATGTTTGGGCCCAAGTGGACATCAAACAGATAAAGCCTCTAAAGAGATATGCTCAGAAAGTGACAACTATACAGGTACCAACACATCTTCCTTCACAAGTTTAGAGGTTGTTTGACAATATTCCATCTGTGTGTTGACATGTCTTGACCCTGTTTACTTGTAGGATCTGACATTTAAGGTAGATGTAGATTCACATTTCTACTTCAGTGCTCAGGTCAATGGAGTCACTTCAGAATTACATTTGTGTTGCTGAGAGAAGAATTTGGCCAATTGCCCACTCTGTCCAGCACATTAAATTTAAAAATAATTTAGCTAGCAGTTGTGAATACCCATTTACTGCCAATAACCTTAGAATACTCCATTGCCAGGAGATATTTCTCACTTTGTGAGGCTCACCTTGTAGCGGTACTGACCAGTAAACCTTTCCATGCTTCGTTGTTAGTACTCAACATACCAGCTTTACTGATGGCGCATTTAGTCGAACGCGTGATGGAGTGAAGAAAAATAAACCCTCTCGTATGTTCTTTATAAACAGAGAGTTTACATTAATGGAAGATTCTCAAGCTCTTGGATTTTTGGTTGTTTTTTAAAAAATACGTTTTAAATGTGGTGTTTGAAACTTAAAAGGAAGTGGAATCATAGCATCTAATTGAATTAAGAGATTAGTATCCTGTGTACAGTACTCAACAACATATTAATTTGAAGACATGATGATTAAAGAACAAACAAACAAGCGAAGCCCAGAGTCCTTACTCCAGCTTTCATGGTTGATCAGAGGTTTGTTCTTGACTTCAGTGGTAGAAACTTCGGGTAAGACTTTAGCCCGAACAGTATTAGGTAACAAAGACGAAGATTTTGGCTTCTGGGGCAATGGCAAAACTCCATGCTAAAGAATTAGAACTGGTCCATAGTGAAGCTCTGTCTGAAGCTGATTGGAAGTCTATGATAAGGAATAATCTTTAAATAGAGTAAATTGCTGTTCACATGTTTGTTTGAATTAAAAAGATTAGGAAAACAATTTTCTTTTAAAAGTTGAACTCTTATGTTTATGCAGTAGTAGGACTTTGTGTTTAAAACCAGGCAATATGATTAAATTATTTATGTACCAGCTTTCATGTTTGGATGTTTGGTTTTTTTTTTCTATGGATTTATTAGCGTGTCAGTTTGTATGCTGGAAGCCAGATTCTGCTGTGTATAGTGCAGTGCTCAACAGAACTGCTGCTTGGGGTCTCAAACCATCATTTAAGGTACAACCCTCAGTAGGATTTCTACCGTTTCCTCCCCAAATTGACCAGATTTATAATCCGAATTTCCTTTTTCAGCCTGATGCATTCAGGAGAGATATTTTATTTAATTAGGGACCCAATATGACGTTCTTCATGTAGTATAGGCAAGAGTTGAGTTCATACATCCAAAATGTCCTCTGGCATCTCAATCTATCAGATTTCTCTGTATTCTTCTATACTTGCAGGTTTCAGGTTTGGGATGTGACAGTACTTTCACATGCAGAGCAAACTGTTCACATGTCGTTTGTTCAAGGCAAACTGTCTGTGACTGTATAGTCTAGCTAAACAAGAGATTATGCTATCAGTCTGTGTAAGTATGTCTGAAGTCCCTTGGCTGTTCAAAATACAAGGGTCTTCCCCTAGCAGACAAAATGTGCTCTTTACTACAGAAAAGGAATATGCGTATCGTGGAGAGAGCTGAAACGTCATCCAGTTATATTTTATGGGCACTATGACCCAAGAAAGCTTTGATCAAAAATGGAAGCAGTCCCCAGCGTGTTTGACACTTCTTCAATGGGTAAATTACCCTCAGCTGGTTTTATGTTCTACTTCTAAATCTTTCTTTGCCACTTCTTGAGTTATCTGATAATATATAGCCTTTATCCACTTTTTTCCCCTCATGTTACATCTGTTTTTTAACCCTTGACAATCACAACTCATGTGGCATGCTGTTCCAGAATGCTTGCTACAATTTTCTTTTCCCATTTATTAAAACTATAAGTAAGCATGTTAATGCATCATTTTACCAATCAAACCTGCCACTTAATTACTGTGAGGTCAGTCTCTGTTCTTAGACTTTGGTTTTGTGTCTGAGAGTCTGACCAGTACTTCTGACAGCTCTGCAAATATGTAACCAACAGCCTGTGACCTTCAAGGTAAACTCCAATCCAGTTAATGTCACTAGGGCTATTTCAATGTCTAAAGCCAGGAAGAGAACTGGTTTTTTTAATTCCTACAGTTTGTTCACTAAACTGCTTAAGTGATGTGAAGAAATCTGTCTGGGTATTAAGGTAGTTGTCAAGCAGCTGAAACACCAAAATGTGAGCAAGATATCAAACTATTGAGAAACAATGGCACTATTAGATGTTATCGGTTTGAATATTTGTCAGCCCATGCCAAATGTCTTCCTGAATCACCCAGCACATACAGTTATGGTGGCAGGAAGCAATCTTTGACCATCTTCTTGAACTGCTTTTGTCCATTCTACTTTCCTTATTAGAGAGAATGGAATCTGTGGATTAGTTACTCTTCTTGTCCTTTCTGAGACTGACAACATGGATAGAATAAAAATTTTGTCTAGGAAAGGAGGCAGTGTTTGTCGTATATAAACTTTCGTTTGAGGAAAGAAAAATAGCTGGACTGTGGTGACCAGGCCTGCCTGGGACTGGATTTCAGAGATACGTTGATGTGCTAACAGGAAGAATAATCTTTCACATTATCGACTTGATTTCACTCACTCAAATCTGTTTGCTGATAAATTCTGGATGAATGACTTGCTTATATCAGTCAGGGTAATTTTTTTAAAGGTTTACAAAGTATTAATTTAAATATCCCTATGTATCAGTACTATATTACACAGCATACATTTTGCCACACTACTGATCTGCCCGTTTGTATTCTTAATTATACATTTTCCAGGACTACATTTTTCTGTAAATTGTTCATGCCACATTAAAATGGCTGTGAATTACATATACTTCATTCTGTACAGAGAATATACTACATTCCTCCTTCAGATGCAGCATGAATTATTTTAATTTGCAATTTCCCATCTGGTTCAGTAGGAACTAAAACTTTAAAACAGAAATCAAATATACTGTGTTAAATGTGCGTTCATAAATTCAGTAGCAGTGTGTTTACGCTCTACTAGTAAACTGTTCCTGCCATTTCAAGTGATGATGTATTTTAAATTTTGTTATAAATGTAAACATTTCATACAAATGTTTTAAATGTCTTCATCTTATTAATAATGATTTACACGCTCATTATTTAAAAGAAACTGCAAAACAAAGACGTATTATAAATTGACTTAGAATTATCATGGCTTTTATGTTTAATTGTGAGATTCTGTACATTACAAAATTTCAGTCACTTGTCTAAGGAAACAGTGTTCCTTTGAAGTCTGCTTTCCTGGAGTCAAAGATTATATATTGCTTGTTGCCTGAGAGTTTCAAACCTAAGCATCGAGTAATTCAACTGTTACAAAGATTAGTTAAAAAACTGACCATCACCCCCATTGCTTCTGACACCAGTTTTACTACCCGCAGGTCATCTTAGTAGGTGTTAGCCAGACCGGTTTCTTTTCTCCCTAAAATAACTGGAGATTGGACTTCTCCTTTGATGAGCACAGACAGATTATGTATTATACATTCAAGCTCATGGTTGACCTTTGGAGATGCATGAACGAAAAAAGCAGCTGTTTGAATTGCACTTTCCCGTCCCTTGGGATTCAAAATTGGGATGCCATTTAATATGTGCTTATTTAGTGGCTGTGATTTGTGAGGCCCTTTCTAAACATCAAAGAGAGAATCCTTCCTAGAGGATCTTACAAGCAGTGAGAAGGAAAAGGAGACAGGCAGAGGTTAAGGACCAGGGAAAAACAATGGGGACAATCGTATATGATTTTCTTTCTCTCTTCAAAACAGCGGTAGTCTCATGAACAAATTACTGAATGTGTACGCATTAGTGTGTGCATACGGTAACTTCAGGTGTTTACTGCTGTGTCTCATGCTCCCTAGTTCTGAAAGATTCTGGATCTTTGCAATGTTTTGTAGGGCTTCTCTCTAGATATACATGTAACCATTTTGTAAATATTGCAATAGGAAATGTCACTAGTGTGTTACGTGCCCTGTTTCTTAAATCATGAAGATGCTTGTGAGAGCTAACCTAGTAGGCACTGTGTGGCTGGCTATAGCAGTGCCCTATGGCAGGTCACTGCTGATGTCCTCCTCGTGGTCGCAGGGCTGCAGGGCACCCAGTCCTTCCCGACAAGAGGAAAGCTGCCCAGGGTTTGGTGCTCGGTGGGAGGAATTCAGGTGTATCATCTGAGAGGGTCAGAACAGCACAGGCTGCAGAGGTTTGAAAAGGGTGACTAAAGAAAATTCAAGTGGAAATTCAAGAGGAAATACTACTGAACTTGTTCCTGTATACAAAGCACCCATTTAGCCTGCTGTGTTATGTAACATTGCTAAATAATCCTCCTCGCTATCCCAAGCAAGTGTTCTTGGGGACCTGTGGTCAAATCACTGGATTTGCTCGTCCTGCAAACACAGTGGGATGCTGTCTAGCCTTCATTTCCCAATGACATAGCACAAATATTTATTTAAATACTATTTTTATGCCGAAAATAGGATAGTTTGTTGTAGTGGCACACGTAAAGTTAGCATTGCCCTCATGTTGCCTTCATAATGTGGAGATGTTAAACAAACAGAGTTGGAGACACTGGGGATGATAAACAGTCACGTAAGTGTCTGCTGTGCCTCTGTGAGTAAAGTGGGCTCTAATTTTTTTTTTTAGTCTCATACAGTAACATTCTCAGTGGATCGTCTTACTGAAGTGCAAAGGTTAGAAACCCAGTGAAACCACTTGACTTTTTCCAAAGGTACATTACAGAGCCTCCTAAGCTGTAATAATAGGAATCTGAAAACCTGGGAGGGTGACCAATTATACTTAAATCTGGTCAGTGTTTTATTTTATGTGGTTGTACTCTGGCTATTTTTTGACTTGTTTGGATCATACTGGCTAAGTGTTCCTCTCCAATAATACTCATTTTACCCCAACCAGCTATTTAAACCAAGTATATGCTGGTTTTGCTATTGAATAGAAGGACAAGAACTTCCATTATGGTTAGTTGTTTTGTGGATTTTGGTACCCACCCATTTATTTTGGTTTGTGCTAATCTATATTTATCTATGGATGACAAGATGAACTTGAAAAAAGAACATGTTTAAAGTTGCATACCAGCTCCCTGGATATAAATCATATTGGGCTTTCAGCTCTTTCAAGCTTTCATAAACAGTGCTTGCTGAAAGACTGAATCATATTTTTCTGTGACTTTAGTTCATGTCAAACATTTAATTTTTAACAACAGTGGTCAGTTTCCTGATGTGAACACATGACGGTGGCTCCAGAGGCTTCAGCTTTCTTTAGCTGTCATCATAACAATTTTTCTTTTTAAAGATATACTCACAGCAAAATTAGAACTGGGTTAAAGGCTTTGAAAGTAGTTCAGACCACAGTAGTCCTAAAGCAATGGTCTGCTTGCAATGAGAGTGGAAACTGTGGGCTAAGACCTGCTCAGCTTGCTTAAAAAATAAACGAACACATTAGTGTTAGTCAATGGTGTACTACTCTGGACAGCAGTAAAGGCAAAGGCTGACCTTTCTTCTGCTGTTTAAAGGACTGGAATGTCATCTGCTTGTATTGACACTGTAGAAACATAGCAAGAGCTGGTGAAGAGCGTGCTGTGGGATCCAGTGCTTCATGGGGAAGCTGAAGCTGTGCAAGGATTTTGTTGTGGAGTCCTCCTCCTGCTTCTCCCCTTAGGAAAAAAAGCTGTAACTCAAGCAGGAATGATTTCTGGCAGGGCTTGTGGTCTCTGTTGCACAGGGAGGTCAGGCTGGTTTATTACAGTGGTTCCTTCTCTAGCCCTCTATTTAAATATACGAAAGGGAACAGAGGAATACATTAAGCATATTTTATTCCCAGATCTCTCCATTACTTCTAGGGCCCTGTCACAAATTCCTGTTTGCTCCTGGTTTGTATGATTTTCTGAGAATTTCTTCTACAACTCTCTCCCCACCTTTTCCAATGAATTTATGTAGAGCTAGGAAGGAAACAGCAGTTTTCACATGCCAAAGGCCTATTTGTGGATTGCCTCCCCTCCAGGGAGAAGGGGACGGTACCATGGTGGTAAGGAACCCTTCTTATTCCCCATCTCTTCTTTCTTGCATGGAAAGTGTGAAGCCTGTGCGCAAATAATCTGCTTCAGTGCAAGTACTGGGAGCATTTTCAAGCTCTGTTAGCTGGCTTATCGAAGTCATTCTCCAAATCTGCCGGGTCAGCTCTCACCGTGGCAGCCAAAGGTGGAAAGTTTCTTTTCCAAGCAGAAAGATAGGGACCACTTGTTGTGCTCCCCTCCTCTTGTTCAAGTTTGTCTCAGCCAAAGTGAATTGACATTGAAAAGAGAATCTGCATTCCTCCCTCAGCCACTAGCACAGCAAAACCTGTAGGATGCCAATAGGAGGGTGTTTTTACTGATACCTTTCAACAAAATAGAGAAATACAGATATGCAAGATCCCAGTTTTGTCACAGAAGAACAAAGAGAAGTGTTGGACACTTGCATGCAGTGTGGCTTCTTAGACATTTACCAAAGTGAAATTTGATGTTCTGTTTCATGCAGTTATGTTAGGATACTAGTAAATGAACTAAAAATGAGCAGATATTAATTAGATTGGGTGTTTAGTCCTCCTGTGAGAAGTTGTCTTGAAAAATACTTTTCAAAGTCTGACTGTCTACATTTTCCTTCTGATACTGTGAGCTTTTCTTTCAATTTCATGCTAGGCAAAGGTTGACCAAGCATTTGCAATGCAGCTTCAAAAATGAAAGTAAACAAAATAGGAAAGGATGGAAGACATTGATTTAGAGGATTTAGTAGTTAAACTCATTATTTTTTTTCCATCTGAGTCACAAAGATGCCCAATAATAGGCTTTACTAAGAGCTTGATACAAAATCTGTTGAAATCAATAAAAAAATGCCCAATGGCTCCAATATGTATCACATCCCAAATGAGTGCAGAATAGGAGCAGATTACCTTCAGAAAAACCTAAACCAACATGCTAGCTGTATAGCAATATAAACTGCTTAATTTTTTTGTAGTTCCAGTTTCATTGGGTTCACTGTAATTGTTAGGATTGGGGTTTTTTGAGAAGAAAAAAAAAATCTTATAAATGTACATAAACGACAGTAATTTTTGTGGTGTGTCTGACTTGAGATTTCAGCAAATGTCCTTGTTTCTCCCCGAGAGTGAAGAAACTCAAGCGTAATCTTGCATTGTTATGTTTTTGTGATTAGTTCTCTGGCAAGCTGGAAAAATGAAGACCAGTTCATATGTGCATTTACATAATGTAGATTTCTCTAATCTTACACTTCTCACTCATAATTCAGACTTCTCAGTTCAATTTCATGTTAATTTAGACTTCCAACTTTCTATGTTATGTCACCATTGAAAATGTTACTGTAAGTGACGTGGAGACAGATTTACCCTCTCGCGAGTCCAAAGTGAATTCAGTAAATCACTGGATTTATTTTGGTGTCTATGCGGAAACAGACTTTAGCTTGTAATATATGGTTCTCAGTTTTAGAGCTATCATAATAGTAGCTAATCTACCTCTTCGTAAGGAGGTAGATTTATTCTGAGTGGGTGAAAGGACACCAGTACAGAGAAGAGCTTTTGGCCAGTATATAAATAGATCTAGATTGACAGCGTAACAATAGCTATGGCTTTGCTTTTGCAAAGGAAAACCAATAAGGGAGGGAGAAGACTCGGTTTCTGCAATGCACTCATGTAGTAATCAAACATTTATATAAAGACATCTCACTTTATTTTGAAGTCATTTCCTCATACCATTTTTTTGGTCTCTTTAGAACATTTTATTCAACAGTTTTGCGCTTGCTGCCTTTTCTTTTCATCTCAGGATTCCTCTAAATGCTGTGAGCTACACTGAAGAGTTCAGCAGTTCCCTTCACCATCATTGCATTAGCAGGTTTCATTCTCAAATCAATTACTAGGCAGCATGTAGCAACAGAGTCATATCTGAAACCTTTTGTCACTGAGTGGGCTTGTCAGAGACGGTCACTTCTGATCTTGAGTTCTACACTGTATTTGGCATTTGAAAGTGGTAGTGTTTGGTTGGTTATGGTCTTTTTTCCTTTTTTTTCTTTTCTAACTGTGCAGCCTAAGATTTGATTTTGGCATTCTGATGTTTTTGAAATATTATTTTTCAGTATGGTAAATTCACAGAAATAATTCCACACTCAGGTGTTTAAACTGTGACTCTTTTTAAATTATTTTTTTCTTTATTTCTATTTGAGAGGAGGAAAAAAAAAAAGGAAAAAGAAAAGAAAGAAAAAAGAAAAGAAAGAAAGAAAAAGAAAACAACTGGAAAATTGTCCTAGCAACTCTTCTGGTGAATACTAGAAAAACTGAACTTTGTGCTACTGTGCAACATGAGCCTTATTTTTTCTTGTGACTACTTGATGAAGCTAATCTTCCTAAAGGAAATGCTTAGGCACACCTCTTGTTCGTGAATATAGGAGATATTTCCCCACCACCCAGGAGGTCTGTGGGAGCAGACACCCCACATTTCTCACAGATTTAGTTTTCTTTCAATGTTTGATATGCTGTTTTGCCTTTGTTCTCTGAGTCTTTGTAAGGCTCTGTGAGCTGTATGGGACCCTACTAGTGCAGGGTGGGGGATGACTGGGTAGTTTTATGAACTACATGGCAGCACACGCACCTGATGGGTGCAGGCAGTCCGTATGTCCCAGCGCTGATGGCTCAGGAACAGGATTGCCATGGAGCAAGCAATCACACGTAAATGTAGGTTACAAGCAGGCAAGCTAGCTGGCAACTGAGATTTCCATTGGAAATCTGTTGGTCAGGTGGCATTCCTTCACCATTTTTACAGAATTAATGTACATACCCTCAGAACGTTTTAGTAGTGATAAATTGGCATTTTCTCCCAGAAACATGTTTCACAGGAATATTTCTGAGCAACTACCATTATGATTTATAAAGCCCTCAAACCAGGCTGCCCAGGAGACCATCTGTGAGTTTGTGCCACAACTGAGATGAATGGAAACTCCTGACCTGCTCAGCCCTTGTTACTCAATCTCTCCCCTGCCACCGCTGTTCCTGCATCCCAGCCTGCTGACATCCCATCAGCCTTCTGGGCACGTTATGCATTTGAATGAACACTAGTGGAAGCTAACATGCAGTCTGAGAAGTGTGGGATTTGAGCTGTCTTGGTTTTCTGGGTGGAGAGCAAGCGAAATGTGGGAGAATAAGGCAAGGAATTGTAGTTTTGGATGACTGCTGTGCAAGTCAGGTGGCATTGTTTTTTTCAGTGTGAATCAAGGCTGTTGTTTGATGAGGAGGTTTTGTGCATAGACATAAACAATTCACAAAGGTACGTAAAATCCTTTTAGTGTGGTATAGCACCTTATAGTGAAAATAATTTTTCTATAGCAAAAATGATTGAATGCAATCCCTGAATAAAAATATGAAGAACTACTTCTTTCTGCTTCAGTAGGGACAGAACATGCAGGCTCAGCCCTAGGAAGCAGATCTGTTGAGTAAGCGTGCGTCACTTTTCCATAGTCTGCTTTCATGTCACAAGACAAAACAAACAGAGATACCACAAATTAGTCAGTCTGTCTCTCTGTTTAATTTTGTTGAGGTAATGCTTGTTCCAGCTTTCCTAGCCGACCAGTTTCCTGTTGTTTTTTCTTGCACTTCCTTCTACTTTTGGTCTTCTTCCAGTTACCATCCAGTTCTGATAGGAAAAATGATCCTTCTCCATAGGTAGCCACCCACAGCTTGCTGTACGTAGACCAGCAGAGCTGGTCATTTCGCAGAGGTCACCCATCCCTCAAGTACCTCCTCTGGGAGACGGAGCAGTAGTTCTTCAACACCTCTGTGCAGAATGATTTGAACCTAGCACATGAACAATCATAGGAAATTATGGCTGTGATGCTGTACATGATTACAATGTTGAGATAAGTATTTTTCTTTGTGGAAAAACATTGCAAGACTGTTTATGGCTCTAAGTGGCTGGCGTTTGGGTTTAGATATGCACCAAAAGTTACCTCTAATTACAGAGTGCCCCCTGCTGAGATCCTGCTCGGTGCTAAGGCAGAGTGAAGAGTGCCATCTACTGCTCCTTATCTATATAATAAATTATTCTCCATTTGTGTTTTTGAAATGCTGTAGTGCTGTTGCCAGTGTTTGAGTTCGGGGTCAGTTGCTGGGCTGCATGTTTGCCAGCCTTGTGTCTCTGTGCTGGGGTGTGAAGGTTGCGTCACCACTGAAGGAGAAGGTTGTGTGTCCTGTGGCGAGGAAAACGCCAGCAAATAACTCCTCAGCAGCGCTCTGTAGGTGTGGGAAAGCTGATGCCCTGCATAAAATGGCATTATCATCACGTGTTATAATGTATTGCAGGCAGCTGTCAGCAATGTCAGTGGTAGTTCTTTGACTTGTTTTCCTGTAGGAGCTGATATGCTGTGGGTATTCAGAGAGGCTGGGTAACTTGTAAGTGTGTGCACTGGGGCTAAATGCTGGTGGAAGGACTGAAGAATTTGGGAGGAAGTTTTTGGTAAATTCAGGGTTGAGCAGAAAAGAACATACGATCTACCATTACTGGTCACAGAGGTTAGAGCCTTAAAGGTTACATTAGTGTTGCTGTTCAGGTATCTGCAACGTGGAACAAGCTACTCAGGTATCAGTTATACACTTCCACATGCGTATGCCTTAGCTGTAATTAGACATATCATGCATTCTTGTATTTTTTCTCACACAGGAAAGTTTGGTTTTCCTAATTCTTTCTTCATCAATCTACAACCCACCTTTTGCAATCCTGTCCTTAGTCCCTTTAGAATGGAACTGCGATGCGGTACCTTGTAAAATCTTGCCCAGCTTTTCCAGGTGGGGAGCTTTTATCTATTTGCCTGCCACTCGAGAAAGGACTTCAGCTGCTTAAGCTGGCTGCTTGTCAAATGCATCTTAAAAAAAGGGGTGGGGGGAGAAGGTTCAGCGTGTGTGAGACATTGTATTGGTTCTTTCACTGAAAGGGAAAGAAGTATTTCATAGAGTAATATAGAAGTACCGCTTTGGTGAGCTTCATGTTGCACATCACATTATGTCAGTATACATGTGGGATTGCAACATGTTAGAGAGAAAGTGCTTTGTCTCAGTTTATGTAAGTTTATGTATAAGTTTATTAAAGGTAGAAAAACTTTGGCTGGACACTGACAAGCGTGCAATGGTAGTTTTTCTTGATATACGGTTTTGAATTCTTTGTCTTATCCTGTTACTCCTCTTGATAGCCTTAGTCTTTGCTTTTAAATAGGGAACAGCAAGATACTAATCTCCATGGCAAGAAAGGACTGTCACTGTTACTTAAACAATGGTTTTCATAGACCAAGGAAGAGTGAGGGCACTGGCTGTGTAAATTGCAATAAGTGGTTTTGCACCATAAATCAAGCAATCGATGAAATTGAGTTCTTGGCTTGAAAAGCCAAAAGGTGGGCTCACTTTCCTGAAAAGCATTTCTGCAGACTCCAGAGGTGTAAATCTTGGTCATATTGAATTTCAGTGGAGCCAGTGGGACATGGGATAGGAGAAGAGAGATACCTATCAGCAAAAAGGGAGCTCTGCCTTGCTCACACTTCATGGCCTGATAGGAGAATATTCTCCTTGCTGAGTCCAGGAAACTTACTTATACCTGCATCCAGATCTGTTGTTCAATACTGTGCTAGTAAGACCACATTGATTTTTCTGTGTTATTTTAATCTCACAAATATTGAAACCCAGTTTCTCCTCTTCGAACACAGTTTGAGGAAATTGGTTACTTGTTCCATATTTTGGATGAAGGAGGTTGATTTTGTTTTTACATGAAAGGCAAGAAGCCCAAATGGCATATAGAATGGTATAAAGCACTAGAGATCCATATGAATGACCGTAAGGTAGACTAAAGACAACATTTAAGGAATACCCAGAAACTGGGCTTTTAATTATGTCTTCGTATATTCAGCAAAACCAACATTTATGCTGTGTTGCTGTATCACTGCAGAGCTGTTGATATTTAAACTTCTCTTTTGCCTAAGCATGAATTGAATTCAAAAAGCTTTCTAAATCATCACTAGGACTGCAGAAGAATTATAATGCATCGCTCTACCTTTTTGCTGTTTAGTATAATGTATAATTGTGCTTTAAATCTGCACTAATGCAGCAGTCCTTCCCCTTCTATTTGTGGATTCTTTGAAGTATACTTAATTGAACATACTTGTATTTTAGTATTTCTGCTACACTTAAAACTATGCCTAATATTTGAAAAGTAGCATACTACTCTTGGGCTGGTAATTGTTGAAATGAGAATGAGAATTATGTAGTGCTCAGTCATGGGAAACTAGGACTTTTTTTTTCCCCATGCATTAGTGCTTAATTTTGGTTTTTCTTCTTTCCTAAGATATGCCATATTTTACATGTATTTGTAAGTGCATATTGTTACAAACAGCTATGAAGAAGCTGAACTGCACTATTATGAATGCTGTGACCATTTTCTTTTCTCCTTTGTCACATAATGTATATGACTGGCCAGAAAATGATCCTTTGTCCTAAAAGAGTCAAGCTTTTGAAATTTTTATTATGATGCAAAATATGAATGAAAGAGCAGGTGCACGCAGTGTGTCTCAATCTCTCCTGTTGTTGTTCCACTTGGTATAAATAATTAAATATTCAACTGGCCGTGGGGCGGGAGGAAGGAATAGAGCGAGTGAGCAAGAATGACAACACAGCCCAGTGACCAGAACAGTCATGCGGGCTACAGGGAAACCCAGGTTCAGTTCCGTCCTCGGAATCATGTGAAGATTATTTATAGTTTATAATATTAGCTTGTCATGGCTTCCATGTACATCAGTGTTAGTCAAGCTTAAGATAAATACAATGAAATAACTTATAGGGGAACTCGAGAATTTAATTTGCAGGGGCAGGGTATAATATCATCTATTTCCTACAGCTGCTTAGTTTCTAAATTTGATATTTTAAAACTGTTGGAGTTGCTATAATTTCAGATAAAATGTCTTCCCACAGGCAAAAGATAATTTTTCATAAGCTTTTAAAAAACTAATAAAGTAGTAATCTATGGTATTTTATTATTTAGAACCCCGGCCTTGGGGATATGATTTGCAAGGATTTTTTTATATCTCAATTCCGAGTATACTTGTGAGCGGTCTATGTGAATATATCTGTCAGTCTTTTCTACAGGTTTTTTCTTTCTACCAAATCCTGTCTACATTCAGTCCATAGAAACACTACCACCTCTTTAAGTGGTAATGCTCCCTGCAGAGTTTTTAGCCTGTAGGAGATATGATTAGGGGGTGATAGTGTTAAGCACTCCTCCTGTATCTGCTGGCCCACTATGATAACCTTAGGGTTACAACGCATGTCTGACAAATACAATTCTATTGTGACTAGCGCCTTATGGCAATTTAGGAGGCTTATTCATCATTTTACAACAGACTTCTGTCAGGGATTTTGCTTATTTGCCCTTCACTGGTGTACAGTATTTGTAGGTTTATCTCTAGGAGTCCAGCCCTAATAACCAATAACAAAGTGCTTAAGCTCTAAGCTTGTGAGAAATGGACTTGCATTATACTCCAACTGCACCTTAGCTCTCAACTGATAAGACAATGTGTCTTTGAGAGAAGGAAGGATTTGTATGAACTGATCCTTTATAGTACGGTGTATGCATTGGTAGAAGATACAGGCAAGTACGTTGTGTTCTAACTATCAAGATCCTAGCTTTTTACATACAAAGTCCATCCTTGCCGTCATTAGAAATGTTTCCTTTAAAATATGAAAGTGAAGAGATATCTTGCCTTGGAAATTGCACTACAAAGTTGTTTGTAATGATGATGTGGGATTTGGAAGAACTGAGTTACTTTTGATGAAATCCCCGTGATTATGGTTTAAATTACACAGATTTATTCAAGGAACAACAAAAGTTTTTTTTATTATTATTCGGATTCCTGCTGGGTTCTGGATATTAATTAGGTAGTGATTCCAGATGAAATCCAGGAGAGAGGAAAACAAATGCTACTCACATTTTAATAACCTAGAGAATTTTAAGTGGCTAACCATATTGTTTACTATATATCAGTCTGAAGAATAAAGAATAAAAGCGCATGAATAGACAGGCACACAGCATGGAAGAACAGCGTCATACACCCTAGCTAAAGTGCATTGTATATTCAAGGTTTAGATCTTCAACCCAGCAGATTTAGAGCGTGAGGGGGCAACATTTGATAAGTGTGTACTGAACAAACACAAACATGAGGATTGCCTTTTTTCAGTTTTAAGTGTGAAAACATTAGCTCTCCCTCTATGCCTTTGAAGTCTTCTCTTTCTAGCAAAGCTCTGGCAGGAGGGAGGTCTTTCAATTAGTTTCTCACCCATAATGATTTCTTTGAGGAATTCTAATCAGGTTTTCCATCACAGAGTGCATTTGTTGCTGGTACTTGATCTCTTGGCCAGCTGAAGCTTCTGTGGGCCTTTGTCTCTTGAGCAGTTGGGTCTTTTATAAACTTTCTGGAGTAGTTATTAATCATGGAACTTTTCTACCTTTTTTGAGGTGCAAAACTGCACAGAGTAAAATACCAGTGTAGTGACGTGAGCTAATTACCTGCAGTGTTATCAAGATAAGAGATAACATGTTAGCAGTAATGCCTACAACAGCGTAATGACTTTCCGTTTCCGTTATTTTGTGGTAACCATATAATGAGTTCACTGTTCCAGAAGCTGTCTGCTTTTTATGGCAACCTGTACTGCTGATCACTAGAAAAGTTTGGCTAAGTGATCTGTAGCCTCCACACTAGTAGAGTAGCACCATGTAATTTGAAGGGATGGCTGTATGCTGGCCCCTTCTGTAGAGGGAAGGAGTGAGAAAGAAGAGACTGCTGTAGGAGCAGGAAAACTGAAACCTTTGCTACAACTTCACAAAACTGTTTAGTAATGTGTTAACTACATCATACAGTTTTCTCTGGGTTAAAATATTCGTGTCTGTCCTTTTTCTCTTGAATCTAGTCTACATTAAAGGATTTTGCATGATTCAGTAAGCATTGATTCCCTTAAACAATACAGTTTATTCTGACTCTGATCTTCAAAGACGATACTTTCTTATAAAAGCAGAACTTCAGGAAGGAAAGGGCTCAGCAGGGCCAGATTATTCATGATGAAAGAGGCGTTCTTCTGTGCAGCATTTTTCAGGGATAATGTCGTCTCGTGAGGAAGCCCTCTCCGGTGCTAGGGAGTCTGTTACTGCCTATTGCAGTTCTCTGCCTCAGTGAAAAGGCAGTGGTCTCAGAGCTGGGGCTGCTGTACCCACTGGGACTCACTGGGCAAGAAGGTCAGGCTGCGGCTTGGGAGAAGTTGCTATGAGGAGGAGGAGGAGGAGGAAGGGCAGAGCCGAGCTGGGGCTCTGCAGAGCTGCAGGCTGCCTACCCAGGGTCACAGTGATGGAGTCAGTTTAGAACAATGCCACTGTGGACAATGGGGCAAAGCAAAAAACATTCAGCACTGTTATACTAAATTATTTCTGCTCCATAAACTCCCATGTGTACAGCACTTCAGACTAGCAGGAAAGAAAAAATACGACTGTTGTATATAGTTAGAAGTTAGATTGGGAATTTTTTGCTGTTGTATCCCCCACACCCCAATGACTCATTTTAAGTACAAAGTCACTAAATCTGAGGGATAAAGAACATGCTTTTTATCACTATTCCATCCTACTTAATTCCAATCCTGTTGTCAGTTAATTATAGATGATGCTTTTTCAGATGATATTGCATAATTCAACAGAAAACAAAAAAGCTCTGTAAAAAGTGGCTATTAAATTCAGCTTTAGATATTTGATATGGTTTCCAAGTACCTCTTTATTTATTTGAAAAAATGAATCCTCTTGAAATATGTTCTTTCTTCTACCCCTCTGTGGCCTTGGAGCTGGTCCCTCTGAGCACTGCTTGTACATTAATTATTATGGTAAGTAGGGAAGATCAGGTGATAACATGAATACTCTTAAAGCACACCACCAAGACTTTAAGGTAGGCAGCAGTGCTACATGGTTGTAAGCTATATGCTGCTGGATTTATTTATTTTTTTAATGTGCCAGTGAAAACAAGGCATTCTTTAGCTCCTGTTTGATCCTTCATCCTGGTTCTGTCCTTACGGAGAGCCCCTCCCCGCTGCAGCTGCTATTCCTTGTGCTCCATGAATTGCCCTGTTGTGTGCAGGAGGCAGCAAAATCAGGATCTCAGAATGAAAGCCCCCTCCGCGTTGTTAGACAGGTTGTGCCAAAAGCCACCTAGGTTTAGTTCCACTGAAATCAGTGAAGTTATACTAGGCGTTATTAGGGGTCCGTTATACACCATTGCATTGCTTGCTGCTTCGTAAAGTGTTTAGCATGTGTTTTGGTCCCCTAGGAGCTGTGTGTGTTTGAGCAGGAGTTCTGTGAATGCAGGGAAGGGGGAGGCCCCCAGCACGAGCTACTTGAGCTTTGTCTTTCCTCTCAAGTGCTAGTAGTGAGGCACTCTGCCTTTGCAAACAGAGGGGACTCTGTTGCTGGGACAAAGGGAAAATATGTGAAGACTAAGTGATTTAGTGTTTGAAAGCAATTTTTTTGATATTCTGGACATTTTAGGGTGTTCTAAAACTGCAGAAGATTATGATATATGCAAGATGCATCTTTTTCATCATTAAGGTGGTTTATGGATGCCACAAGTTCAGGTAGCGCAGTGACAGAAAATTTATTCCCAACACTTCCTTATCAGCCATTGATTAGAACAAATTCCTCACGGCTGCAAGAGTCAGATTATAGTTAGTTGTTGGGTGAAACGTCCAGACTGTCCTAACTTGGTTTCATGGACAAAGATCTCTGTCTTCCTTTTGAATTCAGTTTCAGTGTAGTTCTAACATAGCAAAATTTTTTGCCAAGTAAAAGAATTTAAAAGCTAATTGCTATTTTTACCTGAGTTTTTCTTTATCTTGACACAGCACTGGGACTCCAGATCAGGTTCTGGTCTCAATTCCATCTGTTGTCTGTTCTGGTGGTGTTGAATAGATAAAACCCCAAAAGTTCCCCCATGCTTGGCTTGAGCAGTGTCACGTACATATGTGGCTGCTTTTCTTTGCCTTCTTGCCTACTTTCTAGATAAAATGTTATGTAGTAGCAAAGAAGAGAAGGCAAAGATGCTGAAACTTCCATGAAGTGTGCTATCTCCTGAAAACCAGGATCCTAGGCTGCAATAATGCTGGTGGTTTTGATTTTCATTAGCTGTAGACCTTTCACTGCCAGTCAGACTGGCACGCAACTGTGTTGGGACCTTATTCTGCATCTCCCTATTGATTTAAAAAAAAAAATTGGCAGAGCAATAGAAAAGTGTCAACAAAATCCATGGGTTTTAAAAGGTAAAATATTTACAAACTATTTGTGGATGGTGACTTGAATACTGCAAATATTTGCTCTACTTGCAAATTGGCTGCATGAATACTCTGCATAAAATCACATGGAGCTACATAAAACATGGGAGATGCAATAGTTTGATCTATTTTTTTGCATTTGTAAACATGAAAACTTTATTTTGGATAACAAAAACGATAAAGCAATAAATGGCTGTCCTTTTTTCATTATGACCGGTTCGGCACCAAATTCAAGAGGGCTGGGTCTGATGGACAATACATGGACCACATTGGCCTCTGCCTACTCTAGTGCTGAGTGCACAATGGATATGTGTTCTGTGGCATTTCTGCTTGTCCTAGTTACTGGTTACTCCATAAAGATTTCATTATAGAAAGTTTAACTATTTGAGTTGGGAAAAGGATGAAAGGGGTTTTGAGCCATCTCTAAAATGATTTTAAACATCTGCTGCACATTTAATCAGCAAAACAAGAAAAGAGTAGTACTTCAAGCAGTCAAACCTTCCACATAAAAGGTAGTTATCTCCAGCTTATCTTTGTATTAGCTTTATAAAGCTGGAGTAATGCTAGTCTAGTTTACAGTCATGGAAGAGATTGTTTGCTTTTTAGTATGATATTTTAAACCAACAGAGCCTGTGGATCTTGATAGCTTGACACTTCTGAAGTACTTCATACGAGAGTTATGCCATTATGTGGGCAAAATGACTTACCCATTTAGAGGAATATTGCTATTTTATGAGCTGATATAGCTCTTCATTTGTGTTACCATTGCGTAACTAAGGAAAAGGAAAGTAGGAGGGAAAAGTATTGTTTCTCACACTTGGAGAAAAATGATCAATAAATATTATAGCTGCAAAGGACCCTGTATTTTTTTTCTGAAGAGATACTAAATAATTATGGTAATGGCTGCCTTTGAAGTATATATCTGTAGGTGTTAAAACACCTTGCTTGCAGACTAGTAGCTGTTCTTTCCATAGGGCACAAAGCCAGAGCTCAGACCTAATAACAGAGTCAGATTCGTTTCAATGTGTGTTTTTAGGGAGTAGTTTAATTGCGTAGTTGACTCTTATTAAAAGAGAACAATGATGAAACAGGAAAGTTACCTGTGGTCTTGCTGGCCCTTCTCCTAAAACAGTAATTATACCACTGCTGATATGCTAAGCTAATCTGCATTTTTAATTTGTGGGTTTTTAAAAGTATATGTTTGGTTCTGGGACATTTGTCAGTGTGTTGCCTAACTGTGGTTCGGCAGAAAGTGCCTGGCACTGCCGTTGCTCCGTAGGAGGCGAAGGTGATGGCAGCTTCCATGGCCTTGGTGACCATTCCCCCTCTCGCAGGCCATTCAGGCACCGCCTGCCCTGCTGGGGAAGTTTTGCTGCCTCTGGTAGCTGCAGAGAAGCAGAGGGAAATGTGGGCCAACAACCTCCAAAACATAAGTTCGTCTGTAATTTGGATACTGTGCAGGAGGAAGTGTTTAGGGAAATGAGGAGTGAAACGGGATGCACGCCTCTGAGGGAAGGTGGTAGCTCATTTAAGTCATGGCTGCTGGGCACGAAGGAAAGCGGCAGGGTCTTGGAGGCTGCCTTTGGAGTTTATGGGACTCTCTGTCACTCCTGAGGTGCTGGCTGGCAAAGGCAGGCTGCTGCCCTGTAGCCACTTGTACTGGACAGCTCTCCGGGGATAGCATTCCTGGAGATGGGTTAGTAGAGGGTACAAACCCTCTTTGCCTCAGGTGACTTTCCACATCAGAAAATATTATATGAAATTATTCCTCACCACTAATTACAACTCAAGATCCTTTGCCATCCTACTAGACCAAGTAAATGGTATTAAATGAGGATCTATCACAGACCTTGTGCAACTTTGTGATGATACCTGAGGTCAGTCAGGGAGGGCAATGCAGATGTTGTGGCTCAGTACTACTCCTAGTAAAATTGATAGCATTGACCTTGAGAAGAGTGGGATTTGATTTAGCTCTATGACAGAAAGCACCTGTGGAGTGCCCAGTGTTTTCTTTGCTAATACATAAAGCATGTTCTAATGAAGAGATGGAGGGATGGAACTGCAACGTGAGGGTTTCAATAGTTCTTAATCTTCTGGTCTGGGAGCTAAAATAGATAAACTGCTGAAATTCAAGGTGGCTTAAAAAATCTGTTGTTTTAATGGTAATGGGAATGCAAGAAAAAAGCTACATATATAGAGTTATATAGCTATGTATATATTACTGTTGTATGATACATCGAAAGGTATATGTGTGTATTAGAACAAAAGCTATAGCGTAGAGTGGAAATGATACAGAAATACTTTGAGGAACCATGAAATTTCACATGAATAGCTCCCCTCTAAAAGTGAAAGCGAAAGAGAAAAAAGGGTTAAACCCAAACTTTTCCTAAAAGATGTCTTAAAGAAGATTACACAAAGCGCTTTCATCATCGGGAATCCTTCTAATATGCAAATGTATTTGAAATAAGTATTAGGAAAAAGAGAATTGGTTTGATTAATGGAAGCTGTCCGTAAGGCTCTGTGTTGTGCCTGTGTGTGTGTGCGTTTCAGCAGTAGCGTAAGCATGCTGGCAAAAGCCACTGCCAAGTCTCATTAACTGCAACTCCCGCAGACTTACTCAGCCATAGAACTCTTATTTGTGGTGTAGTTTTACATTAATTTGGGACTTGGGTTTGCTTTAAATTTCAAACTGCATAGAGCAAAATGTATCCTATTTAAAGGAAGGAAAAAAAACAGGAAAAGGCTAGATCTTAGGAGAGAAGCAAGATGATTTGCCCCTTAAATTCATTAGGATTACTAAATGGTCTCATTTTTGTTGACAAGCGCAGTCCAAACCTCCCAATAAGAGAGAAATTTCCTATCCAGCGTACTGTTTCAGCCAAAGCCGTGTAATTGCCCAATATCATAGGCATAAACGGCAGGAGGGCAAAGGAGTTCAGTCAAGACCCCCCAGTGTTTGTGTTTGGTATGAAACACTCCATACAAAAATAATGATTTTGGCTCTTGAGCCTCCCCCCAAGTAGTATTTTCAAAAACTTAGCCAGTTGCTGTTGTACTTTGTTCTCCAAGAGTACACTGTAGAAAATGCAGTTTCACTAAAGAGTGGTGAAATGTTAGACATTTGTGGGGAAATAAAGGAATTTTTTTATATATATCAAAGATTTGCGCAAATATATGAATTTACTTTGGATAATACCTGGTGTGTTTCCAAGAAGTCTGAGCTGTTCGGCACTTCTAAAATTGTGATAATTACTACTTGGCTTTAATTTTTGCAACCATTTTCTGAATAACAGGGACTGGTTAGCACGTTTGTTAGAAGTCACTAATGTTAATTTTACACATGAAAAAAAATCTAATCGAGCACTTCTGTAGATTCTCACCATTAAGTTAATATTATGGACTTTTAACTGATGTTTTAATTAAATTTTCCTATTAATTGGAAGAGTTCTCAAATTAAAACCAGATCCTTTGTGGCCAGTATTTTCTTTTGCACTTCAAATTAGAGCTTGGAAATATTACCCAATGGTGAACGAGTCCTAAATGCGGGCAAGAAAAAGCTTCACTTTTTCTGTTGGTGTCACCTGGAGATGAGCTATTCTGGTGGGCGAAAGTTCTCGAAGTGCACTAGGGGAGAGGAAACAAAAGGTTTGTATGGTAGGAAAACAGCATTTATTTATTGATCCTTCTGTCTGTTATATGTATGCAGTGTATCAAATCAGCAGTCTCCTAGGAATTTCAATATCCTGAATGTGGACACCAAAGTGCCTTTAATTAAAATACTTCTCTGAATATATTTTGTTTCTATAGTTTGCTCTTTATTTTTAAACTATTAAAATATGGCAGCAATGGAACTGATGGACATCAAAGTACTTGAAAAGATCCATCATTTCTCGACCCAGTGACTTCAATTCTTATTTTATTTTATGTGTGAGGAAAGCAAGGCAAAAGTCTTTTTAGTATCTCATCTACAAATTTGGGAACAGAACTTGACTCGGTCCCCTGAGCTAACCGCTAAAAACACACGCTTCCTAAGAAAATGGAAAGCAGAAACAATTTGAACAAGTGGGAGAAAGAAAGAAAGGACTGAAGCTATGACAGGACTTTGAACTTTCAGGTCCCTCAAATGCAACTTATGCTGTTGTCAAACGCAGCTGCACAAAGGCAGGTTGAAAAGGTGTTGGGAAGTTTTGGGATGGCAGTCTGTGTTTATCGGTTCGAAGGTCTGTATTTGGATTTTATACATGCGTATCATGTATATTTTATATCATATATAGTTATGTATCACATAAATATAAGGAATTATATATAAAAATTATATATTGCTGAGATAAGGAAAATAAGAACTGTTATCTGGGGTCAGCCCAGTGGTATGTGTAGGCAGATGTCCTGTTTCAAACAGTGGCCACTATCTGATGATCCAGCAAGTATTTATCCTACTTCATGGAAAATGAAGTAATTACAAGTTGATGCAGGAAATTTTTCTAACCCCATGGAGACAGTTGCTCACCTACATCCTGATGCATGTGGATAGATATCCTACGCGTGTGTTTGTCTTGCTGAGAGTTACTTGAAGCTTTGAGAACAGATAACAGCTCCAAGGATCTTGATCTGAATTCATCCCAGCTGTAACTTTACTAGGAAAAATCTCTTCCAGAGATTGATACTGCCTGTATATATCCAAGAGGCGACTTGTGCAGGCACGTGCCCTCTAACAGACCTCTGTGCAATTTTAACTGGAGTTTTTTCAGCATTGGTATGGAAATCTTCACATCTTATGGAGCACCCCCAGAAGCTCTTTCTTGGGTAGACTCCTCTGCAAATGCAGGTTGTGGGTAACAGCCAGCGGGTGAGGAATGTCCAAGGTTAAATCCCTGTCCTGGCATGCAGAAGGGATCACCAGTGAATTCAGTCATCCTGGCTGCTCTTTGGGTGAAGCGTGTTGGGGCTTCCCCTCCAGAGGCTTCAATATAAGCGCGTTTCCAGAACGACAAGGTGTTACAGCCCCTTTGTTCAAGCTGCAGTGGGCTAGGTGTAGTTTCACTGAAGTCAGCAGACTTTGGTCTGAACCCGTATATTGTTGTCTTTCTAGGTATGGGTCTTTAAAAGAGCTGTATATTATCATTTTTTCTAATGGGCTCAGTAGCTTGGTAAAATAGGGTCATTACCACACGAGAGATCAGGCTCTTTCACCCTCTTGATCTTTTTCGATCTTGAAAAAGGTCAGAAGAATAAAGGTCTTACTGGGGATAAAAGTCTTAAGAGAATTTCTTTAGCGGTAATTTTTAATGTACGTATCTTTTCTTTTCCCTACGATTGTTGTACAACTGAAGCATGGAGAAGAATGGCATTGGATAGGTTTGGGCTTTTTTATGTAGTCATATACTAGGGAGCAGACCTGAAAGCTAAATCTTTGTTTTCTGCTGTCTATGTATTTCTTCCAAGGTCCTAGCTCAAGTGAGTGATATCTTTGTGGCTGCAAAACCCTAATGGGAGGGACCCCTGCATACACTCAGAAACACAATTGCAAAAAGCTCATTCCTTTATACAGCAGATTACTTTTAGATTTACTTCGATGCGATCTGTACAGATTCCCTTCATCTAAGGGGAGGTCTGATTTTCTTAGCTGACTTACGCAGCCACACACCAAGAGAGCCTTATTTTCTGGAAGCCAAATCTCATTAATGGCAATCTGCTGCCCATCTTTTAATTAGCCAAAGAATCGATGACATTTCGCAACCACAGCAGTGGCAATAAAGTAGCATTGTAATATAAAATAAGGTGAAGTGTCCACCAGAATCGAAAGCCTCCATTTGTCTGTATTAGTCTACTGACTAGATTCTCATTTTGTATGGGGAATTGATGTATCTATTTTTATTATGTCACCAGTACACAAAAAGCTAATCTTTTTAACTTCTGAAATACTTTCAGAGTTAGCTAATTTGTAGATCTGGAAATGGTACAGATTTCAAAAATAAGTGTGAAACCTTATTCTACAGTCTGCATTCCTCGTGTATGATGTTAATACTAAGTGATCTTTTAATGAAGCCATGAACCTTAAGAAGATTTATCAAAATATTCCCAATATTCAAAGTTTAAAGCCACTGCCTTTTTTGGGCAGAATTTTCAGGCCCATACACTGTGGGTATGCATGGCTTGCCTATTAATGTAATTACAAATTTTGTAGCATATTCTTCCTATTTGTGTGTCAATTTTGTCAAATGCAGGGAAAATTTGTATTATTTAGATTGTATACTGCTTGGTATATGGAGTTCTCTCCCTTATGTTTTGTACAACACTGTGTTCTATAGGGATTCATAAACAATTTGTGCTGCAATCATTTTCCACGTATTTTTCTTTGTTTTACAGAGTACATTTTATGCTGCAGTTCCAGCATGTGTCTTTGTGATTCGGTAAACTTACCTAGTCCAGAATCAATACTTTCATTTCCCTTCTCCATAACAGCAAAGTGCATAAATGCATGAGACAAAGTAAGCTCTTTCTAAAGACATGGATTAAAATTGAAACTGCACTTAGAAATGGGAAAAATTTAATGAAGAGTTTTGAGCTTGTGACAGTTGTCTGTGCTATAGAGGAAATATTGAAGACTGTCAAAAAGTGTCAGAGTGCTGTGGTAACAGCACTAACCAAAGCCACTGCACTACTTGTTTGCAACCAGTTGCTACTGAAGTAATTTTTTATTTTGTCTACTGTTAACTATAGAAGTCTTTTACTGTGAGCAGCACAAAGTAAAATTTGCTGGAAATAGGAACAATTTACGTTAGTGCTCTTATTCTGAGATGGGAAACAAGAACTGCAGGAGGAACACTACCCTGTTTCACAGGCATTTTCCATAAACAATGAACAAATGCACTATTAATGGCATAGAGAGCTCTGAGGCTAGTGCTAAATCCAGTGCTAACAGCATCTGAACTGGGATGCTGGGAGTATTATGGTAATTCACGTTACTGCTACCATAGTTCACCTGTGTTTACAGGATGGGTAGAATAGTTACTCTTCCTGAATTTTTGGTTCACCTAAAATACAACAATGAAAAGTGATCTTGGTTTTGGAGAACTGTGAAGGTAATCTGTGGACTGAAGGCGTGTGTTTCCTTAGAAGAGTTTGAAGGTGCTTCGTATGGAGAAACCTCTGAATCTTTCCTGCTTAGTGTCCATAATAAGTATTAACAAAAAGATAGTTATGGCCATGACAATCGGATATTCTGGGATACAACTCCATAATGGAAATTTAACATCATCCTTTTGAACTTTACTTCGCTTTGTACCTAGTCAAAACTAAGAAATTAGATGGCAAAGATATACATTGCAAACTAAATAAAGTATCAAGGGACAAAAACATTTGCTAAAAGCATTGCATTTTGAAAGTGTTTATGTTAATAGACTGACAACTGTGGTGGTTCTTGGCTGTGTATTTCCACTCAGCTTGTAAAGAAATCTTATTTTGTTCCCTTTACAGGAAATAAAAGGAAACTGGGGCTACTAGAAAAGCTCTGTGAAGAGCTAGGTCTGAAGACTACCTAGTCCCAGAGAATGGCTAGGACACAGAAAGGCTGGTGATAGAAACCACTGTGGAGGCAGCACTCAGTTATGTACTGGCGCTCTAAAATATCATTTGGCTGTGCGGTTTGTTTTAGTATGGGTGGGCAATAAAGGCTGGCTTGTACAGAGGTGCAACTTCTTGGAAAGGGAGCTAAAGCTCAGTTCAGCTGCCTCTGGACATGACAAAGATGACTCCTGAGCTGAAGACATGCATGCTGGTATCATCCAGGTTTTTCTCCAGTCACAGGAGTTGGTATTGTTCTGTTAAAAAATATCCCAGAATGGCAGTCATCATCTTTAATTTAATGCTCTAGTTTATGACAACAAAGTCATTGAAGCAATTGTTTTTCTGGCTTATGACCACAACCAAAATCTCCTTTCTTTTCTGAAGTCAAACATACATGTGGACAACTATTAATTTTGCCTGTGTCAAGCTCTTGCCAATATGATGAATGAAGCCAGGTAATAGTTTCAAGCGGAGACTAGTTAGTCAGGATAATTCCTTTAAACTAGCATCATAATGTCCCTTCTTTTATCAAGTTCAGCCCTAAACAGGCATGTTCTCATTAGATTTCTCAGGTGTCTTGAGCCACAGAGAATGGTAGAGTTTGCAGGGAAAACGGGATATTTCCCTGTGCACACACTTCTGTTCCGTGTCCTACACACTACAGCATGGTATCGTCTTCCAGAGAGTTACCTCTGATGGAAAGGATTAGGGGAAATCCCTGTTTCTTTGGTGATTTTCAAACACTATCAGACAATGATGCCAACTAAGAGTGAATTAATGAGATATTGGAGCCTGGCAAGTAGAAAGTGGCTTTAAATAACCCTGATTAGCCTTTTCTCCGTTCCTTAGAGTGCAGGCAAGGCTTGAACAACAACAAAGACCCCACACTCACACTTTTTATTAGTTTGGTGGAAAAAGAGTGTGCTTTTCAGAGGATGTTAATTAAAAGATTTAGGCTCCATTCACACTGCCTGTATCCCTTGTTTCATCTTTCCCTCCTTTTTGTGTAGTTTGTTTGCAATGTGAGAGGTAGAACTGCTGTTATGACAGATAATGTTGACTTTTAAAGAGTTCGCTCAGATCTTATCTGTGAGAAAAATATAAGCCCTAATTGAGCATACAAGTTTCACTTTTTACGCAAGGGCTTCATTAGACATGAACTTTTATTTTAAGTCATTTAAAATGTCTTTCAGTCTTTTCAAAACAAGTTTTCACCTCTTTTCTGTCTTTCTCAAGGGATATCTCCCCTACATCTTTGTAGTTGCTCCATTTTGCCTTTTCAATGAATAAATAAAATAAAAATCTTCAAACCCTTTAATCATAAAGTTGTGCTTTTAGAAACCCTAAGCATATTAAAATCATTGCATCACCCTCTTCTAGTTATGTGAAATTCATAATGTACAGACCATGGCGTTAGCCAAGAAATTTTTCAGAATCTGAGAAATATATATAAATGTATTTGAAGTAGCTAAAACTTGAGTAAGTTTTTTAATTAGAAAATTATCTGCTCTATTTCAGGACTACTTTTATATAATATTTACATGTACAATCCCATACCTTTTTTTCCCTGAAGGATTGATATTTATTTATCTGATTTAGCCAAAAAGTATGCAGCTTACCAAAGGTACTCCAAACAAAAGTGTGGAAACTGGAGGTCATAGAAAACTTTGTTTTTGGTGACGATCAAAGCTAGAATCTGAATTGTAGTCAATAAAAACACAGGGATACGAATGAATGAAAAACAGATTTGATTTCACCGTAATTTCTGGGTAACAAATTTGTTGATTTTAAGCCTATATTTTAGATATGCTTGAAGCATCTCTAATTCTACTGTGAAACTCGTCATACATGTACAGAACAATGCCTCGGTACTGAGAAGAATCCTTTGTGCTCACCTTTAAAATGGTATTATGCAAAATGAGATGTAAAAAGCTAAATAAGGGCTCGTTCCTTCTTGGGAAGTGTATATGCTGGGTGTGAGATTGCTCTACTACGGTGAAATGTGTAGTCCCTCTCTAATAGCTTTGAAATATTTTTCATAAAATTGTTTGATCTTGCCTCTCAGTATGGGAAGGTGAAGATACTGGTGGGGCATTCGGGAGGGAGAGGCGGAATCCTATTTTTTAATAAAAAGCTAATAGACAGTTAATTATATTGCTGCATGCTTTCACTGGCAAACATCTACAGCACACTTTAAAAAAGAAAAGGGGGATTGCTGCTTGTTAATGGACTCTGCTATTTTACAGCACTGTAGTCGAGCAGCCACCTACAGTTCATCCTTATGTTAATACTAACGTTACCAATTTTAACATTATATGCCTTTTTCCACTGGCCCCTGTTGGAACCAACAGCCTACGGCAAGTGCTGTACTGCCTTTTACTTAATTGCTTCTTAAAGCTAACAGTGAATTACATTAAGTGTAATTTCATTGTCGTTGGATCTTGGTGAGTTTGAGGTGGCACATTTGCCATGGGAGTTCTTTTTCTCTGGTTCAGTGGCTATATCCGGGTGGGATGCATTTCTCCTGGAGTAATCCAGGAGAATCTTTCCTTTGAAGAGGAACAGATGTAGATTTACATATCTGGAGGTCTCTGGCCTCTGATGAGATTAGTTGGTGTTTTTAAACCCTACTGGAAGGTGCATATTTAATAAATGCCTAAAGCAAGCCTGTGTGAAATGGCTGGGCCCTGGGAGACTTTGAATGAGAGGAGAGGAGGAGATGTCAAGTTGCACATTGTGGTACCATCATAATCACTGCTGAAAATAGGCCAACATTTGAAATAACAAATAGATTCAGATTCTTCTGTAAAAGTAGTAAAGAAAAAATGGACAAGGGAACCGCCTCGAAAGCATTTAGGTTTAAATTTCAGCTGATCGGTTTGTTTCTAATTTCCTAATAATCAGAGACATGAAGATGCATAGGTTTAAAAGCTGGGAACCCTTCCTGCCCCTTGCCAAATAATCTGTGCTTTTCTAACATGCTTATTTGAGGTAACTGCATGCCCTGCAATAGAAATTAGTGTTTTTGCTTTACTGAAAAGAGTGTATTTTGGGATGGAGGGGAATGGCTTGTGGTAAAACTGAAGATTAAATAAACTTCCATGAGAAAGAATAAGCTTGTTTGACAGCAGCTTTTCTTTTCTTTTAAATAAAAAATTAAGTGTGAAACAGAAGTTAAAAATTCTACATCAAACACTTCTTTTGGTGTGCTGTTCCTCTTGGTATAGCTATGGCGTATATGATACCGTGGTAAAGCTGCAGTAACACATTCTTGCTGTTCTGGATCCAGATCCTGCAGTGTTTTGTGCATTGTACTCGCAGCACTTGAGATTGTGCAGGGACACATAATGCAGAGATGCCTTATAATTGCACCCCCCTTCCTTTCCTTTCGCCTCCTTTCAGTTTGTCACAAGATTTTTATTTTTTCTTAGAGGTGCACCGTTTGTGCCATACTCTGCTGACTGTTCCAGCCCGTGTTGCGCAGCAGGTTGTGTAATACCATTGCCTGAAACCTGTAACGTTCTGGCAGGGCTTCATCCCCTACAGCATTCTGCCTCTGCTGCCCTGACAGCATCCCTCTTTCACGCCGTATGCGACTGCACCCTGTCAGGCAGCTCTCTTCTCCCCCACCGAATCCCACCATCACCTACAATGTCATCTGCTCCCTCCTGTCGTGTGTGGCACGAATCCTTTACTGCCAGTGCCTCCAGCATTAGCCTGCTGCTGTCACCTACACCGCTCGCCTGTCACACCTTTGCACTCCTGTCCCCACTGCCCTGCAGAGATCTGGGGGCTGTCTGTTGTCGCCTGCATCTGTCGTTCGCCTCTGTATTGCCACTAAAACGTCAGTGCAGATTAAAATTTCTTGGGCTTGGGGTGTTTTATTATTTAAGGAGGCCTTGCAAAAGGTAGATGCCACAGCGACAGGGGCAGCAGCCTTATCCGAGGTACAGGCAGGTCTCAACCGAAGCCTTTAAGCAACAGCGTTAATCCCTCACGTGAAAGGGCAAAAAGCTAAAAGAATACAAGACTGTGTGGAGATTAACAGAGAAACAAACAGAGACCAGTGTAACAAAAGAAGGTGCTCAGATCTGTAGATAAGGAGCTTTCGGAGGCCCCTGAGCAAGGACCCTGTTTAACTCCCTGCAGAGCACCAAAGGATCTGCAGGGCTCAGGGACAGGGCTGCAGGAGAGATGAAACAGCAGGAGTTAAGACAAGAAGACTATTCCCTAACCGAACTGCATTCTGTAACTCCTAGCTAAATTTTATTCTGCGGTTAGAACTAGTTCCTGTTCTGGACCTAGTTTCATTTCATTCTGGAAAAGCTACCATCCGCTATGCAGATTACTTTTCAGCATCTAGTGATAAGTGCCCAGATGGGTACAAAAACTGTTTTATTGTTACTTTTGTTTGGTCAAAGTTGTGAGAGGGACTGCTTGCCATCAGGCTCAGAGCAGGAAAGCAGTTTATAGTGTTGGTAAGAGGTATCTTTGCCAATGATGATGAAAGCAACATAAAATTGCTTTGGGGGGAATTTACTCCTGGGTTGAGGCTCAGCCCTAGGCCTGTATATCACTCGTGTCTTTTTAAGCTTCATTTTTGAGGCCTGAGTGAGACTGATGGTGCACTGGTGTAGACTTTGTGCAGTGGAAAATATTGCTCTGGGGGTTCAGTCCTTGGCTATTTTTCAGGCAAAAGTCCCAATTATTTTCAACATGCAAATACCACAAAGGCCCTGTTTTGAGTTCTCTCTCGTTAGATTGCAAAACTGTTTCAATTATATCCTATGGATTTCACAGGCATATAACTTCATGGACACCCACATCGAGGAAAGAAAGGTTTCATGTTTGGATCTCTGTTTTGCTAACATACCAGCAAACAAAACCCCACAGGACCACGTAGGACAGCTACAGTATGGGTATTATTCTAAGAAATGGTCAACATTTGTCAGACCTGACCACATGGTGACATATGAATTTAGCACACTTTTCCCTGTCCTTGGAATGAAAAGATACCTAGGGAAAGCTCAGTTATAGTAAATGATTGTTGACTTTGCCTTTTTTCTAAACTTTCCTACTACGGACAGCTTACCAGGCAGAAAAAACCCTCTGAAGTAGAAGTAAATACAAAATTAAACTGAGTAGCTAGAAGAAGAAATTAAAAAGCCCCTCTCATCAGCATGGTGATCCTACATTGTCTGCTAGATAGAAAAAACAGCATAAATAAATACTGGAATAGAAAATGGTGGTGTTGATAGTACCTGTCAAATGGACTATGGAGCAATGGGTACACAGGGAGGTAAAACATCCCCATAGTACCTGGTCTCATCTATAGCTATTCTAATAATTTGCTGAAGTACTTCAAGAAACCAGAACCAGTATCGTATTCAAAACGTCATTCGTTTTAGGGGTGATTAGATAAGTTCCTGTTCTGGAGATGGCACTGTATTACCAGACTTCGGACTTGGGATAGAAATCCCAGTGGCCTTAGTGCAGCTTGCTGTGTGCATAATCAGATGCTCTTTTTCTTCTCTGCAAATGGTTAAATACTCTTACATACAGGGTATTTATAGGCTTTCTGGACTTCTGGCAAGTTTGTGTGAAGTCGAAATGGTTCCCTCATCGGTACGCCTGCACAGCAGACTGCCTGCTTGGGCTTTGCGTATGCCTGTGTCAGTTCAATCCTGACCCAAATGACAGGAGCCCCTTTTTTATCTATGGCACTTCACGCGACTGCGCTTGGCACTACTAATGGTTTTAAATTTTTTCTCTCTTTTCCCACTTTAACCCTGTTTTGCAAGCCTACTCCTCCTTCTTGGCAACTGCTATGGGATAAGGGCCAGCAGCCATATAGGAGGTACTTTCCACAAGCCTCTCGTTTTTCATAACTTTTCTGCCTTTTTGTTAGTACTGAGGCTTGTTACCTTATCAGACAAAAACAACTCTTCTGTGACCCATCCCTCTAAGTGTGCTAAGGCTTACTGCTTACTCTCTTTTCATATATAATCCATAGTTTTGGAGAGTTATTTTGCCTGTTCAGGCTCTTCCATCTATTTTCAGGAGTCTAACCTTCACAGAGTCCTTTTCAGGTTCTTTAGTACTATTTTTGGCACTAATCACAACCATAGAGCTAAAAGAATCTGTGTTACAGACAGTCCCAGATCATTCCCTGTCTAGTCTCGTTAAAAGCTATTTGGTAGACAAGCTGTTCTTCCTTTGCTCCATCATAAGAGCAGCGTGATTTACGCCTCTCTAAATAAAGGAAATACAATTTTTCCAGATTTTTATCCTAGCCCTTTTTATTCCTGCAGCTAGATAACTATCTTTTGATAACAACGAAAAGAAAAATAGATGCCTGTCACCATTGTCTTCTGTAGCTTTGTTTCTTAAAATAACAAAGTAGTAAATGTTGATGCAATGTTTAACTACCAGATTTGGTTTTCGGAAACTTCTTAATTGCAGCATTTAGTAGCTTCTAGTTCAGTTATCCTGGCCTTGTTTCTAATCTGTAGTATTTCTAGCTGCTCTTTTGTTATGTGTAAGCAATGCTGTCTTGTTCTTCATTAGTAACACACACCATGTGTCTGCAGAATGATGGGGCCGAATTAGTTTTGCCAGAGCAGCTTCTATTTTTGATATTTCTTGTCTGTCTTTAGCTTTTTATTAGGCCATGACTATTGCATTTAGTTCTCATGTCCCATTACTGAAGAATGCACTGCTCTCTGTATGCTGCCCTGCTGATAGTTCCTTGGGATACTCCTTAATCAAATCACTGTGACTTATGGCAGCATAAGACCTTGGTTTTTCCCTGAACTTGTTTCTGTTCTTCTGTTCTGAACTTCTGTTTCTCTGGAGTTGTAAAATTTTTACCTTGATTTATCAAATGGTTTACTTTTTAAAGCTTATGTTTTTCTTTGCCTTGTCTTTAAATTCTTGGTTGTAATTAGGCTCTCCCCAGCTTTGAAGAATTTTTAAATGCAAAAGCCATGTTTGCTTGCACTGAACATGACACAGTGCTCAGTTCCTGTGAATTTATCATGTGCTTTACTTGTGAAATCAACATGTGTCTGTCTAAATTAACCCTTCTTATCAGTGGTTATTCTCTGAAAATAGGGATCTAAATATGTTCAAAACACATGCAGTATAGTTTTATAATCTTTTACAATGAAGTCTCCAATATTCTCTTTGACAATTGCCTGCAAACATAGCCTTTTGCATTCCTTAGTGCAGATCACCCTTCCATTGCCCGGGCCCAGGGGTTCCGCTGGGCTGTGGCCTGCAGCAAGGCGATGGGAGATCCCTTCCCTGCACCTCCCGCAGAGGCAGGTGAACCAAAATGTGACAGCCCGTTCAGGACTGTGTACTTTAGTGGGAAGCACGTCTAGTTCTGCCAGCTGAAAATCGCATGTTCTGGAGCTCGAGAATGCTTTGTCAGTACTGGTCTCTGGAGCAAAATGTAATCTGAATGTCCATGGAAAAGCAGCAGAGTTGGAGGCTGCTCCTTCCTCCCTGCTCGGTAGCACGCCTGCCTGCGGACTAGCCTGCTCTGTTGCTTGGGACCTGGTTAGGTCTATGTTCTTATGAGTTTGAAAGGAACAAAGTGATTTTATAATTATTCCACCTAGACTTCAACTCCAGTTATAAGGCCTGGTCTGTTATTTTCTTGCTTACAAGGTGGTGGTGAACTTGATATTGTATCAGTATAGTGATGAATAATATCTGTTTGTATTGCCCCTATGTGTATTGGCTTTCTTTGTCCTCAAAATGGGACGTACAATAAGGCACTTCCGTGTGCTGAAACTGTTAATGAGTGCCAGGTCTTCCACCTAATTCTTGAAACAATTCCTCTTTTTTTTTTCAACTTGCTTGTTTGGTTCTCAGTAAAGAAAAGACAAAAATGTGAATTTTCACTTAAAAAAAAAAAAATTGTTTCTCTCTGATTAAAAAAACAAAAAGAAGGAAGGAGTAAAATAAAATAAACTTTTTACAGAGCTTCAATAATATTTTTCACTACCCATGAAACAAAAATGTGGGAAATAGTATTTTGGCTAGCTGTTTATCCCATTTTTACTGATGGGCAACCTTTCTTCCTAGAGTCAGCTTACACTTCCATCGTTTAGTAAGCATCCATATGTGGGCCACTGAGTCATCTTGTTACAAATGTTTCATTCTTGTTTTTTACATCCTACAGAAATTATTATAATTTGAAAAATGGAACATTAATTTAGGGAAATTTTTTTCAGCTGTCATTTTGTTCTACTTGTGTTCCTTTTTTTCTGTCAGTCTCCTTCCTAAAGCACCTATTTCCTTATGTTGAGTTGTGGAGCTTTTTTTTTTTTTTGGCATTTTGCTCTGAAAGATACAGTGGAAATTATTTGAGGTTTCTAATTAAAAAGCTCCTTGTTTTGTATTTAGTGAAATCATGTACAAATAGTGCCTAGTTCCACAGCAGTCAGTGGCAAAAGTCTTGTCAGCCAGCGCTACACAAAGGATTTACAAAATAGCTTTGAAAACTAAATGCATAGAGTAACTTCAGCTGGGGAATAGAAGTGTTTATGCTTTCTCTAGAATCAGTTGAAGCTTATTTTGTAATTATAGTGGGGACAGGACTGGGGCTGAAGATCATAAAATGAGATCACAGAATCACAGAATGGTCGGGGTTGGAAGGGACCTCTGTGGGTCATCTAGTCCAACCCCCCTGCCGAAGCAGGGTCACCCAGAGCAGGCTGCACAGGACCTTGTCCAGGCGGGTCTTGAATATCTCCAGAGAAGGAGACTCCACAACCTCCCTGGGCAGCCTGTTCCAGTGCTCCGTCACCCTCAGAGGGAAGAAGTTCTTCCTCATGTTCAGACGGAACTTCCTATGCTTCAGTTTGTGCCCATTGCCCCTTGTCCTGTCACTGGACACCACTGAAAAGAGCTTGGCCCCATCCTCCTGACACCCACCCTTCAGTTATTTGTAGGCATTTATAAGGTCCCCTCTCAGCCTTCTCTTCTTCAGGCTGAACAAGCCCAGCTCCCTCAGCCTCTCCTCATAGGAGAGATGCTCCAGTCCCCTTGCCATCCTCACAGCCCTCCGCTGGACTCTGTCCAGTAGCTCCTCATCTTTCTTGAACTGGGGAGCCCAGAACTGGACAGACTACTCCAGATGAGGCCTCCCTAGGGCAGTGTAGAGGGGAAGGAGAACCTCCCTCGACCTGCTGGCCACACTCCTCTTGACGCATCCCAGAATGCCATTGGCCTTCTTGGCAGCCAGGGCACACTGCTGGCTCATGGTCAACCTCTCGTCCATCAGGACACCCAGGTCGCTCTCCACAGAGCTGCCCTCCAGCAGGTCCACCCCAAGCCTGTACTGATGCATGGGGTTGTTCCTCCCCATGTGCAGGACCCTGCATTTGCCTTTGTTGAACCTCATCAGGTTCCTCTCTGCCCAACTTTCCAGCCTGTCCAGGTCACGCTGAATGGCAGCACAGCCTTCTGGTGTATCCACCACACCTCCCAGTTTGGTGTAATCAGCAAACTTGCTGAGGGTGCACTCTAACTCTTCATCCAGGTCGTCGATGAAGAAGCTGAACAAGGCTGGGCCCAGTACTGACCCCTGGGGGACACCACTAGTTACTGGCCTCCAACTAGATTCAGCGCCGCCGATGACAACCCTCTGAGTTCTGCCATTCAGCCAGTTCTCAATCCACCTCACTGACCACTCATCCAGCCCATACTTCCTGAGCTTCCCTAGGAGGATATCATGGGAGACTGTGTCGAAAGCCTTGCTGAAGTCCAGGTAGACAACATCCATGGCTCTCCCTTCATCTACCCAGCCAGTCACGCCATCGTAGAAAGCTATCAGATTGGTCAGGCACGATTTCCCCTTGGTGAATCCATGCTGACTATTCCTGATAACCTTCTTTTCTTCCACTTGCTTCATGATGGCCTCCAGGATAAGCTGCTCCATCACCTTTCCCGGGATGGAGGTGAGGCTGACCGGGCTGTAGTTCCCTGGGTCCTCCTTCTTGCCCTTTTTGAAGATTGGCATGACATTGGCCTTTCTCCAGTCCTAGGGCACCTCTCCTGTCCTCCAGGACCTCTCAAAGATGATGGAGAGTGGCTCAGCAATGACATCCACCAGCTCCCTCAGCACTCGTGGGTGCATTCCATCTGGGCCCATGGATTTGTGGACATCCAGATCGCTTAAGCGATCCCTCACACAGTCCTCCTCGACCAAGGGAAAGTCGTCCTCTCTGTAGGCTTCTTCTCTTACCTCCTGAGGGCCAGTCTTAGCACTGAAGACTGAAGCAAAGAAGGCATTCATTAGCTCTGCCTTCTCCGCATCCTCTGTCACCAGGACACCCACCTCATTCAGCAGCGGCCCCACGTTGTCCCTAGCCTTCCTTTTGCTGCTGATGTAGTTGAAGAAGCCCTTCTTGTTGTTTTTGACATCCCTTGCCAGCTTCAATTCCAGCTGGGCCTTGGCCTTCCTCGTCGCATCCCTGCACGCTCTGACCACATTCCTGTATTCTTCGCAAGTGGCCTGCCCCTCTTTCCACATTCCATGGACCTTTCTCTTCTGCCTGATCTCTGCTAGAAGCTCCTTGTTTAACCATGCAGGTCTCCTGCCTCCTTTGCTAGATTTCTTTCTCAGAGGGATGCACCGCTCCTGAGCATGGAGGAAGTGTTGTTTAAAGAGTGACCAGCACTCTTGGACCCCCCTGGCTTCGAGAGCTCTGGCCCACAGGATTTCTGCCAGTTGCTGTTATCTGTGAAATCTGCAATGGAGCATTTTGTCAAAGACGTGCGAGTCCTTTTCTGTTCTTCCTGCTGAAGAGCTGTGCTGTGCAGGTGCCCACCACCAAGAGCAAGTCACAGTTCCCACCCCACAGCCATTACCTCCAGCCCCACTAACCTGTGCTGCTGTTGTGCTCAGACCACCTGCCTCGTGTAAATCAGGAAAAACATCTGGAAATTATGTTTCATCAGCCATGATTCAGAGCACCCTCTTAAAGCAGAATAAACAGGAGCAAACTGACACCATGGCAAGAGAAGTGACATCAATCCTGAAGAAAGGCAGCAGTCCTGTGATGAGTGCCTGCCTGGTGCACGGGTCTCTGGGCACCCGAGTTTTGGAAGACACTTGAAACTTTACAAGGCCTGTAACTAAACCTGTGCTGAAGGCTAGCATGGTCTTTAGCCACCGCCCTGCCTTACCTGTCTGGGTGGCAGGATGCCCCTGTGTGAGTGGTTGGTCTGGGGTACAGAAGTGCTGTTGTAGATGCTCTCTGCAAGTGCCATTTCTTCTTGCGGAAATTGCTTCGTCGTGATGGTTCAAAGGATGAGCTCTCTCTGCTGATTTACTTCTAAAGCATATCTGTTAACAAGACATGTTTAGTAAAAATGGTAAAGCAGAAGTGTTTGGGTCTGTTAATAAGGTCACTGATACTTGAATGAAATTCACTCAAATGCTAAACCATCGCAAGAGCAGTGAATCTTTTAAGTCTTCTAAATAGGTCTTGAGCTCCATTTGCATACATCTTTATGGAAAATATGAAGTTCCATGCAATTTCAAGCCACGTTATAGAAACTGTACCTGAATAAAAGACATGTGAAAGTGGCACTGGTTGCCATCTTCCAAAGTGTCTGCAATTTTAATCCAATCCAGATGTCTTGGATTCATGAAAGGTAATTTTGTATTCAGTTATATGAGTAAATGCAACTTAATCATATTTGCATTGAATTCATTCAAATATCCAACAATCTTTGCTCCTCAAAAGAAGACAGAGCAGTGCTGACTATTTGAAGACTCAGAGTTAGGAAACCCTTTCTCAAATTGAGACAGAGATACTAGAGTTGTGGATAACCTCTCTTCGTATTTCCTATCTTGTTTTTTGTACTTGTAAACAACTTTGGAGTGATGTCTAAGAATGAACTACAAGAGTGGCATTCAAAGTTGAAATGCAGATCTTTTGCAGATCTTTTTTTTTTTTTCCTCCTTTTTGGAAGCTCCCTCTGTAAGTTCTAACCTATGCATCCTTCCTGTATTGGCTTTGGATGTCTTGGAAGCTTGTCAATGTATCTCTGCATTTGAAAAATCGTAGTGGGAGGATGTGCTGGGTAAAAAGTAAATTGTTTCCAAGTGGTGTGTGGACAGTAGCTCATTAATTTGTTCTGCAGCAGAATAACTATTAGTACCGATGAATTCATACCACACTTACATGAAAGGATATAAAATATATGAAAATACAAAAGCAAGATATATCTTCTTCGCATAGTTTATATTTTGTTTTCATTATTAGCTTCATAAACAATTGTAAATGCAATGGAGTGTTATAAAGAAATATAAACCTGAGGTAACCAAAATGCATCAATCTGTCTATCTGTTAATGCATGGGTGATATTTTTCTACTTTTATGCTGAATAGCATGTATATGATTGAAGCCTTGAGTGTCTTTAGTATAACATTGATAAGAAGTTCTATTTAGTCATTTTTCTGCCACTGTTCTGTATTTCAGTATTAGTTTGGTGTGCTTTGTCAGTGATTCCATCTGTGCTGCCGTTCAGATAAAGAATAGCCAAGCTTTCATTTAGTCATACAACACAGGTGATTCCCTACCACTGCCATCTCCACTCCGGTGTGAGGAGATGCTGAGGCTCTTGTGCCTATTTGAGTTGTATGGTTTTTCCAGAAAACAAGTTGTTAGGTTCCAGGAATGAATGAGTTAAAGGCAGCATTTGGATCTGTGTTGTGAAACTATATATTATCTATTGTATTTCCTTGGCCTTAAGTGGATTCTAGCATGGGATGAATTAGGTTGGCTAGATATTTTCTGCTGACTGTGATATCCCTGTTGAGCAGCTTTCCCAGTACGAATATATTTGGCCCTTCTTTTTTTTTCCCCACAAGCTATATCCCTCTATAAAAACAGCTTTATCTCTAAAGAGCAAATAACACCCAGTGCTCATAACAGATGCCAAGAAATGTTTCTGTTTTGATTTTTGAAAATAAAAATTCAACTGTGTTCAATAAAATTCAGAAGCCGTTTTCCTCTGTGGAAATTAAAGGAATCCAAGGAAGTCTAGGAAGATAGCGACCTTCCTAATTAAAGCGGTAGCAACTGCAGGAATCCGGTTTTTACAACCACCTCTATCTCACTGTGCTGAGAACAAAGCAGTCCTCCATTAATATTTTATTTTCTCTTTTCTTCCACTATAACAATGCTCTATGTTCTTTGAGAGCCCTGGAAAGACATGCAGAGCTATGTTAATTATGGTTTAAATAATTGACACTCTGATTGTGTTGTACTTTCCGAATTGTATGTGACGTGTCACTGGTTCTACATATAATTACATCTATTCACTGCCATCATTTTTCCCCACTTACATCACAGTATACAGTAGTCTACACTGCAAAATTGTATGCAATAACTAATAACGTCTTCAGCAGATGACCTTTGTTTTTAAACACATGGAGTACGTGTAGCAGTGGAGGTCTGATTGCCATCTGAGCTAATGCATGCATCCAGGAAGATCTATTATGAAACAGTTAATGTCAGGGGAGTTGGGAGTCTGCATCAGAAGCACACTCGGAGTCTAAAGAGTGGGTATTAGGAAATTTCCAGTGTGGTCTGATGGTAATTCCTTATTTAACATTGCTTCTAGCTTTTCAGCTTCTGGGAACCCAGATACTTCTTATTTGCTGTTTTATAGATTTGTGCACTAACTACTGGGATTATTAAGTACATCCAGCTATAGTATGTACAGTACTGTGCAACAGCATAAACAAGCTTTTGAGACTCATCTTCAGGTGTTGACTGAGTCATTCTGAAAGCTTGAATGTATGTACATGTTTGGAGAGTGAGTAACCAGCTACTTCTTGGAGTACCTCATTAGGCGACATGACTGCTGCACAGCCGTTTCCAGTTCAGTGTTTGTCCAGTAAACAGCTAACTTGAAAATTTTATCTGATTGCTTATGATGCAGCCTTAATGAACTAAAAAATATTTATCGCTTCTTTGAAAACCTACATCCTTAGGTGTGATTGCAGAGTGCCTACATTTGTGTGGAAATCATGTGAGTAACTCCCCACTCAAATGTATGCATTCTGGAGTTTGTTTCTGTTTGCTTTGCATGTTCGTTCTGCTGCTTGCAAATAACCTGCTGCCCGACTGGAATTGATAAGGGAGAGAGATTCGTGTTTGGAAAGCCTACATGCGCAAGCTATCCTTGGGCAACCTGAGGTTTACAGCGATAGCCACTCGGTGACAGTTACCCCTATCCCTGTCCTTACTTCCCAATAAAAGGGAGGTGGCTTTACCCCTCGGTGAAGATGGGGAGATACGCGCCTTCACGTTTACTGTGGAAGAAGGATAGGTGCAAAAGAAGGTACTGCAGGGTAGCTGGTATGCTTATGAACCCACACCTTACCTTACATTGTAGTAACTTGTCCATAAAAGCAAACCTTTAATGTTTCTATGATTCATATCCTAGTAATGATTAACTGAAACTGGTAATGTAGGAACTGATTTTGGATCAGCAGTGACTTTCAGGGGTCTGTTCAAAATAATTGTAAAGGACTCAGTAAAGGTCAGTATGTACAGAGTCTTCTGGAATTCGGAGGCTGACAGCGAGTGCTTGTTGTTCAATTACTGTGAACGGGTGGAGGAATGATATAGTGTCAGCATCAGATACACCTTCAGAAAAATAAGGAACTGTTGGGTATTCCTAACAAAATATATTTTTAAAAATTTCTAAACAGAAAAAAATTAAAAACGCTACAGTTTGCATTATAGATAGCAAACATGGTGGTACACTCCTGCAAGTACTGCAGGATGGAAATACTTGTAGTAGACCTAGCCATTACTGTATTTTGAAAAAGGACCAAATATTGCTGCTTTCCATTTGGCCTGGAAGCTTATTCAAAATGTAGGAAAATCAAGAATTGTAACCATTTATGTGAAGCAGTAAAACGTTGAATGCTATAGGGATAAAAAAAAAAGTTTTCTGTGACAGGGAACAGTGGAAGCAGCTATCTAAAAGTACTTTGGAAGGTGAATCTCATGTGATGTTAGTCTAGATACATGATACATCCCAGAAACCTGAAAATTTTACCACCTGAGAGAAGAGAAATGGAGGAGAAAGGCTTTCTCTAGAAATGTCAGAGGGGATTTTCAGAGCTGTTTAGCAATTGTCTGTGTCTGGCCCAGCTCGGAAAGCTGTCCCTGTTTAGGACATCACTTGAACATGTGGTTCTATGCTGCTGATGCTGACAGCGCAGAAGTGTTACGCGAAGCTGAGCATCCTGCGTATGGATGGGCTTAGGAATGAGCGGAAATGCTTTGTCTGAAATAAGGACCCTGTTAGAGGTTTCCATGCATTGGCAGAAGTCAAAAAGGTTCATATTGAAAATAAGGAATGTAACTTTTTACACTGATTTTTCTTTTTGTGCGTATTTGTTTTAAAAGTAAGGCTAGTCATATTAGCAATTGTTGAATATTAAAAAAGCACACATACAAAATACTGTCTGTATTTTCCTAGGCTGTGTTACCAGTTTAGGAGCTTTTCTCCAAAAGTGCTTTGTGTAGGTTTGCGCTTAGGAAAGCAATGATTGCTTTTAAGCAACACGCACGATTATGTGGAGGCACAAGAGACATGATGCTGGATTGAGAATATAAAGAATTTTTTCTGTATTTTAGAAGTTCAGTACACATGGTTAAAAATTTTAGAATAAGAATTTGACAGAGCTTTCTCATATCAAAAATCAATGTAAAACTGCACTGTAAATTGAAAAAAACCACCTTGCTTGCATATCAGGGAGAAGTATAAGTCTTGTTTTCATCTTGTTTTCCCTTATTCCTTGGTGTCATTACCAAAACATGTATTTCAGTGCATTAGAAAATGTAATTTGAGTCAACTGATACCTGAATCAGTTCTGGGATATATGTAATTTCCTGTGATGTTGAACACAGAGAATTGATTTCAGGCGTATATTTTTGGATTAAGGTGAAGGGATCAAATAGGAACCTAACTCTTCTGTCTGATGATTGAATTTGACCTGCAATGCTATCGGAGCAAAATCCTGTAGGATCATACCTGTGACACAGAAATACCATGTCTGTATATTAATTTTGTTCATTAAGGAGAGCTGGGTTGGAAAATGGTGGATCAGCGACAATCAATATTTATGACATAAATAAAGCCATTATCAGAAATCTGTGAGACGCTGTTTCCCTATATGCCTTCCCATATTTTGTACGTACGGATAGTAACTCTTAGTAACTGATCCAAGTACAGCAGAGAACATGGAAGGAACTTCTCACTCACTAACTGCTTACGTGCTGAAAACTCCTGACAGGCTTCGTGTCCTGGCTGGCTTTCCGGGGGAACTGGCTCGTCATATTCTGCAAATGAGACTTGCTGGTGTTTGTTTGAAGAGATGATCACAGAATCTATGAAATATTCTATATGGCTTGATTTTTGTTTTGCTAAGGTATTTAGTATTTTCTGGAGCAGAGCCCATGTTTGAGACCTAAATCTAAGCCAATCTGACTCATGCTCTAGGCTGGGCTTTGCTGTGCTATGGAGGTTGAAGGCTACTGCAAAATTTTCTTTCAGGTGAATTCAAATCACAAATCCATGTGGTTAGAACATATAGAATTCAAAGCTTGTGATTTTTCTTTTAAATCTGGTTTCACAAGGAAATTGTATACTTTTTTGTCTGCAAATTATTAGTATTCCACTAATAATTTTTGAACTATTTTACTCATTACATATGGTAGAAAAGTAAAGTCTGTAATATTAAGGTTCATGAAAATAGGTGGCCCAGCAGGGGGAAAAAATCCTACTAATGCCTTTGCACCTGAGAGGTGATGGTGTGAGCGTACCTCTTCTAGGCAACAGAGATGTTGCAGCAAAAATGATGGAAGCAAGAGCTAGTGGGCAGAGACATTGTGGAAATCAGATTATGAAATAATTCTGTAAACAGCAAAACTCATTTAATGAAAAATCTGAACCTGTTGGACAGAAGTGTAGTTCTGTAGGACCTGAGAAAGTTACATGTAGTGGGATCTATTTCTCATAGATATTTCTGTATTCAAATTATACTTCAAAGTCGTTCAGAGCTAATAGTCTGGACATGCGAACATGTAGTTCTCTACCACTAGTCTGCATGTGTGTATTTACATATGCCTTTATTGCTTAGATTGTGTATTTTACATGTTTCACATAGAAATACTTTGTGAGCATGTTTTCTTATTTGCTGTGTGTCTGAAGTCTGTAAACGTATTATAAATATTGTCCATCTGGATTCAATATTGTCATCTTTTAGTGAAAAAACTTCCCTTTCTCCTTTCTACTCTTCCCGCATCCTCCCCAGCATAGAGAACACCAGTCACGATTCAGAAAGTATATGAGCAGCAAAATAGTCTCCAGAATTATCAGTTGATCAGAAATGTTCTTTGATGCATCTTTAGTACTCAGTATTTTCAGAAGAGACTAATGATATAGTGATACCCTAGGCTGTGGATACTTGAAAGAAACGTGGTCTTTATTTAGTGTATAACGTCCATTCTGTGAAAATCAGGCTTATATAGGCCTATATAAGACCTATTCTATCTTTTCCTGTAGGATAGCTCTTTGAGTTGCAGAAGAAATGTGGCTGAGCAGTTGCTTTTAAAAGTTTCAGAATGTGTCTATAATCTGATTACGAAATAGTAATTGTATTCATGTTCCAGCATCCACTGTGGATGTTTCTTTCCCATATGTTTATCAATTAATACTTTAAAGCAAATTTTCCACACAGATCTTTGTGTACGGTTATAATCAGAGGAACACTGAATTTCCTGAGTTTTGCTGTCTCCTTCTTTAAAAGGCTTAAGTTTTATTAAAGTCCAAATGAGTAACTGATGAGCTCTCATTTGCTCATCTTAAATGGAAAGCCGCCTAGACAAGCTTGGTATTTTTGCAAGTCCTGAAAATGTTTCTTTCTGTTCACTCAAAAGTACTTTTCAGCATTTATTGTGAACATGAAAATATTTTCTAGTTATATTGTTTTAATGGAGAAGTAGCCATGAGTGATGTAATTCTACATTGTCATTTTCATTTTCTATGCAGCTGTTGCAAAATTAAAAAGCTGTAAAGTTACAAATGGCTTCATATGAAGCAATACGCAGCATGGAATTTCCTGCTGGTGGTTAAAATAATACAATTACTTTTAACAGATGAAAACAGTTAAGGGTCCAAAGCAGGTCTCTGTTTAAAAATAGAAAACCCCTTTCTTCTGAAAGTATCCTTTTAAAACGTTTGCTTGAAAACAAGAGAAAACAATCTTGGCATAGAATATTTTTATTCTTTTGGGGTTTTGACATACAATACAAATCAAGAAGAATAATCACAGTGGCAGGTAAGAAGCCAGCAGCAGAAAAGCTTTATTTGAGCACAATTCACCAGATGTACATCTTAGTTTATTCTTGTATCTGTCTGCAGAATAGAAAAGCCATATGCTTAGAGACATCATTGTCTTTTCTCTTTTTTCCTCCCCTGCACCAAAAAGAAAAGTCATTAGGTTGGACAAGAATGGTACATTTCGTAGTAATTACAAGGGAGCACAAGACAAAACCGGGCTGGTTTCCCAATGTCCGTGCATGTCCTAATGCACCAAAGAATGTTTTTACATTCTGTTAGAGGGAAACTGATTAATTGGTTCTTTGTAACTCCAAATTGAAATCACAGTGTAACCTGGTTGTGCTCAGCACAGGAAGCCTTTGGGGATGCCAAAGTTTGGACAGGAGTCTGGGATGTAGAGGAGTCCCAGAACTATTGTGTTCAGTGAGCTGTGAAAAGTCATTCAGAAGAGAAACACTCAGCATCCTTTATTTATTTGCATTGAAATATTTATCTGTGATGTGAGGCATTCATAATAGATTGTCAATCTCTTGTGCCTTGTGATGAATCTGGGTGTCTTGCATTGAATTCTAAGTATTTCTTTCTGTGAATAATTTCATAATCGTCACATTTCAAACCTATGAATGTTCCCTGACCTTTGGATCCAAATGATCTTTTTTTTTTTTTCTCTTTCTTGAGGAAGGGAAATATCAAACCTTTAATTTTCTGTTTGAAAAAACAACTTACCTACCTAAATTATTAATTTTTGAACTTAGAGATTAAAACTCAATCAACCTGAAAATTCATGTCTTGCTGCTCTTTCCTGATAATTGAAGGAAATTATTTATGTAACATAGATTAATATTGTTTCATGTTCTACCTGACATTTCAGATTAAAAAATGATGTTGAAATAGAGATGGGTTGGGACTGAAATACCGTGTACAACCACTCTAGTACTTGGAAAGCAATGTGTTAGGTTCTTAGTACCAAAGCTCACAAAGGAAGTCAGTTTTCACTTCCATCTTGTTATGTGCTGGGTGGAACAGAGAGGGAAATGAGCTTGAGAGAAAAAAAAAAAGTGTAGAGAAACAGAACAAGGGCACAACAACAACAAGCTCTGTGCATCCTCGACCCTTAGTGCTGAGCTGCAGGAGAAGGGATGCCACAGAAGCCCTGTTTCGGTAGCAAGACAGGGAAGTCTCTTTTCAAGCTGCATCTAACAAGATCGTTAGCCCCCTTTGAGCTATATGCTGACATAGAGGAGGCCCTGTGTTTTCTCACTGTTCTGGGACAAGCAAACTCCCAGATAACATCTAGAGTAACACTTAGCATTTCTGGCATAACTACGGGCTGTTTTCTGTAGAGTAGGAAGCTATGCTGGCCCACCAGCAAAGGAGGGTCTCTTCTGGGTTTTTTGAGTGAGCTTCTCTCAGCCTTTTCTCTTCTCCTTTCTCTTCCTCTCTTTCCCTTTCATCTCAGATTGACAAAGAAGCCTGGAGACAAGAGAAAAAGGAGCAGTTTAAAGGAGGTTGACAGTTATAACCCAGACCAGAAAGGGTGGAGGTGTGTATCTGTTCACTGCTGGCATGCAGCCATCATGGTTATCAGCTTAATAGCATAACTTAACAGCAAGAATTACACTCATGACCTTCTGCTCCAACAGCACAAGCTTCTATCACTTGAGCTAAAAGAGACTCTCCATTAGTGGTTGCTCATTGTCACAGGGCACGTATCCCTCTCTTGGGCCAACCACTTACAATGACAAGATATCATAGCACTTGGAACAGCTCTGATTTTGTCCAGCAGAGGGAAGTGGATAGACACAAACACTAACTCAAGATGTTAGAGAGATATCATCAACATATTAACCGCATCATGCATGATTGGCAAAAGGCGTAACGATTGCAGGAGAACCTTGCGTTTCTCACCGCTGCCAAAACCTCCATGTTGACTAAGGATCACTTCCACTAGAATTGCTGCTTCTTGCACTGTAACTGTTCTTTGAATTACAGAGCTGCCAGAAAAGAGTAGTCTGGATCACAAACCAATTTACCTTGTTGCTGAAAATAACACCTTGCTGTGTCATGAGCAACACTCATTAGGTTCAATTTTTTAAATTAGGCTCTTGAGGGAAGAGGCCTGTTGAAAAATACCTTTAAGTCAGAGCTGGCAATAACTTGTATTTCAAAAACAGGTGCCTTTTTCCTTGGAAAGAGGAATGGAATAGGAAATTGGGTAGTGTCACAGAACTCCTCCAAAGCATTTGGATGCTGGATTTCCGCTTCAGTGTCGATCAGTATTTCTTGGGTAACATGATAAAAGCAAAATATTTCAGAAGTAGCTCTTTTCTAGATGGCTGTTTACTTGCTTGCACTAGCCGTTCCCTGGGGAAAAAGGCAGTTACTGAACTTAGAATTGCCCCTTGTCAGCTTTAGCTATGCAGGTACTACCCACACAGTAGGGAAAAGAAGAAAAAGTGTTTGTCTGTTCTGGAGTCATGTGTTTGACTTACGTGTCCTTTTTTAAGAAGACCTTTAAGGCGAAGATGTATGATATAGCGATAAGCACACTGCTGTACCATGGAAATGTGACCAAATGTATCAAATATTCCCAAGCATGCTGACAGGCAATCGTCAGCCCAAGCTTTCTTTGGAAAGCTTTCTCTGTCCCTTGAAGCAGTCCTCTCTTTCTCTTTTAATGCTGAGTGATTCTGCAGAAGGTCCACCAGCTATTTTACTCTTCATTGGGTTAGTTAGAGTGTCCAAATTTTAAAAGATGCCAGCTGGCTTGCAACCAGCCATTTATAGATGATCTCCTGTTCCAGAGCCATTTTTTCCTCACCAACTTTGGGTGTTTCTCATCTTCATCCCTTTCTGTACAAAACTCTGAAGTCCCTGTAGAGGTTTCATACCATCCTGAAGCCTTCATCAAATGGTGAATTGGTATTCTGTTAGGCTGTCAGAAAGGATTAGGAGGAGGGATCTATTCTTCTTATTATTCTCATTCTTTAATGACAAGTTACGTTGCCAGCCTGTCCACTAAATCACATTAGGCAAGGACTAATTTACCTTTTCATACCGAAGTAAAGAGAAACCAGAAAAAAAAAATCTCCCACTTAAGACATGTGTTGAGAATTCAGATAATTCCTGTGCGACTGGAATTTTATTTTAAGAGTTAGTATTTTGTTAGTATGAAAATGTATATTACCCCACCTGTTTGTTTTCTTTTATTTTGGAAGTGTATGTACACCTACGTTAAGTAATTGTGAAGCTTTAAAACCATTCACATGAGAATTCATCAAAATCTTGAAGAATTAATGTTTTGACACATGTATTTTCATAGAGAAATTTTCAACTAGTTCTATGAGAATCTTATTCACATTCTTTGTCAGGGATGATCTCTTTCATCCTCGCAAAAGGAGTTTGGGTTTAGCTGGAAACTAAAGATGCTATGTTTACCAGCACTATTTTCACCTTTATGTATATGTGTAGAGCTCACATTGCAGCCAGTAGCACTGCTCATGGGTGTAAACATGAAGGCTGATACATACATTCTCTAAGATGGAGTCCTTGGAGAAGGAAGAAACGTGTATTGCAATGTTAGAAACCTGATTATAAACCCAGTGCTCTTTGAGTGTAGACTACTTCCCCATGTCTAGGGGCACGACTGGATTTCAAAGGAGAAAGGGGAGATGCCTTGAAAAGTGGGAGGGGGGAAGAAAAATAGCCACAACTGGCTTGATTCACCCCAAAAATTATCCTTCTGTGCCTATCACTTACATGTTTGGAGTGCTGGCAAAATGACAGGGTTGATGCAGCCCTTTGTGTTTTGTCATTATGGTGATGTATGTAGTGATGGGACAGATTAGGTGAATTGCCAGAATATGATTGGCAAATGTAACCGACGCAGGCAGTTGTGATTGCACTATCCAAATACAGAGCTAAGAGGGTTCAATGAGTGTTAATGCTGTGCTGCATCCTGCAAGACTAGAATGAATGCCACACATTTCTAAGTGTAAGAAATTCAGCATAAATAGGACATTCAATTATTTATGAATAGACTCTAAGTCAGTGATTAATTAGCATTTTAAATATGGTTGATTAACACATTAACCCTATTTTATGAAAACTCTTTTAAAAGATACATATTACATGTGCTTCCATTTGATTTTTACATTTCTGATGTCTTTCATCTGTTAGATTACTGTGTCCTATAAGACTTTCTAGAACGTTTAATTATTTACTTTACAAATGCAGGATGTTATAATGATATTTGTAAAGAAAAAGCTAGGATAATGAATATACAATACAGTATTAGAGGCTTTCTCAACTGTTGACAGGAGGTTAGGGGGGTATGGGTGGAGGAAGAAAGAAAATCAAAACAAGATAATAATGTTGCACTAGATGTATACAAGTGAATATGCAATAAGCATTGGGAATAGTGTACAAAAGCAATAACATAATTTATCATTCTGTATGAAAGAACCATCTGAGGTGCTTTTGTCTGTATTAAAGGTAATGTTTGGAAGCCTTCACTGGAAAGCAGAATATAACCTAGAAAATGTTACAGAAGAAAACATTTACTTGTTTAATAACAAGTTATTTATTTCTATTATTAATTATTCATCCATCTCTCAGCGATTACTAGCATACTAGCTGCTGTTGTACCAAGGGCTGGGATTTAACTGCCAGACCTAACAATGAAGAGAAGTTGAACATATTTAAACCTTGTAAATAGAGGAGAAAGGAGGGAAAGTCCCCCCACATCAGTAGGTCAGTTAATTTTAAACTAGTTGTGTATGTGTAGATTGATCAAGTTCCAGAGTTGCCTAATGACCAAAGATATCTCTTTCCTGTATATCTGGCCAGCAATCTACTTACTGTTCTCATGTAATAAAGTGAAATTATGCTGGAAGTGAAACTGTCAGAATTGGCCTTTTTTGGAGGTCTTGACTCATGACGTACTGAACGCTGAAGTCATTCAACCTTCAGAGCACTCAGCATCTTATAAGGGTCCCTATTTAAAGTATGCACCTGCTCCTCTGCAGTAAATACCACAAACAATATTCATACGTGAAGGCATATGCTTGAACAGGTTGTATAACTGGCTCTGTTTCCATTTCTGTAAAAGAGTATTGCAACTGGTAATGTTAGAGTTGACTGTTTCCCCCTTACATTGTGAAGGAAAAAAAGCCCTGCCAAGATCACTTCAAACTGTGCTTGGAATTTTCCGAAGTTAAGCTGTGCGTAGAACAAAAGGGAGGGAAATGCATGGTACTGGAAATCGGTCAACTAGCTCTTCAGCTGAAAAATTCCTTATTAGCAGGGAAATTGCTAAGGAACAATACAGATTTATGGACCAAGGTAATTGAGAAAGGACAGAACTGAGGATTCTTATCTATCTTAATCAGTGAGATTATTTGTGCAGTGTGAGAAGCACTTTGTCTATACTTCTTGTATACTTCTTGTATACAGAAGCAAACTAGCTGTTAATGTCGTTGTCCTGCTACGCAGGTCTAAGGGCCTGATTTTCTCCAGAAATTCCTCCTTTTCAGTAGCGTTATTTTGCCATCAAAACTATTCCTAACCTTCATAGTATTGTCTTTCCTAGCTGAAAAAAACAGGTACTTAATTTTTTAATTTGCTTATTTGTGCTTTAAGTCTGGAAGTACAGGCTAATCTATTTCATTTTTTTTTTGACTGTAAGATTATGTCCATGGAGGTAGCCACATCAAAGTGAAGGTCCGTATCTATAAAAGTTAGGAATTGGAGTATCTGGACAAGGAGCATGCGTTCCATGAGTTAGGGGACTATATGCAAGGGTATGTGATTACCATATATCAGGAGGCTTGTGGAGCAAGTTCAGTGAAGTCATTATGATGATATCATTGCTGGTAGCTGTTACTTTACATTACTAGTGGCCATTACTGTAATCTAAATGGACATTGGGAGGAGATTATGGTGAAAGGTGCTAATGGCTTGCACATTAGAGGTCATTAACATGTAAGCACCCAGGATGAAAGTCTATGTACAAAGAGTTAAATAAATTGTGCAGCAGTTTCCCCCAGGGAGTCATTAAAGGTATTATGCAAGTTTAAGTACTCTTCTTTATCTAGGCTATTAGACCTTTCAAACTAGGAGGTCTAAACGAAGAGCTTCTGAGTAGTGGTTTTCCCAAGTGTAAAATCAAGCCTGTGGGCTGGGGCTTGAGGGGTGGTGGGTGAGAGTGGAAGACAGTGTATACTTTAAGCAGGTAAATCTGTATAGTTTAAGCAGGTAAATCTGTCAGATTTCTCAAATGCTGGAGAAAAAGAATAAAAAAATGCTAAATGTGTGCAGGTTTTGCGTTCAAGGGAAGAAAGTGCACCTCTCAGGGCTTTACTTTGGAATACAATCAAATTACCGGCCTTATCCTGAGCTGAAAGGTTTGCTGGATTATTGCAATATTTTCTTTCACTTTTTTTTTTAATCTAGTAGGGTAGCAATATGCAGAGTGCAAGTATTCTAGCAATGTGAGTATCTGCTATCATAAAGATTTTTTAATACTATTAATGTAAAACATTAGGCATTGCCAAAATCCTACTGTTTTCACTCCCTGGCTTGAATAAATAATGGAAGACAGGAGTAAGTAGAAAAGGGAAATAAATTCTTCCTCTCAGCTGAGGCTCTCTTTGCAGAGATGTGTATTTTCTTTCTCCAGTATGCCTCCAGAGCTCATAGTAAAAGTAATTCAGAAACTTCAGCTAGCACACAGGGCAGCAACCCAGCTCTGTTTGTGGGAAAGATCCACCTTACCGCAGAGTAGTGTATGCTGTCTGCTTGTTACAACAACTCTCTGTAGACTGGAGTTTATTTTCAGACGTTTCCATTCATGACCAACCGAGATACACATGCAACGGTGGCATATCTAACCAAACTGAAGAGTTAACCAAGAGTAAGGGATTTTGTTAATGAGCCTTACTTGAATTATCTGATTGAAAGTATATGGCTGAGTCAAATCTATCTACTTGCAGAAAGTTTTGCAAGACTTATGTTTGTACAAAAGTTGTTCTACCAGAAGGAGGTAAGTACTTACTAAAGATAAGCAGTTATAACCAAAATAAAACCAAAGAGTGTGAGGCAGTAGAGCGGTAAAACAGAGTGCTGCGGTTAGGGATAAGAAACAGATTCCCTTGGGGTAATTCTGTATGAATCTGGAGTGACAGTTAAACTCACTTGCAAATACCTACCATAAATATTCAGGAATCCTGGTCCCAAGCCCTCCATACAAGTCTTGGGGTATGTAGCCAGAGAATGACCATCTCCAGTCTTGCCCCAGGGACTAGGTTACGCTCCCAGTGTGGCATGAGCCCACAAGCTTGTTTACATTGAGTCTTGTGCTGAAATGAAGTCAGGATGTTACTGAAGTGCACACATGGGCCCAGAAAGGTTTATCTCCCAGTTTAGGCATAATCTTCAATGCTTTAATGCAACTGTGTGATTAAGGCATGGACTAGAGAGGAAGAGGACAGTATGAAATATTTCCACACAGGTTTTATTGAGGGTTCGTAGTAGCAAAAGAGAAATAATTTGGGTTTTGTCTTACAATGTCTTTAGTCTTCAAAGGCTGCAAATCCTATAATTAATTGACAGGTAGAAAACAGGCTGTACAGAAGTTAATTCACTAGGGACTACAATTGCTGTGCCTGTGCCCTCAATGCCTGTTACAGTCCTGATCCAAAGTCAGTTGAAGCCAATCGATCAGGCCCTAATTGCACACTGATTAGTATCGCTGTGCTTGGCAGCATAGTAAATCTTTAAGAATTAGGAGCCACTGTGTTTTTTGGAGTAGTTCTTTTCACCATTATATGTGACTGATAACTTGCAGTGGGGTTTAAACACAAATATCATATTATTGAGAGACAACACTGTGTAATTGTTGCCAAGATAATAGATGAAATAGCTCAACTTCCACTGGAAAAGTTTCAAAGGTTGAAAAGTTTCAGACAGGCATTTTTTGCAGGTGTAATGAAAGGATCAGCATGTATTTCCCCCAAAGGCTTTCATTTTTCATTTTTATCCTTAAGAGAAGCCAGTGGCACTTCCTGGGTATTGTCACTGACTAAGGCACAAAAGAAGGAGAAAAAAGAAACAATTGATAAAAAAAAAAAAAAAAGAGAGAAAGAAAAAGTGAATCAAAACATGACTTCTTGTTTTCAAGAAGAAGGGCCAACTTTTACTTTATAGTAACAGCTTTGAGATCAGCAGCTGTGGGATTACATGGCAGAGGTTTGTAAAAAAAATCAATAACTGCTGCTGTTTGGAGAGAGGGAAAGAAAGGACAGCTAACTAGACCAGATTGTAACAGTTCTGCAAGCAGTCACAATGCTCACCTTACAACAGCGCAGCCCTGCAAATTATTAAATAATAAATCACAAAGTCGAACAGTCTTGGGTGGACAGAATGCGTTTGACTGTAAAGCAGACAGAGGCCTATGAATTATTCACATCTCAAGCAAAGATAAAACAAGCAGAGAAGAAATGAGAAGAATTCTTCCAAACAGGTTCTCCTGTACTGAAATATACCTTTTGATTACTGATACATATTTGGGGATTCAACCGGTCAAAGTCATGCCAGAACTAAGAAGAAGGAGACAACTGCAACCTAGGTTTAGTGCTATGGGAAAATCCTGGCATTAATAAGTAACTTCAGAAGTAATGTGCCTGTGAAATATCATTTTGCAACATTAGTATGTTAGCAATTAAGGGGGAAAAAATGGATCTCGGAGACTAATTGTCATAAAGTGTCAAGGTCCCAAGTATTTAATTTAGTGAGTTAAAACTTTGTAAGAGCTTATTTTAATCAGAACGGCAAGCTGAAAGCTGAAAATCTGCTTATGAAAATGGTGGGAATCTTATGTTTTGATAATTTTAAGCATCTGAGCTGAAAAGGGAGGAAAAGAGTTAAAGCTCGTCTTCAATATAAAGACAAGAAGAAAAACAGAATTCTCCATTCTGGACTGTGGGTTTTTATTACTGGTTTATAACATTTAGGTTATTTGAACATAGCTAATGTCTGTGACTTACAGAGGAAACAAAATCGATCAAAACACTCATTTTCCTTTGAAGGTGGTTTTCTTTTTTCACCTAGCAGAATTTCAGGCTTACAACACTGATGTATTGATATAGCAGAAGAAAATATTTATGGCCAAATCCTGCTGACACCGACTGAGGCCAGAGCATAACACTCTTGGGGCTGTACTGGTGACATGACTCCAGAATCTGATCCATTCTACGTTTCTAGAGAGGTAAATGGTTTAAAAAGGGCTTTACCCCACCAGATCTGCGTGGTTTAAATGATGATCTTTGTTTAAAACGCGCTCTCTTAAAATTGGCTTTATGTGTATAGATAGTAGGGATGCCTTCTTTATGAGTGATAAGGTTTCATGAAGGATGGAAACATACTGCTGATGAGCCTCATGCTGTCTGAAGCTACAGAAAACCACCTCTCCTTTATTCTTTGCTTCTTGAAGACCAAGTCTGTGAACAAACCTGCTTGTGGGAACCTTTCCTGTGACTGCAGTTGTGTTACTACATTTAGGAGCAGTGGTGAAGTTGGTGTGCCTCATCTTTCAATCTCTTTGCGTATTACTGAAAGCTTTATTTTTGCAATAAGAGGGTGTGATGAAGAGAAAAAGGGATGGGGACCTAACTCAAGGAAGACATGGCTAATCCTGCTGAAGGCCCCTGTACAAGTGCACTGGAGTCCCACCAACTGGTTGGAAACCTGCAGATTCCAGTAACTGGAAGCAAATGCTCTCAGTTTTCTGAGCACCAGCTCTTCCAGTGTCTGGGCCTCTGAGAGTTTCCCATAAATGTGTGGCCTGATAAGGAACAGAGGTGCTTTACTAGCGTAGCTGCCGCAAACTGCAAGCGCAGATGAGAAAGCAGCACACGCCAGCTCCCGAGGATGGGAAGTCTGGTTTGCGGCACGAAGGTGGGGCCTCCCTCCCCACACCTTCTCCAGAGTCAGTCCCCTCATGCCTGTTTATTCCCAGCCCACAGATGGTCCTTTCATCTGAAACATGTAGAATTGTTCAGGTCAGTCTTCCAGCCTCCTGATTTCCTGCACTCCAGGCAAATCAGTATCGACCTGCCCGTACCCCGGCAATGGCTGTGTCCAAACCTTGCTCCTTGCATTCCAGACCAATAATTCCCCCAGCTTTTCTCTGCAGTCAGCTCTGTGCCTCCTCATCTTGCTCCCAGCTGCCCTTGCTTGAGAACCAAGTATCCTCTTGTGCCGCTGTGTGATTCTTCCTGAGCTAGAGGGTTGCCAAGCCAGCTATGAGTTGATTTTCACAGAGGTGAAAATCACAGAGGTACAATAAGACTAGGGAACAAGGTATGCAGTGTTGTAATTTAAAAGAGTTTTGAGAGGTATGCAAATGATCAGTGATAATACAGGGGTAAAAGTGATATATAGCAGAGCTTCAAAGAGGCTTCAACTTGATAAAAGCAAATCTAAAACAGTGAATAAAAGCAACTTGAAAGGTAAATGGCCAATATAGCCAGCTGTGAGAAGGTGTTACTCCACGGCTCCATGTAGCCTGTAGGAGAGGTGGGAGTTCAAATGAGAAACTTTAGTGACTGAGATGAAGGGAGACCTGAAGGAATTGTAGCTACAGAGCTAGCAACTTCTCTTAGGTGTTTTAAACAGTGCGGGACATACCGCATCTGACTGAAGGGTGCTGATGCATCTGTGGAGCAACATCAAATTCGCTCTGGTGTACCAGAGCTAAGCAGGTAATTTGCTGGTATCTGCTTGCCAGCAGCCAGGAAATTATGCATCATATAGCTGCTTCTTTATGCATTTAATGCATGGGTTCAAGTTCTAGAAATGAGTTTGTAGTTTTGGATTAAAACTTCAGTTCTTATAAGTTATAGATTCCTGAACAACGGATGGTCAGGGGAAAGCATAAGATTAACCAGAGGATATACTGCACTGGTGTCTTCTAAATATTTCAGGTGAACAACAGACAACTTTAGTAGCAACTGAAGTTGATCAAGTTTCTGGACTTCTGGAAGTATAAATACAACTTGCAGTTACCAGCCTTTTGTTCAGACCCCTGCCATGGCAGCAGGAAGTTTCATCTTTGCTTTAAATCCCTTAATTAGGTTTGCCAACAATCAGAACCCAGGCTTGGAAAATTTATGTAGAAGATGGCCATAACAGTGAGGCTTCTTCCTCTACAGTGCTTAGGAGAGAAGGAAGCTTCTTTTTTTTTTTTTTTTTTTTTTTGGTGTAAGTGAAAGAAAAAGTAGTTCCGAAGAGGGCCTTCTATTAAAATGTGCCAGTGATATTGATGGCTTCCATAAATCAGACAAGCAATTTGGGTGTATGTTTAGCCCTATATGCTCAATATTAAAGCATGTTAAAATAGCATCTTCTAGAATATACTGTATATACTACTAAGTTTTAGGCAGTGGAAGGATGTTTTTACTGTTGCTTTTTTCATTAAACAGTAAACCAAAAGAACTTGAACAAAAATATCTTTAAAAAAATTTTAAAAGGTTTTTTGTGGTAACATCAGGTCTCTTTGCTGCACATATGCATCTTTGTTTAGGAGTATATATCGCTGTTACTTCCCTTGCCTCCTGGTTTAATTGATGTCGCCAGTAGATATTTTCTGTCTTTGGGGTATTATGCAGAGAAAGTACCAGCAGCATAAGCCTTGGTTACGCTGGAGGAGGAACTATCTGATAAAGAAAAGGTGAAACTTGTTTTAAAATGTTTCATTTTATCCTTCAAAAAAATAAGTGAGCACCTGCATAATGTGCCCTGGTGAGTACTATCAATTAAAGAGTTGTGAAGTGGAGATTAGAAGATTATTTATAGTGCTGTTATATAATGGCTTAGATGGGCTGCACTGGAGAAATTAACATGACAGAGGGATGGAAATCATATTAGAATTTGGACTTACTTGAAAGTCTATGAAATTTTATTAAAAAAATACCATTCAGAGTAAACACTAATGACATGCCTTTTTATTGATGTTTAATTCAGAAAAGAAGTTAATGCATGCCTTGAAAAGCAAAGAAGGACTGCTTTATGCTTAATAATTTGCTTAAACAGAATTTCATACAGGAAATTAATTTGCTCTGAACAACTAGAGGACTTTCTAGCAAGGAAAAAAAGTTATAGCATTAGCTTCTTTTCTGAATACCAGTGCTCCTCAGTATGTGTGAAGTACTAAGAACTGGTTGAATGAATACAGTTAGAAACTTTTGGTGTGAACACAGTAGTTTGGCGCCTTGGTTTTTGGACATGCTGTTTGCTTCTGACCATCCTAAGAAGGGCAAAGGCCATTCAAGCTGTGTGTGTGGCCATGGTATTGAAAAGGTTGGCAGAGATCTCCCAACCGTCATAAAGAACAAAATGCAGGAACTCTTGTAGTCCCCAAAGTCCAGTGTTCGCCATAGTGCACTCTCAAAATCCAGGCAACTTAATAAATGAAAGGTTTTTAGAGTGCTAACTTAGCCAAAATCTGTGATTAGATTCAGTTGCTAAATCAAGTCAAGTATTCTTTGATGGTTTTATACAAATCTATTACCTATGCTTCTGTGTAAAGCTCTCCTTTAACATGGCTACCTTCTTCACTGCAAAAAGGAGCGAATTGGATAATTATGATAAATTCTCCAGCTTAATCTGGTAGCTGTAAGTAAAATTGAAAGATCTGAACTAAGATATAGGAGGAGTGAAGTATAAATAAAACAGAAGAGAAAAATCAAATAATTATCTGCAAGCTAAGTACATCCAGGTTTTACTGTTTTATGATCTTATTTTATTTTGGCAAATAAAGATATCTATATTCTTCTTGGGAAGCACAGGTACTTTGCTTTGCTAATACCTCTAATACTGCTTTCTTCAAAGCAAGGAGCCCCTTGCCTCTGGAGCAAGCGGGCTGCACACGCAGCTGCCTGAGCCTGGACACATACCCACTTGCTCCCACGACTCACAACAGTCACTGAAGGATTCTTTTTAAAATTAAAAATATTGTTTAAGGTCAAGCTGGGCATTTTGGTTGGTTCAAAATAAAGCATTTTACTTCTTTTGGGGAATGAGATAGCTCTTGTTTAATCTTTTCTTTTAATTTAGAGCTATACTTAAATGAGAACAATTTACCTCAGAACTGTAAAATTTTTGTTTCAGAGTGTCAGCTATTTTTTTGTATATGCTTTCTTCCCTCATTTACCTGTGGAATCGTACCATTTGCTGCATTTTACTCAACTTCAGTAGTAATTTTGTCTTCTCCAAATCTTGATTTTTTATTTTTTTTTTTGCATTTATTAATTTTTAAAATTGTCTCCTTTGGTATGTAAGCTGTCAAAACTGAATTTCTGGTATGAAAAGCAAGGTGTCTAGCAACAGCAAAGTATATAATATTGAGCTTTTTTAAAATAGGAAATATCTTAGGGTAACGAACCTGAAAGAGTCCCGTCAGCAGGGGGGTTGTCAGATAATCTCTTGCAGTTGGGACTAATGAAACAGTTTATCTTGTGGTCTATAGTTAAGAAGTGTGGTTGGTTTTCGGAGCACTGAGTCATTCTAGAGATCTGAAGCATTTTCCATTGAAATAATTTTGTTACATGGCTTTATCCAAAACACTGTCTTGTTGAAAGACACTTCCCCTTGACTTCAGTGCTTTGGACTGGGCTCATAATGGGGTGCTAAGTGCCAGTTCCTTTTTCAAACAGTATGTGGAGGGATAGTCTTTTTGAATCCATTGTCTTTAATTCTCAATTTGTCTTTAATTATCAAAATGAACCAAAATATAGATGCTTTCCATTCATGACTCCTATTTGAGAGAACTGCGAAGTAATTTGACGTGAAAGCGGTTGTAGAAACTGGCTCACATATTTATGTGAATCGTCTGCCTTCAAGGAGCTATCAAACAAGTTTGAAGCTGTGTTACAATGAGCCCCAAGTTCTAATTAGTGAAACTAACCTGACACATGCTTCCTCTTACCATCTTTTAAGCCAGTTTCTTCTGAGTCCTTTGGAAGTGCAAGGGAGCAGGCCTGCAAGAATTAATAATGTTGTTGCAGCGTGTCATCCTGGAGTCATTTAAATGATGTGTGTGTTCCAACACTAACCTTTGAGGTTATTATTAAGTCCTGCCACAGCAGGAGCAAAAGTCAAGAAGCAATTATATGCATGATTAGTTTGTCAGTTTTCCAGAAGTTCTTGGGCCACTGTTCATCCTGCCTGGATCATTGTGATGAGGATTTAACACGAAGTTTTGGGCTGATAATGCGTGTTACTGTTGGACTAGGCTCCCTCCAGTCATCAGCGCTCAGAGAACAAAGATAACAGAGTCATGGAAAGTAAAATGTGCTCTAAGCCTTACTTGACAAATTTGAAAGGAGGTAAATGCATTGTTTCATGGAAGGTTAAATTGAACACATGTAAGTTCTCACTCAGGAGACGGTCTCAAAACATGAGTTATGAAAAATAGTTTTGCTTCAGACTAATGCAGGAGCTGGACAAACTTTAAACAGCTTTAACTGCGCTACACTAACCTGGGTCCTTCTGGCTTTTTACTTCTGCTCACATCCTCAAAGTAACCGCTTTGTGCTGTTCGGAAAATACAGATGTGGTCTACAGTGGCCTTGATAAAAGTGTTAACTTAGGCCACCCATCTCCTGTACTGTGTGGTCTTTGCATAGCAGGCAAAGAGGGGAATCATTTAAATCATAAAGCATGATAATGCTAACTCTCCCTCACCCCTGCACACAAAGAATATAGAGACTTTACCAAAAAATTACGGAGCTTTCCTTTATGGCACTGTGATTTTTCTGCATGCACATTCTTTTGCTGTTTCAAGTCCTTATTTTCTAGTGTTGGTAGAAGGCCCTGTTAAAAACCGTGTCATGAAATCTAATTTCTCTGGGCTATCCCAGACACAAGTTTTGCGTAGGTGACGATGAAATGAATTGTCTGCTTGGCTCAGAAATGAACTTCTCACTCTCCTGTCAGGAAGCAAGGCAGGCCAAACTCATAAGCAGTTTTCCTCAATTTTTTGATTTTCCAGCAAACGTAGACAAAACTGGACCCTGATGTAGAGTTAGAATATTTGAGTGCAAACAAACCACCGGAATAGATGTGTTGGACAGGCTGAGCAGGCCATCAGGGTGTTTAATAAAGTATGGGCAGCACGTGACAGTATAAGCTATCTTGTGGGTTGCTCAGAGTTTACGAGGTTTGTTGACAATATTTATGGAACTGGAACTGTTCACTGCTGAAAGGGAGAAGGTAGGTTAACAACGTGCAAGTAGATATGTCTTTATGATGATGATAAATTATTGCTTGTAGGTTACAATGAAGATATTGTAATGTCCATCCTAATGGTTAGTGTAATGTTACTTATAAAGAAAATCAATAGATGTGTTTTAAAAAAATCAAGATGTGCTTTTTTTTTTTTTTTTTTAAAGCCACTAAAACTGGCCAGAGTTGCTGAGTTGAACCATACATCAGCAAACAAATGCTTCTGATTCCAATTATTGTTTTAATTCTCTGCAAAATGGATGGTTTCGTTACAGAATTTGTTGGGTCACCTTAAAAAAAAAATCCCAGTTGATCCATAACACTGCAACTGATGGATTTACAACAAAATCCATATCCGTTATTTTACGTACATTTTGTTGCTTAAAAAGAATATCTTAATATAACAGCTGATACTTTTTAAATCCACATTGAAACAACTGTTGGATTTTTATACTGTTGTAAAACTCTTTGTAGGGTATTCATAGAAAATGTTTTATTAATTGCCATATGTTTATTGATTTCTCTTTCATGTTGGTTCTTTTGTTCTTTCTTTGTAGTGGCAAAAGATCTTTCTGCATCATCATTTGCAAGTTATCTAAAATGTCAAAGGTGTTCTTTTGAAGTTTATTATAGATCACATGCTGTACAGGCCTTGACTTTGGCATATTTGCAAAAAAAAGTACATACTTTGAAAGCTCAGAAAGAAATTGGGACTGTATTAGTTAAAATAGGAAGAATATTTTCCTACTTTTTTCTTTTTTTTTTTTTTTTAATTTAAGAGGAATGTAAATAATTCTCTGTGTTAGAAAAACTGATGTGTCAGGTAATTGTTGTTTTCTTTTGGCTCTCTGGCTGTATCTCACGTTAATATCCTAAAACAGATTGTACGCAATCTAGGCTTAATACTCCTGACAGGCATGTTACATTAGCACTCCATCAGTAGACTGGAGAAACTAAGAGGGAGGAGAGAGGCAGCATTGACTCTGGTAGGACCATTCCCTTTTTTCCAGTTGAGAATCTAAAAAATTTGGTGCTGTGATCTAACTGAATTAACAAAGGCATGGGAAATCATTTTGTACAGCAGCAATGTCTTAATGAGATGGTATTTCTGAGATGTGTAGGGTTTTGCTGTGTTTCCTCTGTTCTGGCTAATTATAAAGAACTCCAAGCATTTGGATATGGGAGTGGAACAAGTGGCCCAATAAAAAATAAAAAATAAAAAAGTTAATAGTGCTGTTCACTGAGTTTTAAGGTAGCTATTGATGTCTAAGTCAGCAGATATTTTCCTTTTGAAACCATAAAGTAAGTGGATTTTTTTTTAAAGCATAACCAGGAAAAACCTGTGCTTTGATCTAAAGGTGGCTCAAATGAGATCCACATAGAGTTAATGCCCAAGCATGTCAAACTTCTTTTTTTTCTTAGGAGAGAACCAAGCTCTGCTACTTCAGTTGTATGAAAATCTCCCCATGAAAGGCTGCTTGAGTAAACGGGCTGTGTTAAAACATGGATAGGTGCTGTCTGCTACCCCTAGTGCATATGAAGAACAAGGTCCCAGAGTACAGTGTGTGGGTGTGTGGTTTTTTTTTGTTCTGATTTTTTTTTTTTCTGATAATTACCATTTAGAAGCCTAATAACCTGCAAGTGAAGACTGTGTAGTTTGGGGTATCTGCAGAGCTGTCAACATAGGGACCCAAGGAGGAGGTTGGTATGGGATGCTGACATACAGGAACATGGGTGCAGCAGCAGCAGGATTCCCCCATCATTGATTGACATTAATTGAGATCAGAGGAGTTGCTCCTGATTTGCACTAACCTGAAATCAGTTAATCCATGCATGCTTAAGGAAAGATAAATTTTGTTTGGTAAAGGAGGAAGCAATGGCATCGTGAGCACTTTTCTGGTTTGTCTAAAACCTCATTGTGTTGCTTTGTAATTCATCCTGTGCAAAAGCTCTGTTGAGGCACTGCCCTAGGTTTCAACAACAGGAAATGCTGTATTGTGAATTACTGCCTTCTCAGATGAGGGAATTATTTTAGAAAAAAAAAAAATTCAAAGTCCCTCTTGATGGTTTTCAATTATTAAAAGAAACCCCAGAGTTTTTAAGAGCATGCAGGATCTACAGACCCTGTTTGTAGGGAGAAATTCTATGGGGCTATTTACTTTGTATTACTTAACCTTTTAATCCTGATTTTCATTTGGCTTTTCTTTTCTTTCTGGAGAAGTTGATAGTTGTCAATCTAACTTCCCAGGCTCCTCAGTGGCAGTATTTCAGTGATGGGTCAGCTTTCTGTAGATAACGTTTGTAAGATGATTGCACTGAAAGACCATATGTATACTTCTGAAAAGAAGTCAGTGAAAATGGTGCTAAAAATCAAAGACAATTAATAGGATCATTAAGACTGATGGATTTTATGGCTGCCTATAAAGATGAAATATAAAACAAAATTACTAGCCTTTTGAATTTAAAAAGAGCTCTGGTAGGTAAAGATGAAGCAAAATTGAAACATTTGCTACTTGCAGGTAAGGTTAAAAAAATCAACATTCCACCCTCCCACTGAAACAAAAAATTACCTTCCCCAGTTGTTATTCTGGTACTCCAAATCTGCCATTTTATGTTCCCTGGTAAATCATTTGCTTTCCATGCACTTTGAGGGGAAGGTGGAAATATACACCCTTAAATGATAGGTAAAAAAGCAGATGATGCAACTGCACTTAGGGATGAATAAATGTGCTTTTGCATCGAGGTGCTATCTACAGGCTTGGAATCACAGAATCATTAAGGTTGGAAAAGACCTCTAAGATCATTAAGTCCAACCGTCACCCCAACACCATGTCTGCTAAACTGTGTCCTGAAGTGCCATATCTATGCTTTTTTTTAACACCTCCAGGGATATGGGGACTTCTTAGGAGGCAGAATTTTCTAATGAAATTAGAGAAAGCATTTCTGAAATCTCTGTGGGTGAAATTTGCCCCTGGAGGCAGGACGAGGCCCATGCATGACATGCATCCCTCGTGACCCTGTCTGGGGATGCTCGGATGCCTGGATTTGTGCTTCCATTTCAAGAAGGGTTGAATATCGGCCTCGCCAAATGCAACAGCAGCTCAGATCTGTCCACGTACAGTTGTGCGTTGAGGTACTGGTACCTGAATCTCACAGGAAGCAAAGCAATTTCTAGCTTTTAAAAATAGAAACAGAATAAAAGTTTGACCTATTTTAAAAAGAATCAGTGAAAATAAAAACAATTGTCATGTATTAAATGCCATTAGAGTATGGAGTGAGGGAATTAAGGGGCTGAGGACTTTTGCTTTTTCCCAACACTGATTTTTCCAGTCACTTTACTAGGTTTCAGGAGGCAAATGCAGTGGGAAAGTATGCGAGGTTCAGGGGAGATTGCAGGGGAGTGTGACTGGGGGGAACACCGTTTCTGATCCCTACAAAAGCTGGTTGTGCACGGAGAGGACAGCAATAGCAAAGGGTCCTGCGCCATCCACCTTCGCGGGACTGTCGTTTTGATCTGCCCGTCCGCCTTGTGTCATGCTCATCATCTCCAGGCACTTTATGCCTCAGCCACACAGAAAACCCCATCTGCTCCATTTAATGATTTCTATTTGATGAATTTTTCTGTATTCATAAAGGGAGATGCTGTCACAAGGGACAGCCTCAAGCACACCCACCCCTACAATCTTTATCAAGCTCCCAGCCATAATCATTCAGGCCCTGCTCCTAATATAGCACAAGCCCTGCAGAATCAGGGGTTTGCTGACAGCCGGCTTCTGATTCCTTCATAAACTGTAATTCTGATGCTGCAGGTTTAATTAAGTACGTGGTAGTTAATCAGCCACTGAAATAGGGGCCTCCACTGGGGAATTACCTGAGTGAAAACAGACCAAACATGAAGGGGCTCCCTTGAAACTCTAGCACTCGTGCTTTGACGGTGAAATGGAAAGAAAGTTATCAAATAAAATCTGTTTGCTTGTGGCTGTACTGTGACAGCTTTGTTAGTCCTAACAGATGACAAGGATTATTCAATCAATATAGATTTACCCTGAGAGTTTTGCTGTTTTCAGGCACCTCCAGGAAAATGACAGCCATTAATTATGTACAAAGGCCAGTCCGGGGCCTATGGCCTCTAGCTTTAAGCTGCTGCGTTTTCTGAGTTATGTCAGGATCAATTTTTTCTAATAGATATCACTTATCCTACATGATAATCAGCCTATCATAGTCCATTGATTACATGACAGCCTGATTTAGGTCTGGTCTAGAAGATAAGAAACACAGGGAAATCTCTTGCCTGGATTGTCGGGGAATTAAAACCCTCTTTTGGAACTTTTCCCTGAAGTTATTTTGTATGCACAGAAGCCAAGGGAGCTGTTTGGCCTGGTTCCTCTCTCTCATACATCACCCTCACTTCTGTGTAGCACCCTGGAATTGCAGAGACCCATAGCTGAAGACTTGGGTCCGCTATGTTTTATGTCATCTGAATTGTGGAAAGGTAGTCTGAGGCTGGTCCTGTTGATTAGCACTGATTGTTGTTCCAGAAACAGCTGTTGGTTTATTTTGAAGGCTCTGCTAGGCTTGACTGCATTGTATTTAGGAGGATCCACACTTTGGGATCTGAGTCAGGTGAGCGCTAGATGTGGTCAAACCGAAACTTGCAGAACTACAAATACAACTGCTGTTACAAGCTAAGCGTGAAATAACATCTTATTTTTATATGACTAAATATAATATTTTTAGTTCTATTAACAATGTTTTCTCGAGGTATCTTGCTGTTAGAACTACTGTGTGTGTTGTGGTGCTGGGGTGGAGGTTCCCTGTTTTTCATGGTATTCAGGAAGGCTCGAGGAAGGCATTTGTGTCTGAAATGTCTACAAAGCCATTCCAGTGCTCTTTGCTGAATGAGAACAAGATTGCTGGGGTCGTACTGGTGAAAGCTAAGGAAATACCCTCCGTAGCTTGTATGAGGGGCTGTTGTAAGGGATCCTTTAAACTGCCATCTAGGTATTTATACACAAGCTTTTACCTCCCATCAGGGCTGGAGTTAATCTTGTAGATCTTCTTCAGTAGAATAGTCTCCGCTCTTTAGGTCTGTGGCTCCTACTGGAAGTCTTACAAAGACTTGGCAGAATTCTTCATGTAGATATGACACAGATTGGCTACATGTATGATAGTGTGTTTTCTTGTTTTGTTCTGCAAATTGCAGCTAGACATCTGAAATTACCCCAAGTGGCCTAACTTTGCTTTTTCAAAATAATTGTTACAGTTGCCACATGGCAGGGATACAAGTCCCAAATGAGAGGGAGTGTCTATGCATAACCTCTTCAAAAACATGGTTTACTCTGTGAAATTTACTGACAAAGATGTAGCATAAAAATATTTCAGTTCCTGAGGGTAGATGGATTTGGAGGTTTTCTTTGTCAAATATACAATTCCATCATCTAGTAATAGTTTGTTTCTAACTTGCATAAACAGGAATATTTAGAAATGCACTTAATATAAACAGTACTAGACACGAGCTACAAATACAGTAGTTTGTGTCCTGCCTTTTCTGTTTCAGTTATAACGTGATATGCTACAGTTGTCCTTCAGTGTATTATAAAATCTTGATTTTCCTGTGTAGGGTTTTGTATTCTTGAATTGTCAAAGGCAGCCACAAAAGCAGTACCATGTGCATTACGGATATTTCTGGCTACCAAGTCTTGAGACATAGTGAGATAGTATAGCAAGCTTCTACTTCCTGACCACGGCAAAAAAAAAGAAAAAAAGAGAGGGAAAAAAATAGACCTGTCTAGTTTGCTTATAGTTCAGTATGCTTCTGTTATGGTTTTTAACTTATTGCTCATTCAGATTCCAAACTGACAGTATGGTAATTTTCAGAGCGAAGTAAAAAGTTTTATATCCAGATGTGTGGTTGGAATAGCTACCAGATCCATTTGTCATTATTGCTTTTTGCATACAGTCTGGCCTTATGATTCCTTCATCTTTCAATCTGTGCTTCTAACCTAGAGTGCAATAATTCTCAGTCTTTACTGACAATTTTATTATTACTATAGATCAAATATATATGGGAGTTTGAGGCTTTTTAAAGTAGTTTGTTTTCACCACAAAACATTTGTAAACATAGCAGAGCTCTGATTTCAAAAAGGAGGGTGAGAAACTGATGTTAAAGAGCATACTGGTGTTCACTGGAGAGCCTCTGGTTTCTCTTTTAAGGCCCAGTTAACTTTATTTTCTGTAGCTTTTGCCATCTGTTCTTATGTGCTTATTTAAAAATTTAAAAAAGATCAAGGTGTTATCACATCAGTGTATGGGAGTAGATAAAACTGTACAACATTAAACTCTATTAATATATAAGTAGAAATGCTAAAGAAAATGATGCTACTGTATGTTCCAACTATCAAACAAATCAAATCTGTGTTTCATGCAAGAAAATACAATGAAGTCCAAATATTACGGGGAAAAAAAGGCATTTTTGTTTCACTGAGGTGTACATGTTAAATAATCAAAGGATTCAACATGACAATATGGTTATAGATAGTTATCTTAAGTGCCTTCTGTGGTGAGGAACCGAAATTAAGAACTTGAACAAAACATGATACATGAAAGTGCAGGTTCTACAAACACTGGGTTGCTTATTAAAACTACTTTGATCCCTCGTTTCTTTGATATCCTAGGTCTTATAAAGAATTCACTTTCAGGGGTAAATATAGGTAGTTCAGAGAGACTTTATGACATACTGTACATACTGCTTTTGCAGAGACACTTTTTAATTACTTAAGGAAAAAAAAAAAATCCAGCAAGAGAAAAATGCTGATAGTCACTATCAACTGATGTTCATTTCTAACTGCTGATTATTTTGGTGTAACTTATTTGAATAACGCTGTTCTCAGAAGCAGGTCAGGCTTGGGAATCTGAACAGATCTGCTAACATTCCAGATCAGCAGGACGAGACGAGTTCACACAGCAGATGGGGGGGTACATGCTTGTCCCTAAAGGGATCACATATTTGCTTGCTTCTCTGAATGTTACCCAGGCATCCGCCAGAAAAGCTGGATTTTTTGCTGCTGTTCACTACCTTGGTTCCCAGAGCAGGACTGCAGGGAATTCTCAGAGAGAGATCAATATTAATAACATTTATTCTCTTTTCAAATCACTTTGAGACTGTGCTTTCTAGTCACTGAGGCCTGCACAAGACTGGAGGTAGTTGCGATGAAAATATGTAATGCTATTTTCAAATACGGTGCTCCAGTTTTTACCTTTATTCTTTAAAACTACTGTCAGCAAATCCAGGGCAGTATTAGAGATCCTGCACAGATTCTTGTGTTTCAGAAATGTGGGTTTGGAGTGCGACTGTTCTGTCGAGGCTTTTCTGTGTAACCGGCAGATGATAACCTGGTGCTGTGATGTGAGATGGAGTGGTGAGAAAGATCAAGTTCAGGTGATAGACGATGGTTTCTTTGTAATAGGTAACTGCATTGTAGGCCAAAGCTTTATTTTATAAACTTCAGTGGGATAGACTTCTAGCTGCCCAAAAGATTCATTGTACATTTTTAGGCCCAGGAATGTGAAAAGATTGCTTCTAACAAACCGCATTTCCCCAGTTTTTGAGTGCTGTGTGGACAAAGTGGTCTGTTTTACGTGTCAGGAGTCTAGTGATTATCAGGTAACATAAAATTCAGATTTGAAATGAACTCATGAAACGTAATCTTGATATGTCCTGGGAATTTAGGGAAAAAGAGTTCTTGTGTCATTTTGGCTGAATGTGCTCTAAACACAAATAAAATGTAGGTGACCTGAAGCTGGGTGCTGAGAATACATTGCAGTCAGACCCAGGCTCTGATACAAAGTGCACTCATATTTTGACCTTCACGTTTTTGGCTTTGAAATATGGCTGGGACGCTCTCTATTGAGTCAAAAGAAACGTACCAACTGAATGAAAATTAGAAGTCTCTAGAATGTACACAAGTGAAAATCCTTGAGCGGTTTTGTTAGATCAGTTCTGTTTCTTTTATGACTTCTCTTTTGTTTCAACAAGCAACTTAAAACTAAAAACTTAAAGCAACTTCATATTTCAGACAAAAGCATTTTTTAATGATAAAAATGGACTCTGGCTGCCAGGTAGATATACTGTCAGAAAATTGCCACATTACTAAAGCTGATTAATTCTGAAAAAGGGGCCGTTGCACTTCTGAATGCTTTTTTCCTCTCTTCTTTTCTGGTAGAAAAAAGACTAGAAAACTAGTCTTTTTCTACCAGAATTTACAGTTACGATAAATTAAGAATTTTTCTAAATAAAAAAGGTTAATGAACAGATACTGAACACAGTCTGGAGGCATTTTCATGTTTCCAAAACCCAAATAGATTCCTTAGTACAGATGCACTTGTGATTTCTTTACAAGGCAGAGCTCCGATTCCTGTGCTGTAAATGCCATTTTACATCTTTGAGCTGAAGAGAAGTCTCTGGCAGCAGCAGAACACCTAGGACACCCAATTAAGCAGCTCTAATTCAATCCATCTGTGTGCACCAATTACACACAGAGGCGTTTGGTGGGAGTGCGAATCCCCGGACAAACCCTTGGCAAGCCAGGTGTCTGTATATCTGATACCAGCTCCCAGAGACCGCAGCGTCTTTGTGAAATGCCCACACGTGCAAAAGTGCATCTCTGTAGAGGACAAGATTATCCTTAGCCTTAATCTGTACTTGAAAAATATTGTAGAAATTTCCCCTCTTTCCTAGGTCGTCTCATGTTTCTATTCACTAGATCATGCTGCCTTTCATTAATGAATTGCTCGTCCAATAAACTGCTGCATTTTAATTGATCTTTTGATCTAAAGGAAAACTGTGACTCAGTGCAGCAATATTTTGAAGTCTATGGTAAGATACTTGTCAAAGTTTTGTGAATCTTCAAATCCTTTCTGGGATCAACCCATATTATCTAATGCAATTTCTGTATTAATTTAAGTTAATAATTCACATATTCAAGGTCTTTAAACCTAGTTAATGAAACTCCTTTTGGAGATGATTTATAGATTTATATTTAGAGCTGTGTAATTTTTTGTTACAGCTCATAGAATAGTATTATTAAACAGATGTCTGTTCCCTCCTTAAATCCTCCAGTGTCTTGCTGGATAGCAGATGATGGACAGCTAGAAAAAATTGAGAGTTTTGAACCTAGAAAAAGATTAATTTTTTTAAATCCTAAATTCTACTTTGTCTTCAATATCTCATTGTGATCAAGAATTTAAGATCTCCCTTTGAAAGACTTTTCTGTTAACAGACCATTTTAGACATGTTTAACCACCTCATATACAAAATTCCTTCAGACACAGAAGATATAAAAGTAGTTTTCCCTGAGTTGTTATAACATTGCTTGAGTATGAAAGCTCCGCATTAATTGATACTTGAAAACACAAGTAATTTGTTATTTCCAGATAGAGGGGAATGAAAACAACTCGCCTGTAAATGCAGTCCTGTTTGGGGTAGGTCTCTGGAGTGTGCTTCACTCTTTTTTCCCCTCTTAAATTTAAGTGACTTAGATCAAACATTCAAGCACCGTCTGTAACTAATATTGTTTCCTGGCCTAAACAGATAATTGCCCTTCTGGATGTATGAAAGATGTCTCGTGGAGCAAAGTGAAATATCATTAATAAAGGAGAATGATTTACTCACGAATTCTTCAAGAAGTAAGATTAATAAGCCATCCCCTGGTGTTAGATATAATCTTCAGATCTCTCTTCACTGCGTGACTTATTTTTGCAACAACTTCACTATTCAATCATTAATCATTACACTCGGCGAGCAGTTTATCTGTGCTAATGTGCATGCTGTACACAAACAACAACTCTCGCTTACATTTGATGGAAGAGAAGGAGGAAAAGGTAGGCTCTACAGTGTGATGTGAATGAAATAAGATGAGGCTGCCAGATGATACATACGTTTTCATTCCAGATATAGCAACTTCAGTTAGAAGCTCTCTCTTTCCTAATGAAAGCAAGATTGCATTTCAATGTGGAGTAATAGTTGTAAGGGAGAAAGCGTGTGTGTGGGCCTTAGAAATACCTCTTCTGTCTTACCTATTCTTGTGAGAGTAAAGGAGACACAGCTCTGGCTCTTGCCAGTGTGCTGGTAAAGTAACCTGAATTACCCAGAGCAGTTTAGCTACACTAGCACAGAACTCTGTGCGGGCAAATTTGCCTTGAATTTAGAGCTGTTTTTATATGGTGCAAGCCTGAGCATAGACCACTTCAGAGAAGAACCAGGGAGGGGAGGAGAGAACGGCTTTGTTCAGCATTGTTGGCTGATTTTGGGGCCTGTGTGAACCCTGTGGGTGCTGGCAGTCTGCGTGAGGTGGGGTGCATAGCAGGTCCCCCTTCAGTTTTATTACCAAAAATGATACAGCAGTAAACTGAGCATTTTACATACCAGAGGATTTTGTCATTAGTAATAGAGCTCAGCTCTGTTAGCAGTGACAGAGTAGCGCATACCACCCTGTCCAGTTAGGAGTTTGTCTTCCAGCAAATTCCTCTCACTTTCACTTCATCTTTAGAAAACTGACTTGCCAGACAACCAGTGAACTAAAGGTAGTAAAACTGTCATCAAAGAGGAGACTCATGAGTTCAGGATATAATACTTCGGAGAGAGCTAGACCCATAATGATAATAAAATAATAAAGATTATTAGCTTCATGCAATCTGACATAAATGTAAAATTCATCTCTTCTTCTAAAACCCAGTTGGTTTTTGTATGAAGATATCCACCACTACTCCCAGATACACAAATTGGTTCTGTTTAGTTTGTTTCTTCTAAGGACTAGCAATAAATATTTCTAATATTTTGTTATTTTTCTTATTGTGGATGCTGACAGCCATCCAACAATTCAGTTACAACTGAATGCTTGCAAAGTGCTCATGATTCGGAGTTCACTGTCTGTTCCACCACTGTTCAACAAAAAAGCAACTGAGGGAGAAGGGCGCAGGGAAGCCTGAATCCAGTCTCTAGACGAAGCTGGCTGTTCTGCAGTTAATCCTGCATCTGCACCGAGTGGGGGAGTGTGTGATCAGATGAGATGAATCCTGCACTGGCAAGGCCCGCAGATGAAAAAATCCCAACAGTGGAGGAAATGTCAAGTTTTGTTTGGCTCTCCTCTGCCCCTGCATAAGCCTTATGGTGAGCGAAAGAGCTCAAGACTTCTGTAATGGAGAAAGATGGTCTGGTGGTGACCTTAAGAGATGGAGGGAAAGTGAAAACACATGTTTTTAAGTGATTATTAGCATTTTAGGGAGATAGCATGAAACAGGGAGGGGAAAAGTTGAACATAGGAGACAGCCGTTGCATTTCCACATTACGTTATTATGAAGTAATTGAAAACGTTCCATTGATCTTGTTTTTTTCTAGTGGAGAACTTGGTTTTCAAAAACATTTTTATTCAAGTCGATATCTCTGTATAGGGAATCTTTCCTAATGACTGGATATTGTTTAGTAACTGGAAGGGAGATTTTGTAATAATTGTTGCTAGGCTCACTTTTCATAAAGAATCTCCACATGCTTTATAACTGTTAATTAATATAGTAGTAGAGTAGCATTCTCATGCAGTTAAAGCAAAGCATGGTGTGTAAGTAAATCTGAACTGACTCTGCGGAAACCCCTGTTTTATATGCGAAGGTCCCACAGATCTGGAATTTTAAGCTATTCTTTATCCATTTGCTTTTTGGTGAGGGCATGCCCAGTCATCACGTTGGTTTGCAGGGCTGCTCGGTCACCCTGCGAGTCCTTCAGAGCCAGCTCGTTTTCTGCAGGCAACCCGTGCTTTGTGGTGTGACAGAATAGCTCTATGAGTCGAAAACCTCTGAAAAACTGCTGTTGTCCACTGGGCACTTCTGGTCCCGGCTGTCGCTCGAGAGGTAGGGCAGGAATCAAAGTTTAGGCATCTAATGCTTCCAGGTGGCTACAATTTTGAGCTGGATAATACATACCTATTTCAACCATTTTTATTGCTTCTGCTGTCTAAGTAAAATAATGAGAGAGTATCCTCCCTCTTTTTCCTTGATTACTTAATTTGAGAGGATTCCTGAAGTTTTTTCTTACTGGCTAAATTCCCGTTGAAACTTTAACTGAGTATGCTTAATTATTCTGGAAAGACCTGACCCTTTCCTGGTGAGGTGTGTGACCGCAATAGCAAGGTACTTAGCAAAGGGAAAAATGGCCACAGCACCTCCATTTTCAGTAGGAGTGGTGGTACTGGCTGCTTCTCCCTTCCGGTGGATGTGATCGTCATGTAATTGTCATATAAAGTGATTGTTCAGCTTCTACCAACACCCACCCAAAAAGTGTGATAATTAAATGTGCACTGCAGCTATTGAACAATTTCCAAGTTACAGAGAAACGTGCCCTAGTTTGAGTCAAGGGCTTCATTCAGATCCATAAGGTTTATGGCAGGTTCCCACAGTAATACCAAATCCCTGTTTGTGAATGAGAGAACCCTAGTTTGGTTGGTATTTACAAACCACGCTGTCATTACCCTTGATGCAGTATCAGCTATGATAATTATCACTGTGCCTTCAGCTTCAACAGAGCAGACAGTTGTCTGATCCATGTGGAGGGTTGCCAAGTTGGCTTGTGGTATACTTGCTGAAATTAGATGGCTTTTTTCAGCTTGGGTTGCACCAACACCCACTCATGTTAACTCTGAAGGAATTAGTGTGGTTAAAATGACATTTCTGATGTTGTCTTATGAAATTTGAGTTCTGAATTATGAATTACAGTAATATGACTTCTGTTCCATTTAGTGACTTGGTGGAATGTAACGTTAAGATATTTTGACCTTTTTTGGCAATTGCAACTTGGAGAAGGTGGTAGCTGTAGATAAAATTAGAGGATACTCTCATGTTAACAAACTGAAAGTTGCGAAGTTTGGCTTTACAAAGTAAACTTTCACTCTTCCAAGCTGCCTGGTGGTCTACTCTGGTTTGTCTTTTTTTCCAATATGCTACCTAAAAGTCCTTTCCTTTAATTAACCTCAAGAAAGCCCTCTTTACAAAGAGTTTTTGCTGTGGTTTAATTTTTATTTAGTTGGAGAAAATAGAATCTATCTGATATTCCGAAGAGCAGTTCTCTCTAATAAGATCAATTCACGCACATGTGTGTCAACAGTGAGGTTTTTGACAATCTTTAGCACTGTCCTCTTTTCTTCCAACTGCAGCTTCATAGGTGTTTTTACCGGTGGTTTTAGTGGGAGAAGAATTAAGCCAATGCTTCTGAAAATGCCAGCTGGGACATTTTTCCATGTAATAGCCCAGGACTGAGCCACATGGAGAAATCAAGGAGTCTGTTCTCTCTGTATAATCGGGACTACATCTCAGGAGCCACAGATACAGATGGGAGGAAAAAAAAGAAATGCTGATTGTGTGCAATCTAGTGAAATCAGTTTGTTGGTCCATAATTCTGGAAAGATAGCTTTATTTTTCTAAGTCAAGTCAGAAAACAGATCTCAGGTGCTGCATCTCCCAACCCAGTTGCTGGAGCAGGGCTTACAGCTCCCTGCTACAGTGTTGAATCTCGGATAGGGTGAAGACACGCACTGACTTGACCTCATGAGTTCCTTTTATGGTTCATTTTCATCACTGTCCTTTGTGCTGGTCTCTGTGGAATCAGGGAGCAGATCCAGCCTAAGCAGCAGAGGAAGGGCAGAATCTCCCTTGTGGGGCTGTTATGGCTGCATCCGAGCAAAGCCCCTTAATGATTCGGATAGATTCGCCTGGACTTACAGCAGGAGAAAAATTCACCCTGCAAATAACAAGTGATGACCAGTGTAGCTCACAGAAATACACTGAGCAACTTAATTTTGTTGAGCACAAGTTCAAGCAGTATCTGTGGGTCACAGATGTGACTTCACAGCCAGAGGTTCAGAAGAGTGGGTTCTGTATTTTGGTAGACTGTAAACTTGCAGATGATAGCAGGCATTAATCTAGTTAACACGAAAAGCAAATACATCAGTTATCGCATAGAAAAGAGAGCCGTGTCCTGTAGTTGACATCAATCACTTGAATGGATCAATGTTTTTCAATAAGAAAATGAACAAAGATATCATTTCTTTCCAAAAGGATATTTCTGCTGGAAATGGTGGTTACTGGCAACTTTTTTGTTTTCATTGAAAACCCCAAGACTGAAAATTCTTGATTTCCAGCCTGTCAGTTAAAACACAAAAACTTTTATAGAAAAACTTGTGAAAGCATTGTTCTCATTAATATCCTTTGTGACAACATAAAACATCTCCTGCTCGACGTAGGGGGTTTTAAATTAAGAATTTTTACCTGTATTTCACTTTTAGGTAGGTTGTGCCCCGCTGTTACTGAGAGTGCTGTGATACGGGTAGCTGTTCCAGAACATGCCGTGCTGGTGATGCCGTCTCAGATTGCCCGCACGAATGTTTTGAAAGTGCAGGAGGACAAATTCAGATTCAGTTGTGTGCAACTTCAGTGAGTTCACTTCACTGTTGTTTCTCTGGATTCATGAAGTGTAACGGGCCATGAATCAGTAATTTTCATTCACAAAAGAACTTGTTGTATATATTCAGGTCCTCCTAACAGTGAAGTAAGAAGCAATGCCTATTAAGCTTTCCAAACTAGTTAAACTAGGTCAGAGTGAGGGAAAACCGTACCAACAGTATGATTAAAAGGCACGAGTAGAACGATCCTAGATAGCATTGTCGTCTTTGTTCCCATGAGTCACTGCCTAACAATATGGTTATTTTAGCTCTGTGACTTCTTAAAAAACAGCTTTGTCCACATCTTTACAAAAAAATTACCAGCTCTCTCTTCCCCCTTCCTACTAGATTATATGCCGTTGCTGGTTTGCTAGAAAATAATTGTGCACATTTTAATTTTATTCTGTCTCTTTTGCCCCTGATTTGAATTACTAATGTCCCTTCTTCCGTTTCCTTCTCAGGGTCTGTGTGTCGACTGGTAAGGGCTGCATCCTTACCAAATGCAAAATAGTAGCTCCCCTGAAATGTTGCCAGGAAAATGTTTGCCAGTTTTTTTTTTTCCCATTGGGTTGATTTTTTTCCCCCCTTTTCTGGTGGGGGAAGGGAGTAAACGAAGCATCCAGGATTTTATGATTAGCCCTAATCAGTTTTCATAACAATGAAAGAGTCCCCATTGCATGAATATTAAATTTTGATGAAGCTTTTTTTTTTTTTTTGAGGCTGTAGATTTAAGACAGCTTGGTTACCAGAACACCTCTACTCTGTGTCAGCTCTCTGTGAGATACTGAATATTATAATTTCTGTATTTGCTACTCAGATGTCATTTAATATTAATATGTAAAATACTCATTCCCTTTAAAAATAATGTTCTTATTGTATGATTTATTTGGTGTGGAGCTTGGAGTTTTGTCTTTTCTCACATAAAATAAAGCACCTTTCAGAGGGAGATGATCTGTTTCTTCCCGTACGTGTGGCACAAAATGTCAACATTCTTCCTGTCATTCTCAGGCTCAGTGAACGGTGAAGCAAACATCAGGCACCGCTTGCGTTGAGAGCAGTGGGGAACTGTTGAGGTTTTGTTTCCAGAAATGTGCACCATGAGCCTGAAACATTCAAGGATTTGCAGCCACTGCAAAAAATTGTTATTTGTCCTCCTGTGACTCTTGAATTCTGAAACTTTGATCTGCAATTTTTGCCCCTCAAATTTGGAGCTTGCGGCTGTAGTCCTTTGTGCCTGCAAAAAATACGGGGTCCGACTGCTGGTATTATTCCTGCATTTGGCCCTTCATTTTTCACATAGTGGCTCTAGACAGAACTTGCTTTTTATATGCTTCAAATCTTTGGGTCTAATCCTATAAACACACACTGCATTGCTTAAGTGTAACCATCCAGATAATCCCACGATGGATTTGATGAAACTGCTTATAAAAACAAGCATTGGAATATATATATAAAAATGTTAACATTATGTGTTGTGCTGCTCTATTGAAACTAGTGCAAAAATCTCATCCACTTAACTGAGAGACAAGTTGTTGTCCAAAAAGACAGGCAATTTAAGCGGGAATGGATTTAATGTCGAGCACTTCTTTTCTTGCATCAGCTAACTGAAACACACTGAAATCTGCCGAGGGCCTGGCGGGAGTGAGTAACTCTGGACTAACTTTGAGTATTTGGAAAAAGCAGGTTTATGGAGGGATTTGAATGACAAGATTGTAACAAAACATAAAGGCACTGTCAGTTAGAAGAATCTGAATCTAGTGGAATGACCTGAATTGCTGCACTGCTAGAGGGAGCACTGGGGCTCAGGGAGCAGCTGAGCAGCTGACTGTTCCTCAGGCACCAGCTTCCCAAGGCTGGGGATTATTTGGACAGTTCTCCATGTCTTTGAAATCCAGAACTTGTTATCTGTTAACAGTAGTATTAACCGTGTATCATGTTCATGTACATTTTGGAGGGTTTCCACATTCTTCTTGAATTTTGGAAACCAGAACTGGACAGTTTTCCTAATAATTCCTATCGGTGTTATGCATAGGTGCATTATTTCAAATGCATTTTTTTCATTCTTGATTCCTCTTGTTTGATTTGAACCAAATCCCATTGACCATGCAAGGAAGACTTGCAGTATTTGACTTTGTAACTATTAATATTCTTATGCATAAAACCCACTTCAAGATCTACAAGTTAGTTTCCTGAAATTGCTGTCATTTTCCTTAATGCTGATGAATCAGGTTCTCCTTTTTAGAAAAGTGAAATAAGGTAAAGGCCTCAGGATAGAGTTTGAAGATTTTAAATATTCTTGTAGAGTGTTATGAACTTGAGATTTACATCCACAACCTTCATGGACATCTACAAATTCTATGTGTGTTTCTTGCAAGCCAGAGTAGGGTTTCTCATAATACAGCAGTCAATGGCTTTTTTCCCCTCACTTTGATATGTTTTACAGTTGTTTCATTTTAATATATCCTTATAATATAATTATGCTAAGAGATTTGAAACACTTAGTTCTTAACACAGAATACAAACCCTAAATGTGTTTGGGGGGTGGTGGTGGTGTTTATTGTTATTATTCTTTGGAAACCTTACAAAAATTGTGGCTAACACTGTTATAATCCAAGCAAACACATTGGATTTAACAATTCAAATTACACACTTGGGGAAGAATTCTTTATTACTCCCTACAAGAAGAATTCAGGATTCTTATACTATTGCTCTCTCCATGGGCAAGAGGAATGAACAAAGCAAATTAAAGTTACAGTAATGTTGGTTTTGTTGTTTGGTTTGCTAATAATCTGCCTCCAATGCGAGTTCATGGCTGAATCAGTAGCGTGAGTGGACAGCTATCTGGATAATTGTCTAAGGTTCAGTATGTCATATCCAGTTTTTGTCAAAGTCTCAGCCAGATAAAGCAGTTTTGGTTTGTTTTTTTACTGTGACATACTCCATTTGTGAGGCTTTATGAGAAGGCTGTGAGCCAGTAAAGTTACATTCTGAAGGAGAAGATAGAAGCAAGTTAATGAAGAGAAATAAAAGCGCCAAGCAAAGTGAGCAAAGTAATAGAGCTGTCATGGGAAGCTCCTGTTTCTTGGGGAGGTAGAAAGTTTGACTTAGGAGGTGAGGAGAGATAAATGGAAAGAAATAGAGAGGAACTGAGCTAGAAGGGAAGAAAGAGGGAAAGAGAAGAAGGAAAGTAGGCCTGGCATGATGTCCAGACGAAGAGTCCTTGTAGACTTGAAACTGTTGTCTACAAGTTGTGGTTGACTGAATGCAGCCCAGAAGCAGTTTATTTAAAGCAGCAAGGTGTTGTGGCTGGGTAAGTCCTGCTGAAGGACCAGACTTATTCCAGCACAGAGTTACTGGAAGACAAGCAAGGTTTTAGCCCTTCTTCCTCTCCCATCTCCGTTTGAGACTGCTCATTGTGGCACATGTTTCCACTGCGTGTGGTCAGGTTGCATAGCTGTGTAACCATCCTACATTTAGAACAGCTTTGTGTCCAGTCCTGTTTGCTCATAATAACTGTGAGCCTCTTTCTAGACCCAAAATACTGTCTCCACCCATTATTGTACCAGCTCCTTTGGCACTGTCACCAGGCACTGCTCTCCATCCTATGTGGGGAAACATAGGGAAGGGAGAAGGTTGGGGGGGGGCGCAGCACAAGGTAGGGGAAAGCCCTCTGGTTGCCTGAAGGTCCTTGCTATGGCTGACGGGCCTTTTTTAATCAGTGTGAAAAAGTTGTCTGTTAATTGCTTTTGATTACACATGCAACGGGAGGTGAAAGGGAACAGGATTCTCTGTATTTGCGGTTGGGGAGCAGAGCTACAAGACGACTAACATCCAGGCTCTCAGAGGAAATTTGTGGCAAGTCCAAGAACTGAACACAAGTCCTAAGTCTCCAGTTGCTGCTTTAACCACAAGAATCCTATCATTCTGCAGATAGTCTCTAAATATATAGCAATAGGATGTTTATTTTAAATTCCAGAGCATCCCTCATTGAGAGACCTCATTGTCCTTGGCAAATATTTAGGGATCCTAAATACTCCTTAGGAATTTCTGGCGTAAGGGAGACTCACTCAATTTTGTAAATTCAGTGCCCTAATCATGTATTCTTAAGATTTTTTTGCACATCAGAAGACTTACAAATACACAACTGTGTGAAGCCTTTTAGATCTGTGTGTCTGATCCTGGTAGCTGACTACACTGGTTAGGTGTGCATGACTGCACTCCAAACGTGCATACAAAATCATCTCTGCTCCTTTCTCCAACCCTATAATGAAAGCTACTAATTTTGTAACGTATTTTGGTTTCCTCCAAGTGAAATCAGTGAGGTAAGGATCTGTAAAAGCAAATGGTTCTTCCTGTGCTACACAGTGTCATAAGTTCAAAGTCATTAAAAATCACGTTTGGTTGCATTTGTTGAGCCTTATTGTCAGACTGTACTGTGAGAGCAAAAACCTCTGGCATTTGAATCTGAGTCTGCCCACATAAATGGGATAAATCTGCTCTTCCTAGATGCCAGTTCCTGTGGTGGAAGGGTTCTTCCAAACCCTGCCCTGTCAAGAGCTGGGTAAAGGGCGGTTAATTGTTTTATTCCTAAAAGATACAGCCGTGTTCTGTTCATGTTCCAGTTGAAGCTGGGTTGTTGCCCTCCTCTATTTTGTGCTGATGAGGCTGCACCTGAAATAGTCCAGTTACATCCCTGTTCTCTCCACTCATCCCATCCCTGTTCAGGAGCGATGTGGAGGAACTGTAGAGGACTACCATGATGGTTCAGGGCCCAGGGTACCTGACCTGCAAGAAACAGCTGAGGGAGCTGATCTTGTTTTGTTCTAGGTAAGAGGCTAACATGTATCTCATAGCAGGTTGCAGCTACTGAAAGGGTAGCTACAAAGCTGACAGAGCCAGTGTCTTCTCAGTAGCGGCAGAAAATGTAGCAAGGGGCAATAGTTGAAAACAGCACCAATTGGAAGGTGCTGGTTGGCTATGAGGAGAAATATTTCTCTAGAAGGGTAGTGCAGTAAGGGGACAAAGCCATGGCCAACCTGATCTGGCATTGGCAATGCTCATGCTTTGAGTGGGAGGTTGGACCCGAGACCTCCAGAGCTCTCTTCCACCCAACTGTTCTTTGAGTCTGCTACAGAACATGAATATTCAGTTCATTGACTGCTGTTCCTCATTTATATTCTGAGGTTTTAGTGTGATTTTCCTCAAGGCCAGATTCTACTGCTTCTGTGTTAAAAGAGTAATTTTAATCCCCTGTAATCAATAGGGCTGTTTTTGGCACAAAGTTCTGGATTGCAAAATCTGCAGATACCTGTATTGCAAATCCTAAAGGGGTTTGATTTTTTCTTTTTTTTTCTCTCCTTTTCATAAAACACCTGACATGCTTAATGAATGAGCAGATAAGAAAATTACTAAAGGTGAAGGAGCTTGACGAAACTTGATTACATCTCATCTTTTAAAATTCGTATACTACTTTCTTTTCGTATACTACTTTCTTTTCTTTGAACACATAGTACATTTCTCTAAGAAAGTGATGGTTGTATGTGTATGCGATTTATCTTCTCTTAACTCCTTCTTGTGACCTTTTACTTAAATAACCTGATTGAAATCTCACTTTGTTAACTTTAAATGACATTGAAAGAAAATTTATTTTTCTAGAAGCTGGTCAGATCAATATGAATTTGCACTCTGCTAAGTTTACTTGCTGGAGTAGTCTTGAAAACTGTAAGAAAGCTCTGTACATGATGGAAAGCATCGAGCCTCTGTTGTTACTCTACATTTGCTGTGTTATGTGCGTTACTAAACACATTTAAAAATAAACTGAGCAATGATAGTACAGCCATTAGATGAAAGCAGCCCTTTAAAGTACTTCACTTTGCACTGAAGAGATATATGCGCTTCTCCTTTCATGCTTGATTCAGAATTAAAAGCGATAATCAAGTTTGGGCTGTGATATTACTCCAAACATTTTAGGCTGTCCAATAAAACCATTGCTCTAATTAAACCAGAAAGTAAATTATGACTTTCAAGCACCTAGATCCCCCAATATATAAGGTGACATTCAGTACACCTTCAAAAGCAGAAGTAAATAATAGCAAATCTGAAGGGATCAGTTCTATCATGGTTTAAGTAGACAGTAGAAATTATGGCCAGAAAGAGCACCATGTCTTTAAAAGTAGCAAGGTCCATTTTTTTCTGAATGGATAACATTTGGCTAAATAGTGGCCTGACAGTAGATTTCATGAGGTGTAAATGACATTGCAGAGCCTCAGGCTTTAAAGTGGCTTGAGGAGGTACAGGAAGGGTATTTTTCTTTCACCTGTCACCACTTATTTTCCTAAGCTACTGGCCAGTAGCCTGGCATTTTCAGCTAACGGGAATTAAATAATACAGCTGTAATACAAATGTTGTTTCTTGTTGCTTGATCTTGTGTGGTAGTCATTAAAGTTTAAATAAAAATCTGGAGAGAGCGCCATATTTAAAACAGTTAAGGACCCTCAACTAACTTTGGATTTTTATGGCCTTCTCATTATAGCTATTATACACTAACACAACACCTAATGAAAGGCTTGGAAACTTTGTGTGGGATGAGGCTCGTTTCGGGCAGATGGAGGAAGTGACCGTCTGCTCGGAAATAGCTGCATGTGCCAACCCAGCGCAGCCCCCGCCTGTGTGTCTGCTTACTTTTCTAAATTAATTTACAGCTAGATTGGCCTCGGCTTTGTGCTGGGCTGCTGAAGAGGCCACCCTTGTTACCGGCGGGAACCCTGTCCGGCCTACCCGCCGGGAGCTGTCACAGCCTTCGCTCACCCGCCCCAGCTCTCCTGGGCTTTCGCCTCTGCCCCAGGGCCGGGCTTGCTCTGGGGGTGGGCAGTACCACAGCCACCGGCCTGTAGAGTCGTTGGTCAAATCCTGCCTAGCAAGAGGCTCTGGTGTTATGGTCACACGCTCGCAGTTACACTATTGATACAATTTCAGTGTTGTTTTCAGTATTTCTCCCCTGCAAAAAAAATATTTGCTCACTATAATGCCTTTTGATTCTCATACTTCAATTTATTTGCTCCCTTTATGAAGATTGTACATCCCAGAGAGAGCAATCGTTGCTGTTCCTGGTGAGAAATTTTCTGTGCTCCCCAAAAGAAAGCAATTTCAGTGCTGGCGAGGCATTGCACAACTTGTTTCTGACTGCAGTGGTAGTAAAAAAAAATCTTCTCGGAAGTGCGGGGGGATTTTTAGCATCTCTTTCTGTGCCCCTTTTTTCCTGTGCCCCGGGGTGCTCTCCGGGGCTTTGGCTGCTGCCTTCCACTGGCCTGCGAGAAGCCACGCTGCTTCTTTGTGCCTCCATCTTCCCAGCTGTCAGAGACATCGCAATGCCTACCTCCCCAGTTAAGTACTTTGAAGATTATTGATGTTGCAGCAAAGCTTTTATATGAGCATTTGATTCTAATATTTCTTCCTTCCACAGTATGTTTTATTCAGGCCAAACTCCTACTCGCTTTCCTTGCAGCTAATGGAGCGGACAATCCTTTATTGTGGCTGTTCCCTGTTGTGGTCTGAGAGGTCTGGTTTGATGTGTCAGCACAAGAAACTTTTCTTCTTACCATTACATATTTTGTCAACCATTTTGACTACTAATCGAGCTGTAATATGGATTATTGCCTTATTAGTAACACGAGCGGTTCTCCAAAGCACACAGCCTGAGGCAGAGCCTCGTTGGGGAAGACTTCAGGCCAGTTTATTTAGCAAAGCTGTAAGGAACTGGAAATAAGATCTTATACTGGGAAAAGTTGAGTAATCTGAACTGTAGGCATTGAGCCCTGCTTCGCTTAGGACACACCCTATCCATAGGTATTTTGCTGTTCATACATCACTAGTTATAGGTGAGGAGAGAACCCGCTAGCTGGTAGTCAACCAATGCAGGAGGCAGCCCTAGGGTCAGCCAGCGTGTTTAGGGAAAGGACTGTGAGGTATCTGGCCTAAAACCTGCTTTCTGAGGAAGACACTTGCCTCAAGAGGAAAGAAAAAAGTGGTCAGTGACGTAATTTGAATGCAAAATTAAAGACCACTGCTGAACATTAAAATATTTCTTCTAGTTCCCCTGGGATTTTGCACGGAATTCACTGCGCTCAGTGTGAAAGGCAGAGGGACTATATTTATACTTGGTAAATTGGCTGGATGGTCTCCTGAGATTTGAATTGTTTAACACAGAAAGCTCTTGATTTGGGGATATTTTGTAGCATCCAGTGGCAAGATCCACCCACAGCCCCTCAAGGGATGTATTCAGAAGAATACGTCTAATTTTGCATCGTGAGTAGCTGGAGAAGAATGCAAGCTAGGCACTGAAGCTGCATGATTTAAAGAGCAGTAAAAAATATGATATATGAATAAGAAAATATCAAATAAAGTCTTATCTTAAAAGCATACAGAATTGGACTAAATAGTTTGATTGGTACTTCCCTCCCCCCCCTTCCTGAAATAATTCTGTTCGTGTCAACTGAAACATTTCTTAAATTCTGTTGATTTTAATAAACATTTTCAGAGGGAAGAAAAACTGAACACCATTCCTTCCTCTCCCAAATGAAATATTTTGACTTCTTCAAAATGGGATAATTCAATGGCACTTGTTTCTTGTGATACTGCTACCTAAAATCCTTTAAATGACACCTGTGTTTTACAAACATAAATTTATTGTATATATAGCTAAGGTAACATATTACGTATTTTGTTGTGTCCAGAATGTTTGTATTTTTGCTGCAAATGCTTCATTTTCAGTCAAATAAAAATAGAAAGTTTTTTTATTCTTCTCTACCTAATGAACTGGCGTAACTGATACAACTTTGACCCCAATCGCTAGTGTGTCAATTTATTCCTCAAGTTTAGTAGCTCTCAAATTGCTTTCGTAGTACCACAGCATAGTTGTATTTCAGGCTTCCTAGGCACTGGGAGGAAGCGCGGGTACCTTTAAATGTCTTGCTCTGAATTTAGCCAGAATCGAGTCTTATTTTTGTGTATTTATTTAACTACCTGGGCGGGACTTTTTTTTTTTCATGAAAAAGTTGCCTGTAACTAAGGCACAAACAAACACCGAGACACTTTGTTGTTTGTCTACTTTAAATAGAAATGTTGTGTTGGTATAGAATCGCTCCTGAAGTATTCTTTAACTTCTGAAAATGTTTCCAAGCACAAGTACTTCAAAAGCACATTTTCTGTCCACTATAGAATACATGTTCACAAAATGAAGCACTTTTTTAAATGCCTGTGGTAGCAGGTAAAGGACACAACTGTATTAAATGAACTAATGAGAAAATAACCCAGGAACAGTCTTGTTCTATTAGACTAATCATTTGCTGTGAAACTAGGCTGAGTTTTGAACATCTGAAAATTAAAGTAGTGATAGGCTGTGGGCCAGGGTGGTAAGTGATTTTGAAGGAGATGAGGGTTCGGGGCAACTTTCCCAAAAGTCAAACCCATCAAGGCTGTCCTGTAGCTGACTCCTGCACAGAGAGGCAAGTGTCACTGGCCGTGGTGTGAAAACTAGGTCCAGCCTGTGTCCCTTTTGAGCAAGGACCAAGAGGAATAAAGCAGGGGAAGCAGAGTGATGGAATGCTCTATAGTCAGTGTTTTGTCTAAAGCGATTAAGGTTTACTTTAAAAAGAAACTTTTTTTGCTGCTTTGCCTCCATTGCTGTCATTAACTTTCTGGGTTACAGTTTTACGGTCATGTTCTTGTTTCTGCTTACTGTAAGAACTGCCAGGCTGTGTCCAGAGCAGCATCTTGTTTTTGGCCGTTTCTGGTAGTCAACCTGTGGGAAGAGGCTAAGATGCAGGACACGTACACAGCTGTGCTTCTCCTGACATGTTCTGCAGGTTTCAGATACTAGTGGTTAGTGATCATCTACTGATGGTCCTTTATCCTGCATGGATTTGTCTAATCCTACGTTGAACCTGTTAGTACTCTTGGCCTCTACAGTATCCTCAGGCAACAAGTCTCGCATGCTAATTGTATATGGTATAGCGTTTGAACTGTGAAGAGGTATGTGTTTAGAGCTTAAAGTAGGTCCAGCCTGCCTTTGGAAGAATAATGGCATGATTCATCTTTGTAACCAGAGCACCTGAGCCTAATAAAAGAAACTAAGCATATTTTGAATTGTTCCCCTGAGCAAATAATAAGATGCAACAGTAAGAAATCCTGACTTGCTTGCATGAAAATGTGTGGAAGCTCAGAGGATGTACACAGGTACAATGCTGACTTTTTATGAATCAGAAGTTCAATCACCATACTCAGTCTGAAACTTTTGCAGTTAGTGTTGGTCTTCACAGGGGGAAGCTGTGCAACACAGATGGTGAAACTTCTCTGCGTTTTTTGTGCTTCTCTGTTTGACAACATTTACTCTCTCTCAGATGATGTGAGTGTTGTGGGGTGCTTGTCTGCTCTTGTAGGAGGAAGATGAGGAAAATGCAGACATTTTTAACTGCTTCAACTTTCTTTTCAAATTCACTGTTTCATGGGTCATTTGGCAGTTCCTCAGATTATCCCAGGGAACCAGGAAAAAGACACCTTGTCTCATTCCGTATCAGACCGGGGTTATGGATATTTCTGTTTCCTTATCCTCTCTTTGACCATCAGTCAAGGTGCAGAGAGATAGGGAGATCTCTGTTGTAGTTTCAGTTGCTGCTTCATAAAAAAGTGAAAACAAAGGCTGGTGGCATGTAGCTGTTATCTAGGGAGTCTTGTTCCTTGTTTGATTACAGGACAGGTTCAGATTTCTGTATATAGGTTTTTCATTTAGGGTCTCTCTGTTCTTCTCTACGTATCTGTACAGGGCTTATAGCTCCTGCATCTGAGCACCTGTTCATCGCGGAGCGGTGGGCACATGTCAGTGCTGTCCCGAGGAAAAACTCTGGATCAGGATTTCAGCATGAGCACCGAGTTAGAGGCTCTCCTCTGTGCCAATGTATGTGCAGCGAGGATCTTTTATAAGGAGAAAATCTGGGTTTCCCAAGCAAGGGGAAATCCAACTGAGACAGAGGGATCTAAATCCTGCCCAAGAGGGACTTACCCCCCGTCTTTCCACGCCTCTATCTACAGCCAGGGATGCAGCAGGTGGGTGGGCTGCACACTGGGTGCAAGCCTTGGGTGGTACGTACAGAGCATTGCAGAGATACCACTGTGAGCTACAAATCGGATATTGCAGTGACCAGAAGGAATGGGTTCCCATTAAAAGTTGAGCAGTGCAGATGTACTCTGACAGTAGCACCTCTGCATCTGCTGTGTTGACATGAAGCTGCTTTTAGTAATGCTGAGCAGGAAGAGGATGGCTTTTTGGCCCCTAACAGAGACTAAAATAAGAGCTACTTTTGTCCCTTGGTCCTTTTAGCTGCGGAGAACCTAATTTTAGCACAGTAGAGATAGTATATATATGTCTATGTACATACACATATGTATGTATACACATTCAAGCTAAAATTTTAAGTCATTGAAAAACCACAAAGTCTTGAATTAGAAGAGAGGTCAGGGGAAAGTTCATGAACTCGAGCTGGCACTGCGAACACCAGCAGCAGCTGATTCACCTCTCCCAAGGTCTGTCAGCGTGGTGTGGCTCAGCAGGACCTTCCGCGTAACCATAATGACAGGCTTCTGCTAATGGAACTTCATCTCACGCATACCCTTGGCCTGTAGGGTCTAGGGCCAGGCACCCTAACCCTGGCAGAGATGTCGTGTTTTACTCAAAAGAGTACTTTGTAATTTAAAGGATTTTAAATTACAGCTTGTTAGCAACAGTTCCTTCCTGAGTAGTATCTAATGTAACTGCACTTGATGCCATTACTGTAGCATAGCTGGAGGTGCGTGGCTTGGCCTTGCCTGTAGGATGCTAAGGCAACATTTTCACGGGACAAGTAAGACAGCTATGATTTTATACATCTGTTGTAAGTACCTAAATACTTCTTGAAGTTTGGCTCTGATCACTGCCCACCAACTAGAGGATATTTGCTTCACCTAATGTCAGTATCTCATAGGATCAACCCATAAATATTTGTGCTTTCTTTTCGTGTAACTAATTCTGAGGAAAACAGGACAACTGTTTGAAATTAACTTTAGTGACTGATGGCAAGGCAATTATTTCTCAGTTTAGGTTTTAGAGGAATGACTTGAGAGCAGTTAAATTATTTTTATCTCGTTGATTTGAATAGACTGTGGCCTTTAAATTTTATTTTTCTTTATTCTCCTAAAATATAGTACCATTGTGTGTTTAAAAAAAAAAAAAGTATTATGGCAACTAGCTATCATACAGAGGTTACAGAGCATCTCTTTACAAAGGCCTTTCTGAAGGCCAATATTACAAGCAGTGTGGTAAGTGTTTAGAAACTTTGGCCCATGGAGGTGAAATGACTTTCCTAGCTTTGCACAGTGAGACACTGAAAAAGTTGAGGTAGAAGAAAATTCTGGATATACCTAGCCTTGTGCCAGGCGCTGCCATTATTCCTTCTCCAGCCAACTGTTGCTAGCATCTTTGCCTTTGGATGCATCTGGTTCAAGTGTCTTAAAAGATGTTCTAGTGGAGGGGTGGGAACAAAACCAGAGAACAGGCTGAGATGGGAGAGTGTTTGAGAGAAACGTTGGTAATCTTGATCAAGCTTGAGAATAGAAGCGATTTGAAATGAATTCTCCATTTCAAATCCCACATTAAATGGCTACATTTGTTGCCAACAAGTACATTGTAAATGCTGTACGTTTTTTTCTTCTGGAGACTTGCAGAATTGCTTTAACCTGGCTCTGATAAGACTGACATGGTATCCTTTCAATTACCTTGAACAAAACATGCCAATTTTCTATTGCCTATTTTTAGGCTTCCAGCTGGGCCTAAGAATTGAAAAGTTATTGAAGAAGGCCAAGATCTGAGCAAATGTGCCTGTTATAAATTGTAATATAAACCACTTATAAGTATACGTTTTATCATCCTAGAGTTATTTCTTAATTTAAATGTTTCATGTGCATATCTTGGAGATGGGGATGTACTTAGGTGAGGAAGGCGATTATAAAAGCTATTTCTGTGTATGCCAGACTGTGATTATTCCAGATTGTAAAAAAAAAGAAAAAAAGTATTACGCATCCGTGAAACCAGATGTTGGACCATCTAATAGTTATTTTAAAGATACACACACAAATGAAAAAATACATGCAAACTTGTTCTGTTGCAATGCTAATGTTATTGCCGCAACATTAATTTGTTTTGCTTTCCACGTCTCCTGCAGCAAGGGCAATGTGAGCATCTGAGTCTGGTTCCCATTTGTTTTGCTTGGAATGTGTTGGGCCGTCTTGAATATCTTCCATCGTTGTTATATGGACGGTACATGTGCAATAGGTCTCTTAATACAGGGCACAGAGACATACTGTAGGTATATAGTGTAATTAACTGCGCAGCTATTCAAGAGCAGCTGTTCCCTATTGTTGTTGCTTAATGTTGTGCAGCACAACAAAGCCTTAAGGCAGCACTTGTTAGTATTTATGGAAACCCATTAGCCAGTCTGTGAATGAGCCTGCAAAAGAAGAGGAAATTCTGATAGTAATAAACACAGGTTCTTGTTAAAGCTGGAGGACTCCAGCCATCCCTATTACTCAGTGCTGGTAAAGGCTCTTGTCCCTTTGATTTTTACCACAGAGTAGGTCCAAACTCTTTCTCTGAATCAGCAACTGAAAGTCCAAACGAGTGAACTCCTTTCCAAGACAATGCTTTGCTCTTCCCAGCCCGCAGCCTTTTTTAAAGGGAATCAGAAACTCTTCCTACTGCAATCTAGTTTTGGTGCCAGGATGTACGTAGGAAATACCATTTCCTGCCTGTGCTGGCAAGTTTAGTTATTAAACCACTTCCTGCAAGAGCCAAACTGCTTTGAAGAAGAAATAAAGTTCAAAGTCTTTTTAAGAGACCATTTGTTCTTCTTATGTGCATAACCTGAATGTTATGCTGTGTGCCATATAAATGAAAAGAGCTTAATCTCTTGAAGATGGACTGGCTGTTCTAGGTCGCCGGGTTGGGAGCAGCAGGAACAGGTTACAACTGCTGCATTTTTAGGAAGCTGCTTTCTGAAGCTGGAGCTGTGTGTTGCGTTGTTGCTGGAGAGGTGAGCCCCACTGGGCAGCCACAGGGCCGTTGAGCAGCTTCTTGCAGGACAGGCAGCGGCTCTGGGCTGCGAGCAGAGACAGGGAAGCTTGTGCTGCCGTGTGCATTTATTTGGACATTGGGTAGCTCAGAGTCCAAATGGATGGAGCAGATGCAAGGCAGATACCTCAAAGCACTTCCTTCTGTCAGAGTCACCTCGCTCTTGCCAGCATTTCAGGTTTAGCTCTCAACTGGCAATACCAACTGTGTAATGATGGTAGTTACCCATCCTGTTGTGAGGCAAAAATGATGCTATGCAACTAGTGGCTGGTCAAAACCAGGGAGAGGAACTCAGACAATAATCATCAAATGATCTGCAGGACAAAAATTATTCAGAAGCGAAAACGTTTCCAGAAATCATTTGCTGTTACTGCTTGTGCTCCAGGTTTGTCTTAAACGGTAGAGAGACAGTTAGTTGGGAAAAAAGCTTCCAGTAAAAAGTTCCCTGAATGTGATAGAAGTAATAATGGAGGTCCGTGAAGTGTTGTAGGAATTTTCTAACCTTGGAGCATGTTAGCAGTAAGGTACATTTCTGAGGAACAGCAGCAGTGAAATGTTTATTATTGTGTGCCTTCATCCTTTTTGTGAGTATTATTCTGTGAGGATGGGGCCGCTTTTCATCTGCTCTGCGCTGCCAAGGCGGATGAGAGAGGTTTATATGATGTCAGATCTGAAACCAAGAAACCTGTAGACAGATTCTGAGCAGTGATGCCTCTGGCAACTGGTTTCAAGGCAGAGCTTATGTAGAGTGCCTGAGGTTTTAATAAGCGTATAGATGTCTGAACAGCACATAAAGAGCATGGGAGGTGACAGGCTGACCCAGTCACTTTCATTAATTGGGATCAAGTTACTTTTTTACATCTGGGCAGAACGATGTGCCGGAGATTTAGGAAGGAAACAATACGTTGCCATTGTGTCTGCGTACCGGGTCCTCAGGAACTGGTAAACTGGGGCACGAAAAGTATGTCCCTAGTAATAGGGGATATTTATGGCTGAGAGAGCACTAAACTGCATAATCATGCTTGCAAAAGTGCAAGCATAGATCACTGAGATCTTTTCAGTGTGTGCTTGTCAGGGGCTGCTGTTCACATGCAAGTTCTATGCACGCCAAATCAAATACTGTAACATAGTTTTTGATGGTTTTTATTTTCTGCTGGTCAGAGTTTAGGACTAAATCTTCAGGTGGCTCTATCAAATACTTCAGTAAGTGATGGAGAAGTATACAGGTGTCTACAGAATTATCAACTCAATTGTAAGGATGTGGAGTTCACTTTAGGATTATTTTAATAAGAGATGAAGTAGCAGAAAAGCTCTATCCTGGCTACCTGATCTGTGAAAAGCCAAATTAAAACCAAAAAGACTGATTTGTCTTTTTGCACAAGGTAAAAAATGTGAATATTTACTTTATTTTATTCCCAGATCAGGCATCTTAGACATTTCTGTCAGTGCAGTGAGCATCCTGCAGGAAGGGTGGCATATGCTGAAGCAGTTCACCAAAGCAGGTTTTTGAGACATTTGTTCTAATATAAAAAGAGTGTAAAACCTCAGCACCACAGTGCATAGCAGAAAACTGTAGGCCAGGGAAGAAAAAGCCTTAGAGGAAACTCATGGACAGTGGCATGAAATCCCAGATTTGTCTGGAGAAAAGAATTACTCTTATTTGAACATATTTTTTGTCAGCAATGTCCCCGAGTGAACCTTAAGATAACTCAAACATTTAAAAATAATAACTTAGGACCCACAGCACAGAGAAGACTGACTAAATGGGCTGATAAAGCTATCTTTCTTCAACATAGAAACTCTGCTTGTAATGTTTTGGCAAAACATTTCTAGAATTGAATTGGACTGACTGATACAAGAACAGAAAACTAGGCTTAGTTTTGTGAACTCTGAAGGGTTTACATTTTGAAAAATATTAGTAGTTTCACTGTGCTACAAAATCAAATTGCAGATCTTACAAAAATACTTCAGGAAGTGTTGCTTTCTGGCCAGCTTTCCATAACATTCTCAATTACGTTTTTATTAAGGTTCAATTTATTTTAATCTGCTTTTTGGCTTTTTGAGGCTTTGGGTTACATTTTGGTCATTTTTGAGTCTTTTGGCATAAGCATGAAGCTAGAAGCCTGCGTGAAATCTGTTTCTTTCTGGTCTCAAACATTTAAGGAGTAGGGGTTTAGAATAAAGGTGTTCAGTGTTGTAAGATTTGAAACAAGTTTTTGACAATTGGCAACACTGCAGATCTAATATAAGGCTTCCATCTTAGCTACTTTTAATGGTATCTGGTTTAATCACTGGCAAAGCAGGACTGGGTCTTGTCAGCATGAACGTAGCCCAACAAAACTGAATTCATGCAGCTAAACAGGCTGAAGCCCAGGTGTGCTTGGAGTCTGCTTCTGGGGGTATTACAGTTTGTGGCAGAGGGGTCTGCCGAGTTTGGTCAATTAAATTTAAAACATATTAGCATTGCTTCTGTAAAATATATGCTGAGGTATCATTAATGAACGTACACATCTATTAGATATGTGTGTATGTTCTCCCATGCATTAATTGTGGTCAGACCGTGAGAAGCCATATGTCAGTGTACCGGCTAGAATGAGGAAGATACCTTCTTTCTATTCTCCATTTGTCCTCTCTGCCCTGGTACCTGTGCTGCCCTCCTGGGCACTTTCAGAGTGTGCGAGTACCCTGAGCCTTGGGCAGGGAGAAGCATCAGCTGCTGACTCTCTGCGCAGCATCTAACAGTCCCTGCGCTGCAGCTTTCCCCGAGAACATTTGCTTCAGCTGATTGGAAAAGCCTGTTCATTCTCTCTGGACCGGGAATTTGAATCCTCCCAGGCTGGCGAGTGCTGGCTGGCGACGGTCTGGCTGGCCGTCAAGTCCAGCCTTGCTCAGAGTTTCTGGGCTGAAGTATATCACCGCTGTATTATCTAACTCCTAAACAACAACAGCTCAAACCTCCTCATCAGATGCAACTGGCATCTTCACAGGAAACTTTTTTTTGAAATGAGAGATCAGCTTAAAACCATGAGTTTGATATGATATCATATGACATGATACATGTGAGTTGGGGGGAATTTTTTAGCTAGCTTTCCTGTTTTCAGTCATTTAATTCTATAAAATGATCTTATCTACTCACTTAATTCAAGTGAATCCAATTTGGATTAAAACTAATGAAATGCAGACTGCATTAAATTCCACCTATATATTTTAAAAGTTCAATAGAAGTATACTTATTTTTTGTTGCTACTTAGTATTTTTTATTGCTGCAAAATCTGGAGGCTCTGCTTGGGAATGGGAGCCTGTTGTGCAAGTTGTGATGAGCAGACACAGAAGGAGCCGCCCCTGCCCTATTGAGTTTCTGAAATTTTGCGCATCACAGCATCTGAGGGCCGATCTGAGTCTCTGTCCCGTCTCTCAGTACTGTACTCCGCTTAAAGATATTACCAACACATAGTCTTTGAGAATTTCAGGTCTGATTCAAAATGAGAACGGCTCTGTCGTCTCTGCCATTCTGGATTGTTGTCTTAAAGAGGAGAAACCTTGTACTCATGGGAACTTTTTTCTGCCACCTGAAAGATGGGGTTTTTATCACTTTTTGTTTTTTTTGTACGGGTTGAACAAAAATGTTTAATTCCATCTACTACTTGCAGAAACCCACTGACAGTTGGTCCAGTCATCACCTTACTGAAATAACTGCAAGGAATCTAAATGCATATAACAAGCCCTCTATTTTTAGTGTAAGATATAGGGAAAGGTTGCTGGATGTATGGATTTGACTGGTGATTCTAGTGCCACTTAACAGAACTAAAGTGGCCTGTGTTTTCAGGTCTCATTAACTGCTCTAATTTCATTAGTCTATGATCCTCTTTCCTGGGCTATAGTTTCAGTGCACTAGTCACAGAAAAAACGGCTTACAGACTCTCTGTGAAATCTATTTTTACACAATTATAGCTGCCACGGGAAAATATTAGTCGGTTATTTTAGGAGCTCTTAGAATAAAACATGTCTTGAAATCATGGTTTGGGGGGGTTATGGCTTTTTTGTTTGTTTTTATTTAGATTCTGCATTAGCTTTTTCATCTGAAAGCATATGACACTAATCTGTCTGACCAATGTATTATACAGTCCCAGGAAGGCAGAATTTAAGAGAAGATTAAATCTAGTCTAGAGTATCTTGTCTATTAACTGTTGTCAACTCCTAGTTCCCTTGCCCAGTATCCTAAATTTGTTCTGACTGCTTTTGTTCATATATTCATAACAAAAGCTGTCTCACAGTACTGAGTCTTGCTATAATGAGAAGAAATGCTAAGAAGAAAACTCCATGTTGAACACTAAAGTGACAATCCTATTCCAGGTGCTGGGTGGGTGATTCGCACCGTCTGTGCAACGTTTGGTAACACAGGGAAAAGAGAAGAACCAGACACGGGCTAGTGCTCAAAATTACATGAGCAAAAAAATGTAAACGGAAATCAACAGACTACTGATTCTTTATTTTATTTGCAGAGATTGAAAAATACTAGTTACCATCAGAAAAAAAAAGCACAAAGTTTTAAGCAATGCTGTTTGCTGGAATAGTACAGATCTTCCTTTGGCAGTCATTGATCTATTTTTCACATATAAGCTATACGGTGTATTAGCTGTATATATTAGCTAAGAGAGTATGAGTTCTCGAAGGAACAGATAGTTATTCCCAGCCTGGACAGCACTTTTTAAGCATTAAGAAATCTATACAACTGTTCAAGTGAATTACCTGGGGTTTGCTTCTGCAATTTTAAAGCAGAGTGTAGGCTTCAACAATCTCTACCACTAGCATCCCCCCGAAAATTAGAAGTTTCCTTTCTTACACCCCCTTCATTTGCCATGCACTTTAAAAACTGACAGTTGTCGTCCCTGTGAAGATTAGAAGATCCATGTTGGGTATGTCACATGCTTTGATGGCAGTATTGCCCCAGGCATTTGTCATCCAACCTACAGAGATAACAATGTGTAATGGTAGTGCTTTTTTCAGAACACTGCAAGTATACAGATATTATTAAATTTTACAGTTACCACAGGGAATGAATCAAAGCCTCCAATAAGCAAATGAACTATATATTGTTGCCCTGCCTTTATAATTTTTGTTCAGTACTATCTGATTGCATTTCTGTTATCACTTAGTTGTTTCTCTGCATGTAGTTTTATCTAATTTCTCTTCATTTCAGTCACTTACAGAGGAGATAAATGGATTACTTCAGACTAATTGCTACTTATTTAAAAAACCATCAACCTTCTGTAGGAGTTTCAAATCAGTGGTTTGAGCTAGCTTTTACTGTCTATGGTATTTATCTTGAAGCATTTCATCACTATATACTCTATTAATAAGTCATTTTTCTAAAGCTGCTTTCAATTTGCCCTTACCTGGTCTGCCAAACTTTTTAACACAAGCAGATTATCATAGTTAAGTAGATAGCGAGGTATTTACTTCTTTGAGTATCCATATAGATTGGAAATACCACTGACAGACCTTGCAGCTGCATGGGTTTCAGTCTAAAGTGTCTATTAGAGAACTAGAATAAAAATAAAACATTGCATTATCTTGCTTTCTTCATCCTTATATGAAGGAGGAAGCAGCTGCATTATTTATCTAATTGAAGGAATGTTATGAGTTCATTTAAATGTAAGAGTACTTAGTAATACTGGAAAAGTAAACAAAGGATAAATGACAAAATGAACTCCAGTTATCTAAGACGGTGTAATTCACAAGCATTGCACCCTTTTGTGTAATTATTGCAGTATGTGTCTGTACATCAGAATCAATGTATCCAATCTATATTCAACAGCATATCAATTTCTCAGGCCCCTTAGCAAGCTTTCTTCTTTTCCCAATGCAATTGGATAGTGAGTTCATGGAGCCTAATTCTCACATACCCATTTGCACTAATTTTCAGTGGGATTCATCTATTCTTCCTTTTGTGCAAAAGCAAAATCCATCTTCCTATTGCTGATATAGAAAATGTTTGAAGTCATTATGGTTTTTTTAAACACACTTTAATCCCAAAGTATTGAGTGATGCTCGAGTAGGAAATGGGATTGTCGTAGGCCACCTGAAATTAAGCTTCAGCAACACAAACTGCATAGTTTAGTTTTCTCACTCTTTCTGGTTGATGCTCCCAGCAATAGATGCAGCATGGTAGCCTGAGATGAACATGGTCCTCTCTATTGTTGGTATCAGAGGAAAAAAAGACAGCCCAGGAATTAAAATATTTACACGTCTTAGGCTCTCTGAGGGAGTAGTTGACATTGCACAGTTAAAATATAGTTTTCAAGGGATGTAAGCCTTTATTTGCTGGGTGAAGGTTTCCACATAAGTGGACAGAACATAAAGAATAAGTGGACAGAACATAAAGATCCTGCAGGATCTGGGATGCAGATTCCGATGAAAACCACATTCCTTGCGAAAAAGTCCTTATCTTTACAACCAGCTACCTTAAAAGGCTCAGTGAAAGCCATAAGACATAATTAGATCATGGAGTTTGATCCCTGCCAAATTCATAATTTAAGTCAATGCTTAAGTCACAGCTCTAACAACAACAACATAAAGGAACTGCCATTAGCGCGTGGAACTGATGCTTTCATGTGCTAATACACTGATCACTCCAATTCCTGTTAGAATCAGGACCCAGGAAGTAGTAACTTAATCCTTAATCTCTATGAATTTTCTCAGAGGTGGCTTTTTCTTAATTATTTCAGTTTCTTAAAGAACTTTTAAAAATCCATTAGTATGTACTTTAAAGTCTGTCAAGTGTCTTATGCAAAAGTAAACTCTAGAAAAAGTATGTTTTGCCTAAGGTTCAGCAGCTCTTTGTTCAGGACTGATTTCAATAGATCAAGCTTTCCAGCATATCCATTATTCCTAGGCACTCCCCATCTTTCACAAATGTAGCAAAATAAACATGAAGTAATGTCATCAAGAAGAAGATATGCTGCTTGTGTAAGTAATTATGTCCCTTGTTAGTTCACTATGAAGTAATTTTCTTTTTTTCCCCCCCACTCTTTACATTTCTTAGCGTGCCCTGGAAGGTATTTTTACTTAATTTTGTTTAGAAATTTGAAAAGCAAGAGAAAGTGAGGGATGATTACAGACTTTATTTAAGGGTTTGATTTTGGTTTCTCTCTGTTCTTATATCAAAGATAAAATGGAAGTGGTGGTGTCATGTTCAGGTAATGAGATTTTATATTAAAAAGAATAAATTAAGCTCATAAAGCCAATGGCAAGAGGGACATGAGGAACCATTTCTAGCTCACAAAAAGGACTTTATACATTAATGCAGTGAGCATCAAGAGTTATTAGGAGTTGAAATTCAAAGCTCAAAGGATGTCAAGTGCTTCAAAAGCAAAGGCTTATTTTGTATTGTTTATATTTAGAAGTGATATGGAGCTCCCTTGAAATATTTTACCCATGATGTCAAGAATCAAAAGCATTACGGGGAAGAAAAGAACTCAGGACATTTCCCTTGCAAACAAGAGTTCTGTCCATGACACACCAGAGGATTCCTCTGAGGTACAGATTTGTACACAGCACTACTTACCAAAAAAAAATACAAACATCCTCTCTGCTTAGCTGCACGTTGTTGCTTGCCTGGAAAATTCATAGTACACAGAATGGCTTTACTGTAACATTTGCTACTATTTTTTTTTTTTTTTTAAAGTAAAACCCCAAATCCTGGAATATCAGTATGTGGTCATTTTTTAAATAGATATTTTTTTGAAAAGCAGTGTGACATTTTTCTTTAATGGCTGATTTTTTTTTAATGTCAGCTACATTTTTAAAGCATGAGGCCTGGTTGTAACTAGCCTCGGCACTGCTACTGTACATCAGACTGTACTATTTGATCATTAATTTATCACAGTTCTAGCAGTTTGTTTGACAGGTGATAGTGCTTTCATCTAATGGCTACACAGCAAGTGTGTGGTGCACTAAAGAGTGGATGCCACTGACTAGAGTTAGAAATCAGCAGACAACAGCCACTTTGCAGAGCTTTATCGATTTACCAGAATCATTTAGAGATATGAAACAACTAGAATAATGAATGCTAGTTCAGCTCACTATGGGGGTTTTTCTTATAAGTATTTAGTTTGGAGTATATTAATAGACTTTTTTGCCAATGTCGTTGTTATTACAACTATTTGTAGTGGTGGAAGAGGTGCAGAAATCAAGGTGCAAGTTTGAATATTTGTGCTGGAAATACAGTGTCCATGTTCAGTGCATCTTAGGAAATTGATACTTGGCAGAAGTCTGAGGTTTATTGGAATATTGTGAATATTTAGTCTCCAAATTTAGCCTTTTATTAAAATTATTTGGTGAAAATGTTCCCTGGGTTAGGTGTGTAAATATGAATCTGTTTGCTCCACTGATGGGTGGTACAAAATGGACACCTTTTGAAAGCAGTGGCCCCTGCAATCTGTACTTTTATCATTAAGGGAAACAAACTATATTTAACCTCTTTTGTTTCATGCTTCGTTCATGACAACATATGCGTGAAGCGTGGTGTCAGCACCCCAGGTTATGACAGTGCTGGTACAGGCTGGTGCACTCCAACTGTGCTCCTGGCCAGGGCTCTCTGGGCAGGAGTTAGCTGGGTGGCACATGTCTGGCACAGCGCGTCTGCCTGTCGCCTGTGAGCGGTGGAGCTGACACCTGCCTGCAGAGTCGCTCTGCCTGAGATCCTGGCCGGATCCAGGGCTGCAGCCAGGCTGTTGTGCATGCGGAAAGTCTGAATCTTCAAATCCTGCCGTACAACGTCGTTATGTCCAGAGGACTTATGCATGTGATAGCTCAGATAACTGCATTTATCCTTCTTGGCCAAAGACCTGTCTTACGGCTGTTCTTGATTTTGGTAAGTTTGCAGGGAGGGTGTGCTACCATGAATCCAGCACCCTGGTTTGCTGCAGCAGAACCTGGGACCTGGTCCAGAAAGATGCTCGAGAAACAGTATAGCTGTAAACCTGTTAGCAGCTCCGTAAACTGCATAGATTCTCCATCCTGAAGCACTTGGCTAGAGCAGGTCTTAGCTATAATTATATCAAGAGGTGGAAGTGTTGCTTTGAATTTCAAAGTCAGTGCCAATAGACTTCTGCCCCGATGTTGGACAAGTCAGCTTAGGCCAAAGCTCAGATGACTCATGGAAGTTAATTAGTTTTCTGAGGTGCTGATTGCTCGTGTTTCCCACTGAAGTCAATAGGGAAACTCCTACGAGTTGTAGTGGGAGCTGGATACTGGCCATGCAGTGTTGTGGGAGATCCAGAAGCAGCAGTGTTGTCTTTTGTAGTGGAAACAGTGGGAGTTGCTTACAAACATGAGGGAAACCAAAATGATGCCAAAAGAAATATTATTTTCCTCCTCAGTGTCTGTTACAAAAATCACAAGTAAACAATAAACACAGAAGTTTGTGGAACATTTTCATTATTTACTTTAAATGTATCTGGATGCATGCAGAAGTGCTGCGTTTTCTCCTTTTGAGAAGTCACAGGAATGTTGATACCTGCAGGGTTGCCATGTACCTGGTCCTGAGGGAAATCATGCTTACTAATCTAAAGTTATTACTAGGCCACTGTCTCTAGGATTCTAGTAGCTCGTCAGTGTTGAGGAGTTGGCGTACGCCTTGCTCCAGGAGGGACTCCATTCCTTGGTTTCCCATGTCAGCATGTCATCACCACTGCAGCTGAGTGTGGATGATGGCACTTTGCTGAGGAAGAGCTAGTAGGGTCGCCAGGCCTGTGTTACGGGGACTGCAGGCAGAATGGTCTGTCAGAGGCTGACATGCCATAAAGCCTGAGATCTAGAGCCTCCCTTTGCTGAAGCTGTGAAAATTTACACTGGTCAAAAATCAATATGCGGTTCTCAATGTATAGATAAATGTGTGTGCTTTAGTAGAGCTTGTACAGGGTTGATAGTGAACTCTTTTTGCTGTAGGCTTTGAGGTTCCTGTGCTGTCCATCTGTCACATTTCCAACATACTAGATCTTGTCTGATTTGTCTGGAAGAAAGTTCTCTAATTACTTCTAGGTAGAACCTGGTTAAATTTAATTGGTATTAAAGTGAATGTGATATTGTCTACTCTGGTGAGGAATTAAAGTGGGACTGTTTTAGTGATAGTTGTTTTTTTTTTAAAAAAAAAAGAAAAGAAAAAAGCTGTCCTTTTATTTTGCCTTCTCTCTCTTCAACATTGCCAGTTAGGAGTTGCTCAAAGTCCTGCATAAGCGGCAAATCATGATCTTCCTTTCCATTTGCCTTCCTGCCTACAGAACCACAAGCTAAAAATACCCTGGACAAGCAATTGTCTTCATCTTCTTACCTCAACTTGCCAATTCCCAGTCCAGCTCCTCCTCCTTGCACCATTTGAGTGCAAATTTGAGGAGTGCTCTACATTTTAGGCTATCATGTTTCCAGGAGGTAGGATTGGTTTCCCTACAGCCAGCCTGGTTATAAATAGTTCCTTGCCTGAATGAAGAGCTTGCATCCTTGGCAGGTGGTCTGAAAGAGCAGTTGCCCTGTGTCGGAACCCTATCTTGCCTTATCGTCTCCTAGAAGTGCTGCCTCTGGTCCTGCAAAGTCCTTCCTGGAAGATCCTGCTTATGTTCTTTCAGCGTTAACTCCAGATGCGTTTCCAGTGTGATGGCAGCAGAAGTGCTAAGTGTATTTTTCCATTTGCAGCAGGATAAGGAGTTTGGGCTCAGAAGAGCAGATTCTCCTCTCCATTGCTGCTGAAAACCAAGAATAATTCAGCTGGAATGGGTGAGGACCTCCCAGCGATAGCCTTAGACCACAGAGATCAAAGTATGCCCTTCCCTCGTATTTTAAGCAGTACTTCAACCAATATGCAAACTACATTTTTACCTTCTCTTTCCCTGCTCATAATTCCCACAGCTGAAGTCCTGGTTTGAGCCATGATTAATGTCCCACCTCCCTCCAACACGCAGATCCCTTGCCCTTCCCACCTGTAAACTGCAGCCACGATTGGTATTTTCAGTGTGATTAACGCGTATGTATACAACCCGAATCCTGGATCTCTGTCCCTGGGGCTGCCTGTTCCCACTCTTCCCACCGCTCTCGTGGTTTGGCAGTGGAGGGGGTGGCCTACGTGAATGCAAATGTGCAGTGGTGGGCATGCTTGGCTCGGGTCGGCTTGTTTGTTTGTTGCTGCTGTTTTTGCTGTCCTTGCTCATCAGAGCCAAAATCTCTGGAAAACATCTAAAGTGATTCCTGTAAACACCAAAGACAAGTAGGATTGGACTTGCTGAGGTGGGGAATAAGAAGTGGAGGGGAACAAACACTTGGCGGGGCTCGGCTGCCCGCCATGGCACAGCAAAGATTGGGATCGAGAGGTATGCCAAAAAGCTCTTTGTCTCACATGCACATTAGGATAAGTAACATTGCTCCTCGCCATCTGTCTCCTCTATGAACCTCTGCCTCGTTCCCATGTTACAAGGAGATTCATAGAAGTACCAGCTGTGACCTTGCAGGGAAGCTTGAGAAACTTTGCCTTTTTAACCAGCACTGGGAGAGTCAGATTTGGCACTGTTGAGCACAGTTCTGTATGTGTATGTGTAATTTTTTTGTTGTTGCTCTGTCGCTGTCTCTTCCCTGAGCAGTCACGCAGTGTTTGCAGAGAGATGAAAGCTGCCGTGGCAGTTCAGGAGAGGCTGGCAGCTGCCAGACATGAGTTTTGGTGGGCTTTCTCCTTTGTTTTTTCCTCCTCTAATAAGGCTGAATAACACAAGGAGAGGGAGACCATCTCATGCGGCAGTTTCCTTGTCCCTGATATAGGCCACGAGGACCAACGTAGTCTTGACCAACATGAAACAAATTGTGTCAATATTAGTTTTATTAACCTGGCACAAAAGATATAGAAAGGGTGCCAGCTTTGGCACTCCCTTACAGGGGTGGCGATGTGTTCCCCTACGGGTTAAATGTAAGCTGTGTCCCTCATACCCCGTCTGCAGGATGTTTGGCAACTGAGGTCACTGGCAGCTAACCCTACATGTGTGATTCTGCCTCTGATCGTCTTATAGATGCCTATGCATCTACAACGCGGGTAAATTTGAAGTGAGCTTTTCCACAGAGCATGATTCAAGTCCTTCTGTTTCACATGTTCATGGCCGAGCAGACTCAGAATTCCCTGACCCATAAATCTGTGGTGACACCTGTGTGAATGACTCGCTTTTAGTTCACAGTCATTCTGAAAAATTAGGGGGGGAAATGTTTCAAAACAAGACAAATTTGGTTCTCTGGCATATCAAAATCTAAAGGAAGACATTTAATAAGGATTCAGCTAAACCATGTAATTCAAACCCAGTTTAAGCACTTGATCTTCAAACTTGTTTTTAGTACAGAGAAAATAATTTTCAAATTGAAGTGTTTAATTTTTTAGTATTAAAACAAGTATTTTTACTTTTTCATTAAATCAGCTACCTGAAAATGTTAACCACATGGCTCATAGAATATTGCAGTGGATCTAAATGTACATTTTTCATGTTGAAAAAATGTAGAATAAAAAAGTTTCCATATTGTAATTGTAGGGCAAGGAAATTTTTGTGGGCATAATTCTGGATAAAATAACTGCTAAGTTTTCTAATGTAAACGAATTAGAGTAAGTGCTCCTGAAATTTCCCTCTTGAGTGTCTGTATTACTTGGGACACTCACTGTAACTGTATAAAACTAGTTCCTCCAAACTTCACGCTCATTGGTGTTGAGATATTTCAAAAGCAATTTACCCTTAAAATTTAAAAAAGTAGAACAAAAGTTTATTATCTCCCCCTCCTTTGCAATTGTTATGTGGGGGGAACTTGGCTTTTCGCTGGGAAGGTAGGAGCGTGTGTTACCAAGACACTTGAAAATTGCACCCAATATCACCAAGAGCAGCAGATGGATCTGTCAGCTGTTTTGCTGAAAATGGTGAATATCTCCCCTGGAACATTCATAAGTTGCCTGAGGCAAAATTTCACAGTGGAAACAGTGAAATTTCTCTTTACATAACATTCCTAGTACTCACGAAAGTCTGGGTCCCCCCCGCCCGTCGGATTAAAATACCCATGAAGCAGAAGATGATGAATAGGCACAGCTGGGCTGTGAGAAGGGCATGTTCAGAAGTCCTCAGCCATCGCCTGACTGCAGCCTATCAAAGCTGCAGTGAGCAGCAAATGAACAGTGTCTTTAGGACTGACTGTTGTCACTTATTTTCACATTTAGGTGGAGACTGGAATAGGCTCTGATGGCGGCTTTGTGCCTCTGTCCTTCCACAGGGTCTTAGCAGTGGAGCAAGCAGAATCTTCCTCGTGTGGTTACCTCCAGGGCTATGTGGGAGTGTCAAATCAGGAATTGGAGGTGTCTCAAGTCATGCATTGTAACACAGTCGCTGTCTTTGACGGATGATGTCCGCATCTAAGAGCAGCGCTAATCACAGCTGTGGAGATAAGGGAAATCCGCTGTGCTTGTGAACATATGTAGGTCCCCAGGTAGAGCAACGTTTGGGCCTCAGGGAAAGGGGCCACCCTTCGCATGGTGGAAAGTGTAATTCCAACAATACAGCTTGGCACTTTTCCTATCCATAAGTACTTTGGAGAGTTTAAATTGGCTTTCCACAAATATTTGTGAGCCTGATCCAGGGCTCTTTTTTGTTAGGCTTTGTTTCAGACAGTATGAGTAAGAGCTGATCGTGTCGGTGTTCACCAGAAAAAAACCACGGTTCTCCTGATTTTGTTCCTACGTTTTACTATTTGCTTACAGTTACAGTGCAAAGCTGGCTCCGTAATTTTCTATTGGAAATAAAGGTTGCAGGCCCAGAGCAGCCTGAATTTAACAAAGAGTTATCTATGCTTTCAAGTTAGTTTGTTATTAAGGTAGGGTGTGAAATTAAAACCCAATAGCTGTCTCTGAGTAACTATGCTCTGGAATATCTTTTGTTCAAAAGGATGTGGACAGATGTCAAGTAAGATTGCCCATACTGCAAGAAGACCTTAGGCACTGTCTTAATTATAATACCTTTTTAAAGTTTATTCTTGTTACTGCTGATTTTTTAATGCATTACAATGTCTGTAGCCAAAAATAATGTTTAAATCTCTCTTGACTGTCATTAAATGAAATACTTATTGCAAAAGTGAAATCAGAGATGTTTCTGAGAGCAAGGTTGGTTATGGGCCTCAGAGGTGTTTGAAGTTGGCTGGCAAATCTGCATAAACGCAATGCAGGACTCCAGTTACTTGTGTTGGTCTTACGCAGTTTTTTGATCATCCATTTTCTGATTGCCTGAGAAATTATTGTTTAGGAGTTTGTATATTGCTACTGTAGGCAAAAAAGGAGAAAGTACTATGCGGGTGCTTACACTGAGGGGATTTCCACGGTTTCCAAGGTTCAGCTCCAGCTTTTGTCAAACCTTACCTTCGGAAGCCTGAAATATTCAGTGGCTTTGTAATAGGAGGCATTCATACATTGAGTTTAGCCTTCTCTGTCAATTGAGCACAAGTTATTTTAAAGAAAATTCTAAACCCAAAGTGGAATATTTAACATATATGACATCAGCTATGCGCAGATACAGGCTTTGGGTGAAGTGTTGAACTCAGCTTTATACAGTAAAGGTTTGTGTGATGGGCCTTAGTGGGACCAGCCTCCTAATGGGAGAGCTATTGCACAAGTCCTTGTGTGTGTAGAGATTGCTGTCTGGTTGCTGATAAATCAATCCTGTCTTTTGAACAGAAAAAATGAAAGCTCTTGACTCAAGCTGCCATGAGATGTGTTTTATTTGAAATCTGATTGGCAAGTTTGTAATGTGACTCAGTCTGTGCAACAAAAACAACAGTCATTTCTGGTGAAATTCCTCCTGATAGGCCTGGCTATTTGCACCGTATGTCGTCTGTGGTGGGATGGGGCTTTCTTAGGTCATTAGCTGGCAAGAGAGCCCAGTGGGTGAGAACACCTACCAGGAAGACCTGTGAGCAAACAGCTCAGGCTGACTAAAATCGTGCGGGTTTGGGCATCCGTGAAAGTGTGAAAAGCTTTAAAGGCTTTCTTCTAGCGTCATGTTTTCTCAAGGGAGACATATGGCAAGCTCTGAAAACAAAATGGATAATATTTTATGTTCAAAGCAGACATCTAATTGCATCTCCCAACCACTGGGCTACAGCATATTTACTAATTCTGTCTTCTGTGACCCAGTGTAACACTCATTTACACATGTGTGAAGCACAGTGGTGCAACCACCACCTCTGGTCTGGCATGTTTGTAGTAGGATGCTCATGGCAAACTTGCTTGTAGGTTGGCCATAATAAAGCAGAGGGGGAAAACTCGAAACAAACCATTTGGAACCTGATTTCAGTTCCCTCTATGCTAAGCCAACTATGACTCAAGGAAAATTTTTGTTCTTTTGGGAGTCTGACCTTGTTAACCTGCACACCAAATGCGGGCAGAAACAAAGAGGCTGGAGAAGGAAGGAAAATAAGACCAAAGGTCCTTGTTTTTCTATTTATCATTAGGCTTTTTTTCAGGGAAATAAATCTGAAGTTTATCCTAATTCAGAGAATAAATACAGAGCATAAGAGCACTAAGTGGTGAAAGGAGTGACTGCTCCTGCCACTGGGTGCTTAGGGTATTGTCTCTTGGGCCCTACACACAATTTTCCAGCCTCTGAACCAGTCTTGGGACTGAGGTGGTCACTGATGATGTATCAGCTGCAAGTTTGATCCAATTTGATGTTGCTTTGTTGCTTTGCTGCATAGTTCTGGGTAGTCCTGATCTTCATAGGTAGCTGAGGATCACCAGAGGAATTTTTACAGTTTCTGCTTTCTGTTTGTTTCAAAGGAGTTGCATTTCAGGCACCCTTTATCCATTTTCTTATGTAGTGAGAAGGATGTGTGGCATGGTGAAAAGCTGAGAACGGTCCTACCGACATCAAAAGCAGCAACAGTAACGTCCTGAGTGACTGTGGCAGAACAGGCTTCTTGCTTAAATTTTCCCACCTTCCTATGTCTTATTCAAAAGCAGGTACTCAGAGGTTTGTGATTCCCAATGGAAAATGTCAGCAGGTTTAGTTTGTTTAGGCTGGAGAGCTACGTCACAAGCTGGGAGTGTGGTACCACTGTGTACGCAGGGTTTGCTCTCTGCGGGTATTGTCAGGTAGCCTGTTTCTTGCCAACAGTCTTGCTTGCTGGTCTGTTCACAAGAAGAGTACACAAACTCGTGCAAACGGATGGCAATCGAAAAGTAAAGCTATGTTTTTGAGACTGATATTCATTTTGGTAGAGTTACGGTAATAATCATGCCATGAAAAGTAGGCGAACAGTTGTAGCATTGAGCGTTTTATGCAAGAGGATGTTAGATTAGGAATCCAAACTCCAAATGGGATCCAATGGAAGGGGTTTGTTGTTGTGCTCATCCAGCAGAGTAGCCAGACCGTATGTAAAATCTGAGAAGAAAAGAAATTCAATAACAGCTGTGAGCAAGAGTTGGGCAAGGGAAAAAAAATCTGATACAAATTAAGTTCAGAAAAAATTCAATGCATGGAAATCGAGTGCATCCAGGACAGTTAAAGGAGACATTGAGGTAGTTACTAGACAGAATGATATGGGGAGAAATGCAAAAACATGAAAGATACAGCTTTTAGTTTTCACATTTAAGAAGCTACAACTTCAAAAGAAACCCAATCTAAAACAAAATAAAATTTTTCTCCCTCATGCTGAAGTGATTTGGCCATAAGTGCCCATGTTCTTTTTATAATTTGGTCCTCTGGAGGGTTTGAGTCCTCCTAAAGCTCACTCCAGGCAGCCACTCGAGCTCGTTCACCTCAATGATTAGCGAGAGGCCTGCGGTGCACTGAAATGTTACAAAGAGCCTAGAGAGGAACTCGTCGTGAGCCAAACAGGTTACTGCCTTGGCAGGATTCCTCTCACTGGTTTTTGAAGATAAAAGGAGGACAGGTAAAGGTTAGTATTTCAATGCAAGTGTCTTGGATCTTAAAATATTTGGTGAAATTATTCAAGAATAGTTCATTCATGTGAAAGTAGTTTCTGTGTATTGCTGTCAAGGTCAATGAAAGCTAACGTCTGATGCTGGCCAAGCAAGCAAAAACTGCCTGTGGGCTCCCTTAGCTTACATAGCTTGTGTCTCTAAGCTTGGTATAGTAAAGTCTGTGGGGAGCAGGATCAGCAACTCACAGGCTTTGTTGGGTCAGCTCTACTGTTGTTTTAAGTTGGGCTAAACCCCAATGTCATCAGGAGAGTCACAGCATGTACTTCAGAAGTGCTGCTGGGGCTCCCTGGGATCTCACTCTGTCCAGCCTCAGGAGCTCCTTCCTCCCCAGCTGCCCACCCTGTGCCAGTGGCTGGCATCCCACCCAGCCCCGACCTCTTGACCACCATGGCAGAAGTCAAACGGTGGTGTGCAAGTCCACCAGTCAGCTGGTGGATGATGTATGAAATATTTGGCTCCTCTTTCGACACAAAATTAATGTTTAAACATCCAAGTTTTCAAAATGGCTGAGATGTTAGGTAGCGCGATGTGGGGGACCTGCCAGCTCTCAGCTGTGCCGCAGTCATGCCGAACCAGGGGTTTTGACAGAAGTCTGCTGCCATGTCTGAACACAACCAATGCATGTTGCAAGACGCAGCAGCTGGTTCTGGCTGGTTATCTGGGGCCACTAACACAAAGCTGCTTACAGGGGCCAAATGCTTTTGGAAACCAGCTCCTGCTGAGGAGCCTGTCGTAGCTAATGCCCCTTCACCCTAGAGCAGACTGCGACTGCCGGCAGCTCCTGGCCACGTCCTCCGAAGCCCGTAGCTCAAAGCATGGAAATTTCTGCTAAGCTTCTGTGTAAGCAGTAAATGCATACAGTTGTAGAGGCTTAGCAGGTCCTGTTCCTGATCATCTGAATCTTTGTTAAAGACCTGTATGCCAAGTTGTCGGGTGTAAGTGCTCAGGCTTCAGTAGCTTATCGAAGAGAAGACACTAAGGAAAGGTTGTTAGCAAAGCTATGTTCCTCAAGTACAGGAGGTACGGTATAAGAGCTGGGCATTCGGTAGGGATGTTCACTGTGAATTTGACAAGTGCAGACAAGCTGAGATTGTGTTATCATTTCATACAGTGTGGTAAATGTATTAGACTTAAATTTTAGAGATTATTGTCTGTGAGCTGAAAATATCTGTTGATACGCCCTTACTGAAAGGATATGTCTGCATCTGGGTACAAATCAGTCCTCCTGTGATATATTTATCTCAAACTTTGAAGCTGAATGAAAAGGTGAATAATCTATTGGACTTGACAGTAATTTGGAAACCTTAATGCATGTAATTCACTGGAAATAAGAAGTGGTTTCTTTGTTGATTTACAGTCACCTTAGGCAATTTGGCAATGCAGTATGCATCCACATTGTTATGGCATTTCTTAGTTTTCTGAGGAAATCAGGTATGGACATCTGCCATCCAGTAAAGGAACAGGAAAGGATATCTACTCATAACTGGTGTTGTTATTTTTCAGCCAGTGGTATTTAGTAAAGTCTGTTTAACATGTAATTCTCACAGAATTCCCATGCATGGTGTTTTCTGAGGCTTCTGTGAGGCTGGGTGATGCACCAGCATGAGTAAGCTTGCACTCAACGCAAGAAAACAAGTGCAGAAGTGTGATTCCAAGTGCCATTCCCCGCTCCATGAAGCAAAGGGGCTTCTCCTTTACTGAACTCTGTGTGTGTGTGTGTAAATAGGGCTACATCTTCACTGTCAGTTTGAATCTTGTCTTTGTTTCCTTCCATTTTGATGTCTGAATTTTGTAGCACGCTGTGTGATTTTACTGGGCTTGTGAAATGTACATACTTCAACTTAAAAATCTGCATGTTCCCATCTGTACCCTGAGGGTATCTAAAAGGGGGGATTCAGAAAATAGGGGAAGAAAGGTTTCATGAATTTGACAAACTTTTTCCTTTAAGTGCTTTTTTTTATACTTAAGTGACGCTTACGAATTACTTACACCATCCACTATAATTTAATGCATTACAGAATAAAGAGTATCTGCTGTTCTTTGTGTATTTCAGTACCAACGCTTTCCTTATCTATTTTCCCCAGCTTGCCATTTCGTGCAATAGAGGTTCTGTCATGTGATATTGCTCCACGCAGAGGGAAGTCGGAGTAGCTCTGCACGCTGCTTTACACCACTGGTAAGCAGTCAGAGGATTTGCTTTGGTCATAAATGCGGTTTCAGAACGTGCATCTCTCCTCTCTCTTGCATGTTGAACATGGCATTTCAACAACTGAAAATTCAGTGGTTGTCAGCTGAATCGGAATTCAAATTGATAACTTGTGTATTTCTTTGGAATAGTATTTTCAGCCCTAATTTTGATTTGTAGGCATTCCAAATTACACTGGTTTATAAATGCGTGTGTGCAATTTCTATTAATATCAGTGACAATATCATTTGCACACTGAGTGGAGGGTACCTTGTATTAGTTGTCTTCTAGATCTTACTGTCTTTGTGCAAGCTCGGTGCAGTATTTTCCACATGCTCGGAGACCTTTGCAAAATTAGGAACTGTTGCTTTGTAAATAGTCATTTTTCAGGCTGTTGTATGTGTGTTGTCAAAACACCCAAACCATTGTATCACAGACCATACCTGCATACATCAGTTGCCTAATTCCTACCCCTGTGACTCTGTGCCTATTTTACTATTATTCTGAAATATTTTTCAAGAGGAAAGGAAAATAAGGAATATCTCAGGATAGACTCATGTTGCAGAGTAGAATCATCATGCCTTATTTTAAAAGATTTAGTCTCATTTGTCCTTTAGCTTTGCCTTCGTTGGACGGTTCATTCCATCTTCAAATAGTTATCTAAAATAGGTTTCTATCTGTATATAGAAAAGGAGTCTAGACACCCAATTTTTAAGTGGCTTGAGTTATAATAGAAGAATCCCTTTCGTATGCCCCTGCATACTCCTGAGCAATTAACAGTTTTCCTTCCACCCCCTCACCCGGTATTTTTCCAATGCCTTGAACTTCAGATACAGGTTTGGGCCCCCTTCCAGGAGCTGTACTTCTCAGTAATGGGTGTGATTTGTCTCATGTGGGAATTCTGAATAAAATTACCAGTAACATACTTACATTCAATTAGATCTGTTTCAACATACACATTATTTAGCCACTCAGTAGGGAAATCCTCTCTGCCACGTTCAAGGAATGGTAATCGATACATGCTCACTAGTAACAAGTCTACAAATTTCAAAACACTGTAAGGAGTTAGGTGATGTAGATGACTTTGTCTTTGTAAATTGTAGTCTGACAGCTTCGCTTAGCCATAATCAATTCCTGTCCCCGTTGTTCAAAGGAAAACTGTCGAGCAATTTAGTTGCTTCTGACTCAGTGTCAGAAATCATGAAGCACCCCGTTCTTGGGAGAGAAGCAGTCTGGACATGATCAGAAAATGAGCAAGACACGTTGTGACACATTTACAGTGAGAAAAAAAGTCACAGTCCAGTCTGGGGGCAAACTAAACGGGTACTCTCACCTCTTAAAACATCATACACTGACACAGGCAGGATAACATTGTAAAAACAAACAACTCAGCTTGTCCACAAAAGGGAGGTTTCAGACTTGTGCATGCATATCAGGAAGATGTGAAAGGTGACCTGCAAGTCTGCCAAATTGTTCTGTGCGGAAAAACGTTGCGCTTTGTCTGTGGGAAGGTAGAGTAAGGAGTTGTGTGAGTGCAAGGGGACTCCCGTCATCTGGGCACACAGAGCTTCACCTGTGTCCCTGCTTCTGCAGGAGGGAGGCAGGTGGGAAAGCAGGGAAAGTCCTTCATCTGTGCGCACTCACCAGCCAACGTGCTAAAGGCAGCGTGGGGCTAGTAGGCGACTAAGAGAGAGGATAGCAGAGTCTGTCTGGGAATCCTTGACCAGGCTGGCCCATTAATACTACATGTAGGCACCCATTTTGGCCAGTGCTGAGAGCTAAAGAAAGGTGAAGCTTTCTTGTGCTTTTTGTTTAGATGGGGAGGTCAGGCTGTGCTTGCATTTGGACACTGGATATCTTTGAGTTGAAACGTGGGTATAGGCTAACATATGAAATACCAGATAGACAAAGCCCTGTCTCTGTCATGTGAATAACTTGATTAATGCCTACTACTTTTCCTAATAAACCAGTCTTCTGCCTCCAAGTGAGCAGATAAGGAGTGGAAATAAAGTCGCCTTTTATGGTTGGAATAAAACGACTAGGATGACAAATGTGGGTCAGGATCTGTCAGAGCTCACACAAGACCCAGAGCCAATCAACCTGATTTCCTCAGCTGTGAATAGTCCAGTCAGATAAATGTATAATGCATCCAGCGCGCTCTAACATGTATGTACAGCCTCCATGCTGGGACTACACTCCAGGCTTTTGAAGTTTAGCCAATAGCCACTGTATTTCTGGTTGTTTAGCACTTGCTAAAGAGGAGCTCAGTAGTACCAGGATGAATTATAATTTTTGCCCTGGGAAAGAAACAGAGAAAACAAAAACCTAATCAGACCAGTAGAAAGCTTTTTGGAATAAGTATTATTTTATAAAGGAAAGATCTAAAAACATCAGACATGATTTTTTTTCTTCACAACCTGAAGTGTGACCTGAGAAACAGTACAGTTTTGTAAAGGTTCATTAAAGTAGGAGGTGTGCGTAAGAATGGCTTGAAAGGAATTAATGGATGGAAAATAAAGCACACGAAGAAATCAAAAACAGCGCAAAGGTTGAAGCACCCTCTGTGATGCATACTACTACTGTAGAATGAAGCAGACTTTGTAGATGCCTTGGGTGTTTTATAATATGTTTAACTATAAAATCTGTAAAAATGTTTATCATTTCTCCTTCTTTCCTCCCTTCACTCCCCTATTCTCTTTCCCTGCAACTGGTTTATACTTTGGGGGGGAGAAGGGGGGGGGCTGTTTTTAGACACATTAATTGTGGGCTACACACTTTGCTTCACTTGCCAGTTCAGAAGGCTACATCAACATCCCACCTGGTAGTGTTGTTTACAAGCAGTTTTGCAGCCTTTCCATTCTGCTCCCTTATTTTTGTTACACATGGTGTAATGATGCCATATGACATTTTAAGTCTGAAATGGTATTCCTTGTGGTATCTCCTCAGGCCTGTTATGCTTTGGGTGCTTGCGTTACCTGTTCAGACACCCACGCGTGGTCTGGTTATGTTCATTTGTGACTGAATGCAAGCTGTATGCCGGATGTCACAGGAATAAGTTTAGAACTTCGATTGATCTCTTAACTGCAAATAATCATTATAGCTGCAAAACAAATAGTGGATCAAAAATGTGGGAACATAGCCCAGAAGATACTGCTCACTTTTCCTTCTGAAATGCACGACATGCAGGTTTGAGGTATAACATATAATGGCTGAAAGGTTTTTAACAAGAGAACAAGACAGGCTATCATTAGATAAGGGTTGTTTGGGGGAAAATTAGCTCCATGTCTTTGGTTCTTTAAAAAAAGAGAACGAGAAAAAGGTCCAGGCAGCCATAAAAAGTTGCTTGGCTTGTGTGATTCCTCAGAACTGACATCGTACTCGATCAACCCCCTGCTGTAGTTCTGGCTAAGGACAGGTTTTTGCTTCCCAATACTGTTGTTCTGTGACAGTAGCACAGTTTGCTTGTTCCACCCCAGAGATGGCTGCATCCCGCGCAGATAGGTTGAGGAGTTTGTAGACATGTCTCATGTTCTGTGGGATAAAGTGTAAAACTTGTTCTTACTCAGTTGTTTAATTTTATGTATTAGCTATTTGTCAGGAGAACCCTGAGTTTGGGAGAAGAGTTTTTTGAAAGTTTGAATCAAAATTACGTTAGATTGCAACATCCTAAATCCTGGATCACTGTGCCCCTTTAATCCTTGGCCTTACTTAAGAGCAAGGAGAATTTCCAAGATCTGGTCCAATGTGGGTGTCATTTTTATGGGAAGAAAGGTGATCCAGTTCTTCGCCGCAAATTCTGATGCAGCTCTTTTCCTTGCACAGCTTCCTTGGGTGTAATCCTGGGCAAGTGACAGGGGGCATGTCTGTGTCCACAGTGGGGCCGGAGCTGGCCCCAGCACTGCTCCTCGGCATCTTGTCCTCTTCCAACACACCCTGCTGAGAGCCTGAGTTCAAAAATAGCCCAGCCCTAGCAGAGCCAGCCCCGTGTCTGTGAGCACGAGCTGTCGCAGCTGCATGTCTCTGCACCGTGCGGAGGACAAGGGTAGGGCAGCGCTGCACTTGCGCTGCTTCAGACAACCTGCTCCTTCCTTAATGTCTCTCTGCTTTGGTCCTCCGTCTGTAAAAAGATCAGTTTCCCTTCTCCCAGGAGACAGTCCAAAGATAAATGCATTGACAAGTATGACGCAGGTAGCCACTGCACTACTGGAGAATTGCTTAGGTATCTAAGTGTTTTAGATGTCGATGATTGCTAGTTGAAACTCGTTCTTACAGAGCCAGGAATGCTTTTAGGTCCTTCCTAGAAAAAGTTCTGGTGCTCATTAGAAACTAGTGGTTTGCGTATTTTAAATAGTTGTTCACAGTAATTCCTGTCCAGAGGAAATTTGTAGGATGTAGGCAGCGTTGTCTAACAGCAGTGTGCAGTGTGCCAGATTGCCTTTGGCCCCAACAGCTCCGTGCCGTTGGCCAAGCACTGCAGGAGTGGTGTGCCTGCTGGTGATGGCAGCCGTGCATCAGTAGCATTGCAGAGGCTTTGAAAAGTGGGGGGAAAACGTTTCTGGAGTTCATGCCATCATATCACAATTGTTTGGGGATAATTATTGAATGCACACAAGAGCAGTGTTTTTTTCCCCTGGAAATGAACTGTAGTTGATGTTGCGCTATTTTGGTTTTGTTTTCTGCTTAACATTCCTCCGTAAGTGCAGCTCCTCTGAGTCTTGAAATGAGACAAAACTGAACCAAAGTGACTTTGTTTGCTCTGTGTAAGAGGACGGACGCTGAGTGATAATGACATATTTTGCATGTGAGCAGCAGGTGCGAGACCAAGTGTCTACTGCGAATTAGAAGTAAATATGTTTTTTTCTATATTTAACTGATATGTGACAAAGAAACAATGTTTAAATGTCACTTTCCATGGTTTTTTGTGTGTCTATAATTATACATTCTAATGTGCCAAGTAGCTACTCGCTGAAGTTCAAATTTACATAGCAAAGTTGTGCATAACAAGACAAACAAGATACAGTCTAGCATTCATCTCCGTGCATCTGGGCTGCCTCCACCCAGCAGTTACACTGCCAACAAATTAATGTTTTCTGCTTTCTTGAGTTCACATAAATAGCTGTAAATTCCTATAATTAACTATGATAAGTCACTCCCCACTATTAAAACAAAGACGTGTTTGTTTATCGGTCGTACTCGCATCCACCACTCTTAACATTACGGTGTCGACTGGTTTTTTTTCTCTGTGTTAAAGCAGAAATATTCCTGTTGGGCAATGCCAGAGTCCCCAGAGCAGCCTCTAAAGCAGGAGCACCGGGCTGTCGCCTGCTGAATGCTCCACTTCTCTGCTGATGGCTGTTTTTTTCCCTCGCCCCTTACCACACCCCCTCCGAAGGACACGAGTGTGGAGGTGGGCAGTTACAGCAGTGGAGAGCAAGGCACGGCTTGGGAGCAAATGCAACTGAGATATCACAATGAGTTAGTTCTTATGGAGCCTAAAATATAAAGCAGTTCTTATGAATATCTGATTTTCTGCAGGTCAGGTCTACATTTAGTCATAGGGTATTTGTGGCAAAGGCGGTCCAAACTTTACTGTCGCAATCATTTTTTCTGACATTGAACTAGATTGGCAGTGATATAAAAAAATAGTTGTGACACTTTTCTGCTGAAATACGAATTGGCTTTTGGATGGGGGGGGATGTTGTGGGGTTTTTGTTCGAGGGTTAGCGGGGGTGATGCTAGGGGCACTAAATTTTGTCCCGGAGCCTCACTTTTCTTCTCAGTTATATTTTTATTTTATAAGCATACTCTCACAGCTTCGTGGAAACTCAACTTCACTTATTTCTTTTATCTGTTGTTGTCCTTGTGCTGGGGGCTGTGTTCAGGTTACCTCTGCTATGGCAGGACATGTTTTTCACAGCTTTTAATGCCTCAGAAGTAACATGTCGTAAGAGATGCTGACCACAGAACTATATTAGGCACCCAAATTACAACTCCCATGAAATACTGAAAAGGCGGGGGTGAGGGGGTAGGAAATACAACACTGACAGGTTTTTTTGCCAACATTTTCCATGGAGAAGTACTTCCTAAGTTATGTTGAATTTGAAAGCTGGTCATGTATCTCTCTCTGCATGGGAACGAGATCTGTGCTCTGATTCAGATTACTGGGGAGTGAGTGTGCACCAGTGGCAGGATGCTGGCAGCCAGAAAATGGAGGTCGTATCTCTATACCATCTCCTTCTCAGCGTGTGGACCTGTTAGTTGCATTATGAGTGCAATCAAAGATTTGCTCTTTAGAGAAAACAGCTGTAACACGAAACTCTGCTGGCTGGAAGAGATTAACAAGTTGACCATCTGAAATAGCAAGGACGCTCAGAAAGTGCATTATGAAATGTGGGGCTACTGATGGTTTAGTGGTTGTTGGTCACCAAAAAAAGTATGAAATGATTTTCTTTTAAGCTGGTCTCTTTGCATAGTAAAAATAAGTTTTTCCCTTCAGGTTTTAAAAGCAGACTATATGTAGCTGCTTCCTTCCTTATGGATGTTGTTATACATAATTACCATGCATGAACAGCACAGCACATGGATTATACAGCAAATTCTGTTTTAGTCATGCAAACTCCCAGTGACACTGTGGGCTCTAACAGCTGTGAAGATGTGATTACAGACTTTCATGTTAATATTGGGTGCCTTAAAGACCGCTGAAGCTTGTTCCCAGGTCAGCAGAACTAGAACAAACTAGCTAAGGCTTCCTAAAACAAAGAGGGTGGTGTAGAGGATTTTCTGTGGAAAATAGAGGAATGAAAACCATGAAGTTTATTATAGTGCTGAAAGAGTTAACTCTTAAATCTCCATCCCAGAACAGGGTGCAAGTCACTCCTTGGGTCCCAGACTGTCCTTATCACTTGGCCTCTTATGATAAATTATTATTATCGCAGTTATATTGATATTTACAGGCTCCAAACTAGTTCTGGCCTCATTATATTAGGTGCTGTGTATAATACGTGGAAGGAGACACAAAGTGTTGTAACATTTTGACTAAAGACACAAGGTAGAAGACGAAGCCATCATTTGTCATTTTACATTGAGAAACTGAGGCGCAGGGAGATGTGGTGACTTGCTCCAGGCTGCCCCGACAGGCTTCGTCTACCAGGGGCTGCTGCTCGCACCGCCGGAAGGGCAGCTGGCGTGCGACCGCCTGTTGCTGAGCTTTTACATCCTGCAACGGGCAGAGTCAGCGTGTGGAGCTCAGCCTGGAGCTGAATAGTTTGTTTTTAAACAGAGCTAATCTTCCTGAAGTAAATACAGTCTCCTCTCCTGCTCCTCTCGGAGAAACATATTGGTGGATCAATGGAATTTTTCAGCTGTAAACTCTGCCTTTGGATAAAAACAGTCAAAGGGATTGTTTAGAATTTCTGCCTTTTATTTTAAGTCCTGGTTTCATATGCTTTCCGGGGGGGAGAATAGAAACATGACAGTTTGGGAACATGAGCTTTTTTTCTCCTCCCAACTCCAGGCTTGCCCTGGGACCAACCTATTTTGCATTAGCTCGGTACAACTGTAAATGGAAGAACTGAGAAAAAGGCCAAGAAACAACAGAGCATGGCAAAAACCCTCTTAAAGTATTACAGCTCAAAATACCGCAGAGTCTCATTTGTCTGTAATCCTCCTCTATTTAATGGAACCCCTTGCGTCCAATTCACCTTATATTTTTATTAATCTTTGTGATTTTCCCTAATGATCCTGTTATAAAGACATCACAGCACATGGCACAAGGACAATGCACATAAAAAGTTAAAAATGCATTTAACTACTGACCATTGATTAGTGCTCTTGATGAGCTTAAATACTACCTGGGAAAGGCTTTCTATCAAATTCAATTGGCTGCAAATGCATTAAGCTTAATGAAAGTCAAGATTTGGGTATATATGAATATTTTTTCTTAGAGGAGGTGCCCTTGCCGTGAGAATATGAGCACTTGCTATTCAGCCTCCTGCCCTAGTGGGAAGGGGTGCAAATGGCAATGTGTGTGACCCCCCAGAGCTCTGACCCAATTCCCATTCCACTTAGTTTGCTAAAAATCAGGAAAAATACCCCTGGCATCGGTGAAATTGCACTGGTCTTGGTAGCTCTTGTGATCTGCAGATGTAGAAGAGATGAAAGATATTCTTTGTTGGCAAGATCTGGGGAAGTGTCAATATGGGGGATACAGCAGCAGGCTCTGGGAAGGGAGGGCAGCCTGGTTTTCTCCAGATCGTGGAAGAATTCAGTAGCAGAATCAGGAACTGAGGCCAAGCCATAGCAAAAGTCTCCACCAGAGCTTCCCAGGATCTCCAGCGGGATGCGAGCAGTGCATCAGATGCTCTGTGGTAGTCACACAGAGCACTGCATGGTAAGCAGGAGGATTTTGTCCTTCCCATGACCATCCTGATGTGGCAGTGAGCGAAGCTACACCCCGCAGACCAGGAATATATGTGAAAAGTTAGTGCTGAGTAGGAACATGGTGCAAATCCATACATTAGCCTGCCATGAAGAGCTACCAAGTTCGCATAATCAACCCCCTACTTGCAGTTTATCCCCAAGACCATCATTCCTCAGTGTTGTTTTGTTCTTTTGTGAAATTTCTCAGATTGTCACAAGGTCATTCTTTCAAACAGAAATATGATAGTTTATCTTTCCTAAGATGCAGTTCACCTACAAATATGACAAATATCCTTCTAAAGAAAGTAAATTTCCCCCCCCTATGCTTAAAAGGCGCAATTTCACAAGGCTGCAGCTGTGAATCCACTGTCACCTCTTCCTGGACTCTAGTGTAGTCTTCGGCTTCCAAACTAGTTCTTTTCTGCTTTCCAGACTTATTTAATTTACGGTAGTTTGCATACTGGTTACCACATATATTTTGTTTGGCACAATTTTTTCCAAAACATTTCCATAAAACTAAAAATGTAACACACTGAACAAACTGCTCCGTTGCCCAAAGAGAAAAACTTATTACTGAAACTCAGGAAAGTATGTTGCGAGGTTTTCATTTCAACTTCAGCTTCTGTCATAAAATTCTGAAAAACAAAAAATCTGGAACATGCAATTAAAATAATTGTAGGTGTGCGAATGTCTGCCTCCAAGCAAGGAATTTAATAATACATTAAAACCTTTATTTTTGATTCTAGCAAAATATACAATTTTATCCATACAAGCTGCCATTGGAGCACTTCTTCGATTCGTGGAGGAAACTTCACCTACTGCTATTTCTACTACATGACATGATATTATTACAATTGTTACTTAGTTTGACAGAGCAATGTGCTCTCCAGTACACTGAACTGAAAATGACACAGGCTTTCCTAGTAAGATTGTATTTACTATTGATTTATCTTGCCTTAGAGAGTTCTGGTTAACATTCCGGTGATAATTGGCCTTGCTTTCTTTAACTCTTTCAGAAGTGCGTCCTTATTCCCAGCAGTGCCTTGATGCTAGAAGACACTGAAACGCTAGTTAAAACAATACATTTGCAGGAGACTGATTCAAACAACATTTGTCATTTCTAAGATTTATAAGAAAAATAGAAGTCTCAGGTTAAGATATGATTAATTATCCCGTTAAAGTAACGGAGAATTTTTGGATCTAGATTAGGGAGGAAGTGTCATGTAAGCTTTCTAAGTACCACCTTTGTTATATTGCAAGCTTACAATTAGCGATGCTTTAGCAGGCATCTTTCAAACTAATAGTTACTACTGCCTACACTGCAAGAGGTATAATTTCAACATATTCCAACAGATGCAGTGCAAATTAATAGCCCTGTACTATTCTAGTCCATGGAAGGTTCTTCTGCCACTTCACCAAGATCCCTGCTGTGCCCGAAAGTTTTTCAGGTTGTGTCAGTCAGCGTGATGAAAGATAGTGCCTCTACCTACAAACTGTGCTTTGCCAGGATGACTTTGATATCTTAAAATATAATTTGAAATACTCCCATTTCAAAAATGTGAGTTGAAAAGATCTGCCAAAACAGCAACAATCTTGTGATGATAACTCGGTATGCTTGGTCTTTATTATTATCACCGGTGCTGGGCATTCACTGCAGAGGTGGGGCTACATGCATCCCTGCCGTTACTTAAAGTGTGTTAGGAAGATGAAATAGAAAATACAGCATGTACTTGTGACATTTAAAAAACCTTTATTGTTGATTTGTTTTGGGGGGATGATAGTTCTTGGCACTGTTCTTTCTCTAATCTTCCTTTTCTCAAGAACTGTGTGCAGCATAGCCATTTCTGAACATCTCTGAGTGACCTAGAGACAGCTCACAAGTGAAGTTGCACCCTCAGGACCTGCAGCTGTAAGGTTTGTCATTGTGGGTGGACGTGTGCGAGGTTCAGAGCAGGCCTAAGAGTCCATTTTTGTAGACGTAGTCTGGAGAGAAGGAGTATTATAGGCCTTGATCTGTAACCACACATGTCAATACAATTAGTTGTACACAGTTTCATCTCTAGTCGTGTGTGTATGGGTTAGTAAGTCAGAAAGCTCCTGCCCATGGGCTTGGCACAGAGGGGTGCGCTGGGAGACCGGCTCAGGTACCTAAGCGGAGGGAGCAGGGAAGGTACCAGTAGATGGCATCCAAGAGTGCCCATCCCTGGGGTGCGGCTCCTCACACGCAGCTCCTGTCCGCAGCCAAAACTGCCTTCCCCACCTTTCCTAAAAACGCCTCAGGGTCTCCCACTGCCAGTGTGCGACAAGTCACCTTCCACATCCTTCTTTAACCTGCCCCATTGCTACTTGCAAGGTTTTGGAAACGCTGGCTTCTGAATTAGTTAGATTATTCATTCCTTTAGAAATGGCCCTGGTAAGGAGTGATATTTCAGTCAGCGTTGCCTCAGCTTTGTATCCAGGCAGCTTCGGGCACAAGTGTAATTTTCTTCCTGCTGTGCCCTCCCACACAGGTGGAACTGCATCTGGAGGAGTCTGAAACGACTGCGCTAATAACAAAGAGGACTTTACCCTCTATATGGCTACATTAGCCCCAGACCCTCAAGCACCACAGAAGTCTCGATCTTGACTCCCAACAGAAGGATCAGACAAATGACTTCTTTTGTATGTAGTATTTTTATTTATAGGTTCACTTTTTTCACAGGTGTAGGATCATCCCTGTCTTTCAAGGCGGTGGGGCGTTTGACCCTGCTTGAGTGAAATTTAAAAGTTGCAGAGGTCTTAGTCAAGATATTGTCTGCTCAATGCTGTTGACATACAAAACTGCAATGTGTTGCACTGCCAGAGAGGCAGATGAGGTGGATGACACCTGAACGATGCCTGGGATTATCCCATGGCTCTGCCGTTGCCCCAAGGAATGTGATTCCACTTCCGGTGGTGATGCCCTACTTCATCATGCCATGCTTACCTGGCTAATCCCAGAAGTGGCAGCCGTAAATACTGATAATTAACACTGACAGTTAAAACTTACAATGTGAAAAATGATTCCTCCTGTCTCTCTTTTGAAGCTATCCAGTAATTATCATGATTCCTATTTTGCGTAATCGCAGTACGTGCCACTCATTCACCCTCCTAACCAGCAGTAATCTTCAGCGGTAGTAATGCACGATGGGTTGTGTACATGCCCAGGTCAGCCAGCTGTCAACATGCCAAGTTAGGTGCTTGTGCATGGCGGCACGGCGGTACTGTTACTTCAAACACAAAACTGTGATCTGAGAGATGGGACAAAGCGAGGGCAGAGCCTCCTTTCAGACTGGTGGCTGTCCTTCTGCAGGTGCGGCCATCTAACACGTTACTGGACCAAGAAACTGCCGTAAGGTGTCTCTACCCCATTGGGCTGCTCCTTCCCGTTCATTCCCACCCTGCTTTCATGGCTCGTTGCTGTCAGCCTGGCCACGCTGTGGCCCACGTCGCCAAAATGGTGTCGCTTGGAAACAGCACTTGTTTGTAGGGGAGGGAGCAGGACCAACTGACACCGGGGCTCTGCCACTGAACCTGATGCGTCATGCAGCTACACCCAAAGTTTCTGCCTCTCGTGTCTTATCCAGGCCTTAAAGTTCAGCAAGAGGTGGGCCAGGCAGTGAGGAGGGGTTAACGTACCAGAGGTGACAGGACAGCTCCGCTGCGGCTCCTCAAATACTGACGAGATGGACTTTTTAAATGCAGACCATGTAATGTATTTGGGGACTATTTAAAGTAAATGTTATTGACAGCCATTACAACTGATAGTATTAGCAAGTATTTAGGGAATTTTTTTAAGGGTGAGGTATTGACAGGATAGACTGTAACAGCTACTTCTGGGCCATTACAATTTGTCTTCTAATTCAGTCTGGGTTTATGGTTCACTGACATGTTTCGCCCTATTACCTACTAGGGGGTGGTTAATGACGATGTGTTGGCTACATGTGATACTGGAGCGTGTGTGACACAGCACATCTATGATGCAAAGGCCTTGCAGGGAAGCGCTCCTCTGAGGAAAGCTGTTTGCAGCCGCTCTTTGTAGGGCTGTGTCTTAATAGCTACATAATAGACTAAAACATTGAATTTGGCCTCTCAGAGTGATGTCTAAACTTGCAAATGGGTCAAATTCTGGTAAATCTTGGGTGAAGTACAAACCCCAGCATTAGAAACTTCCACGTAATAAATAGGGGGCGAGAGCTACAGTGGTTGTAAGTGGCCTGGCTCTACCGACTGTGCTGGGTAGGCACGGGTTGGTACTTGCTGTTTCTGGGCGATGCAGAGCTTTCTTCTCACAGGCACTGCTTTCAATTCAGCCCTAGGTTAGTCATGAATGGATGTTGTTTTAGGGTTATTTGAGTGTGTGGGTAAAGCCAGTTGGTTACAAACAGCAAAGTCGCAGATAGCATTCACCTCTACAGGGGTCCTCATGCACAGCCTTGTTGGAAATGTTTTCGGATGTAAGAGAAAGTAAGGACACAGCACTGCCCAAAATAACCTAGGTCTGTAAATAGTCTAAGCTTGGTGTCTTGGTACTTGCTGGTGATCTCCCATCACAAGTACTGTTCTGAGGTTCTGTTCCTTTTGCATTTTTTGTTATTGAAATTAAAATCAATTAATATGCACCTAAGTCATCTGTCTCCTGCCAAAAGGTATTTTCTTCTTTTTTATCCAGAAAATTGTCTAGAATTGGGAATTCTTGTCCCCTTCACAATTCCCAACCACTCCAGAAGCAAACAGATGTGGATTCACTCGCCCATAGTCAAGCCCCACCTTTCCAATGTGAAGTCAATAGACTTTTACGCACACATAATGGCCCAGCTTTGGACAACAGCATGAGATTTTACCGTGAAAACATTTCATTCCCAAGGTGCAGATGTGCATTACTATTTCTTTTAACTTCTGATCACCAATTCTAGAGACCTTTTCTGGAAGCAGCCAGAGAGAGACAGAGTTATGTCCAGGCCTGCCTCTTGTTCTTTCAGCATTGAGCTACCTTTTCACATCCGTGTTTTAAATTGCCAGAGATCTCCCATTAATCCTGATCCTGCCCTCCACTGCTGTAGCATGACTGAGTTGTTCGATAGTCAGGGCTGTTCTGTTTCCACCGAAAGCCAGTCTGCTGTCAGGATGCAGGGCTGCTTTGGACAGCGAGACCATTTTCTCCTCTTTTTGTTTGCACTAGCTTTTCCGCACTTCCAGCGAGTGCCGATCAGTCCCTCAGTTAACATTTACACTGCAATCAGCATCCTGCGCCCTGTTCTATTTTCTGCAGACATGTAAATAGAAGCCTTTTGTAAACTTCGTTTAATGATAGTGCCATATTATGGGTTGTCTAAAACAGCGTCAAGGGATCCTGTTTCCTTTTAACTTCACCGTTTGGCTAAGGTATAATCTACAGTATGTCAACACAACACATCTCTCTATTGAGTGTAGAGGTGAGATACAAAGCTTTCAAAGCAGGCAGATTCTTTTGCTGTTTCTTGGTTTCCTCAAGCACTTTGTACATGAAAGATTGTTTCCTTATCTCTTGGAAAAGCTTTTGGATGAAATTAACCCCAGTGTAGAGGGTCAGCTGAACGGCCTCTGCACTACTTAAGTCCTACTTAGAGTCTATTCTCAGAGCTTAGATTGGATTTGTGTGGTGCACAAGGTACATTTCCCTCTGTGAATAGGTAAAAATGAAAGATACAATAATTTATACTTAGTAATGATTTCAGTTCCTGTCTGGATCTATTTTACGTGGCTTTGTGTCAAGGGAATTCCTAAGAATCAAGTCACTACCTGCATATGGCGTTCTGAAGCTCTCCAGCAAACATAGAGAAACCGGGCCTGGCTGAAGAGCAGCCCGTCACCCTTGCTGCCACCACCACCGTTCTTTGTGATGCGGAAGCGCTTGCGTTATCGAAGGTGCTGATAGCGAACAGGGAGCAGCAGGAACAGGGCTTGCCACCAAAGGCCCAGATACCATGCAGCTGGTCTAGGGGAGCGCAGCCTTCGCCCCTCAGTGGGCTCCCTGGGGGAGACACGCACCCTGGGGGAGTTGGCAGTAAGAAATCTCATTTTCCAGCAAAATTCAGGGAAGCAACTGCAGCCTTTGTCTGAACACTTCTGAAAGAGAAAAGTTGGTGGCTTTTTACATTGTGCTTTCCCTTACAACCCCTGCAAGAGAGTTACACAGCTCTTATGTCCAGCTAGAAGATATTTAGAAGAAATCAGCTGGGAATTGCCAGTGAAACTATCTCAATCTACAGTAAGTATGTTTGATACTGAAGGAATAGTCTCAAATGTCTATTTCTTATTTTCCCCTCTTGAAAACTCTAGGTAGGGCTATGCATTGTCTGACATCACGGCAAAATAAATCCAAAATGCTGCTCTGATGTGAGTCAGTGGACATTGCTGATTAGGTACAGGTATATACAGGAGAATCATGCCCCAAATGAACACTGAAGGGACCTAAGCAATCATTTCTCCATCTAGGTTTTCTCCAGCCAGCTTTGCGGTCAGCTGGGGCAGGTTGCCTGACTGCTGACCATAGAGTACCTATGTTTCGAGCTAAGAATAGGGTCCTTCTGTTACCAATTAGGTCAGCCTGGCACTTGTCAAGTCCTAAATTCAGGTTGTCATTTGGGACATTTATAAATGGAAACAAAGCTGTGCTTCTCCGTCATGCTTCTAAATAAGTTCAAAAACAATGCTAAGTCCATTTTAAGCATTGGGTCCACCCAGCAATCTTATTTCCCTTTTTGGTAAATTGATCTTTCTGTTATAATGTGCAGCCTCAGAAATTTCAATGATAGAAAATCACTTTCCCACCTTGCGCTCTGTGGAGCTAACCTTGCTTGACCATCTAGTTCAGGAAGTTCATTTAACTGTGCTCTTATAGTAGAGGCTGGATAGGGGACAGCTGCGTTCTAAGTGGTGTGAGTTGTTTATCAATATATCTGAGGTTCAGTTCAAGTGTGAGCTGTGGAATTAGGAACCTCATCTCTGCAAGGATGCATGCTGCTGTGGGCCTTCTCAAATCATCTCTGTCTCAGTGTGGTGAAGAATTTGTAAGGCGAGTTCCAATAGTAATTTGTTGGTGCTGGCAAATCCTTTTCTAAGAATTCAGGGTCTGACGTTGAGTACACTAGAGGCCCCAAATAAAATTACAGAGGCAGGTAGTTAGCACATCTGGGGGAGGTACTCAGCTCTTTGAAGGATCTCGTCCTTGGTGTGTACTTCTAGTCATATGTACAGTCTTTAGAGTCTTGTGTGTTCATGGTAATAACAAAAGCTTGGTTCATAGGAGCAAAGAGGAAAGGTTTGCAGAAGCAGCATCTGGCACTGGTAAAATACAAAACATGTTTAGTGAATGTCAGTTTTCTTTCTGTAATTCAGGTTCTTGGGTGTCATTTCTGTCTCATCCACTCAGCTAATGAATGACATGTGAGGCGTCTCTTTCCAGTAAATCACAGCAGTGGCTGCAGTATGTACAAGCCCGCTCAGATACTGGTGGGAACCAAGCCATGGGGGAGTGGAGATCCACACTGACTAATTTGCTGGGAGTGAGCCCCACCCTCAGCTGGAATCCCTGTTAATATAATAATCATCCAGAACTGGGAGTGTTAATGGCAAAAAAAGCCCTGGGAGAACAAGCACTACAGGAGGAGGTGAAAGATGTGGGCAGATTAAAAAAATACAGCGCCAAATTCTTGGCTAGAGTAAATAAATAAAACTCTTTTGAAGCTACTGGCGAGACACCAGGTAACCTGACCCAAAATTTGTACAGGTGGGTGAGCCCTTGCAGGACAAACCTCCATATGTTTGTCATTAAAATATCTCACAATCGCTCAAGCCCTGCTCTTCCGCAACCTTCCTCTTCCGTTGTCTTGCAGAAGAGGCAGCGAATTGCAGAAGGCTTCTCTGAGATGGTAGTGTCACACTATGGCAGCTTTGGATGAGGAAGCTCCCACCTCCTTATCCTTGCCAGTTTTTCTAACACAGCCTGGTCACTGGCATGCAGCAAAGCCCTGTGGGGGGTGGTGCTGGCACGGCTGAGGGCAAGAGGAGCTGCTGTGGGAGTCGGGGGGCTCTGCGCCCTGGCCCTGGAGCTGCACAGGCAGGGAGGAGCCTGGGCACAAGGCGCTGGGTGAAGGAGTGTTTGAAAGTTGGCCTGACATGCAAAGAAATGCCTTTCAGTCCATCCATCCACCTTGCAGCATTCCTTAAAGCTACTAAAAAGACAGTCCTCCAGTAATAAAAAGGAAAACAAGTAAACCACAAATCAGTGTAATATTTGACTTGGCTTTGGGAGCTGTTTCTCTGAAGATGTTTAAGGCTATTATGAGTAACGTGGTGTTTAGCTTTCTCCTAATGTAACAGCTGAAGAAAAATGCATTTTGCTCTCGACTTGCTTATTAGTCAATGGAAACTGTGACCACAAACACTACGACTCCATTTAACCACTGTATTAAATATTAAACCCGAAACTGTCATTACCAGTTATTTTCAATAGGGCATAATGGTTTGAGGGTTAAGTAATACGGACTAGGAGCCAAAGGATCAGTCTAATCAAATGAAAGTATTCCTAATGGGATAGTGCTGTATGGGAAGGTGCAGTGATGCTGAACCTTGGTTTCTAACACTGGGATGATTTGATGTCAAGCATTTTCCTGCTTTTTGTTCCTTCATGGCTAACTATCTTTAATGCTGTTGAAGAGGAAGGTGATTCAGGGAGGCAGAGAGACCAAAGGCCTGGAAACTTGTAGGTTTAGCGTGTATGTCTTCTGACAGGACTGATGGCCAGCATATCTCCCCATTCACTCTGCAAAATGCTTGTTGAGCAAGATTAGAATTTCTCTACCGAAAGAGACGTAATCAGATTGAAACAAACGCTGTGGTGCCTGTATTTAGGAGGAAAAGGCTGAACGCCCTGTTTGAATGATGTGGATAAACGGATGCTATTAGTAGTTAGAGGTGATCCTGTACAACAATTTGTATTTATAAATAGAAACTTATAAATATGTATTTAATAAAATCCTGCTCACATTAGAAGAATCCAGTGATGATGGTCAGACACAGTAGGCTGCATCTTTATGGCCAGGTTAGCAATCTGCTGGGTGATGATTTTCAAGTGTTCTGTATCTACAAGTGTAAGAAAAACTATTTGGTGTCCAACGTGGTCCATGGCAGCAGGAGGCCATGCAGAGACCCATGTTCTGCTGCAAACCCTACAGAACTGCTCCTGTATTCTCCAAAACACTTTGGCATGTGGTGAAGTTCTCTTCCAATTCAGGCAGAAATTAGTTTCCGTATTGGGCCTGACCTGGCCTCTTCTGTAGGCTGATGGATCTTGGACACTCGGGCTTCTCGGTCATCTGCTGAGAGCGGGCAGGGAGTGCCCTGCCGAGCCGGCACAGCCGGAGCCTGCTCGTGATTTGTCTGGAGCTCAGTGCATGCAGCAAGTGTCTGTGAAATAAGTTAGATTCTCATCTGCCTCTTCTAGTGAAACCAGGTTTTGTCAGAAAGATTCCTGACCAGGGCTAGCCTTATTGTTCTCATGGTTCAGCTGAGGTCAGTAATGCATGTAATCAGTACCAGGGTGTGGATGCATCTGGCAAGTAATGGCAATACCCCAGCCTGTGAAAAATTTCCTCTGACTGACAGTGCTATAATTAAGTCTCCAAATTCAAGACTCCGAGCCAGAACTGAAGTTCGGGAACTTCATAGAGGTAGGGACCAGCTGTGAAGCTCATCTGGGGACATGGATTGCAGTTTCCCAAAGCCCTGGGGCAGTTTGGTTCTGGGGGAAGATGCTCAGGAGCTGTATAAAGAGATTGAGCAAAGATAGCAAGTTCTCTCTCACAGCGCTAGACTGAGTAAACAGGTTTGCAATAATCAGCTGTTGACAGATGGCAGCAAAACACCTGTGAGTGACTAAACTTTTCAGCCACTTAGTCAGAGCTCCAGGAAAACTTGGTGCTGATTCTCAGAAATGAGGAGCAGATCTTCTAACAAGCCCTGTATCTCTTGCTACTTTCTTCTTTAGCCACAATAAAATGCCTAAGGACAAAGCTTATGGAGGTTCATCGAATTCATTTGGAACTGGTTTAAGCCTACTTTTAAAATATGTCAGATGTAACACTAATCTTGGTGCAACCGCACTGTAATTAGTGTTTGGCTCACCATGCTTTGGTAAATGCACCTGACTCAGCTATTTCACAGTTAGGTATCATTAGGCTTTGAAGCTGTATTTATCATCTGCAGCTGAAATATTTGCCTAAAAGCATCCCATAGACAAGAAGGCATTGGCCCTGTTGTGTTGCTTGTGCTTTGTTTGTTTGATGACCCAGATGCATGCCCAAAAGATGACCATTCGCTTACAAGTGTTGGAGCCTCAGATGTTGTGGGATGTGTTTCTGGACTTTCTTGAGAGGGTGGTTTCACAGAGCAACAAACAGGAGTTCCTAACTGGACCTTTGGATAAATTACGGGCTCCCATTACAGAGCCATTTTAAAATCGGTGTAGTGGGAGGGTTTTGCTCAATTGCGTGAGAACAAGATGAGTGTAGGGGGGACAAAATAACCACGATACACTTCACAGAGGGATCTGTGTCAAAGCTTGGCTGACCTCCAGACTAGACCTTCTGGGGTAGTGCTGGGTGTGATGTAGAGATGCAAAGTTCAGACTGTCATACTTCTGGTGGTGCACACAAACCCCAGCCTAAAGGGGACCTCAGGTCTGCTCCCCAAAGGGCATGACGGGGCTTCACACCTGGTCTCTCCCGCAGACCGCCAGAAACCAGTGCACAACCGGCACAGTGTCATCAGCCTTCAAGAGTTCATCTCCAGTCTTGGATTACTTGCTTAATGTTCTAGCTTGTGGATTCCAGTGGTGAGGAAAGTATCTCAATTTTCATGTAGAAAGAGAGTTTTTAGTTCTTATGGTTATGGAGAAGAGCCTGAAAACATGAACTTTAAAGGCTCAAAACCCAGAAGGCATTTACTTGTGATTTATGTGTGTGACTCCTGCTTTATGGTTTTTCAATGCTGACGGTTAGCAACACAGCCGTCTTTGTTTTATGAGGTAAAGCAGAGCTGGAACACTTTGGATAATGGAAAGTCCCTGGTAACACCGATACAGCTGGTGCCTGCACTGCTCCCTGCTGCAGCTGTTTGCAAAAGGGCTCTTATCTGGGGCGCAGCACCTCCTGCACGCCCCAGTCCAGCTTGGAGCTGGAGGTGTAGAGCATGTGGACAGTGCGGTGTCTGTGCATACAAGCCCCTTGCAATGGGGATGGGGGTGCCCCAGGTATTGCACCGAAAGCGGAGGGCTGGCAGAGGCGAGCACAGGCCACGGGCAGCCCACTGCCTCCGTGCAGGGCCGCCCTGGGTGTTTGCACAGGGCAGCTCGGGGTGCCTGTACTTGTATTAGCCCGTGCCTGCAAACCAGATTGTCTGGCCTCAGATAATATGCTGGTCACATGTGGATGACTCTATGGAGGAAAAAAAAAAAAAAATCACGCTTTTTCTGTGGATGTCAGATATTCTGACTGGGCAACACTTATCCCCTAATCTGTGGATCTGGGCTGCGGGCTTGGAAGGTACTTTGCTCGCTGGCAGAGCCCTCTGTAGATGTGTCTACTCATCTGCTGGAGTTTACAAGAAAATATGACCCTTGTGCATAGATCCTTGGCCTGAGTGCAGTTGAATTTTATTCACTGGGTGCACAGAGAGATGATGGACACATGATTTTCAGGGCCTAAATAACCCTTCAGCGTGCAGTTTTGCCACACTGCGTGGACGCGCGTTTGGAGGGTAAACTGGAGATCAGCTGTTCCTTCATTATGTTTTCAAGAACTTGAATATACATACTGGGACCTTTAGGGTCTTTTTTTCTTATTTCCGCTTCAGTCCTGTAAATTTCAGACATTCAGAAATTAAGAGATTTGCTTGAAAATAGCGAAAGCCTGTCTGGATAGATTGGGAATTTCTGGTGTTTAACTTCCCAGCCATTAGACTGGATGTGTTTCATGTTTTATATCTTTGTTCTGCAATGATGGGGCCAACGATGACATTTTTTGTTGCTGCTGTCGGTACTTGTAGTTGCTTTAGAATTTAAAGACCTTAATCCTCCTTTCCGTCCCCAGAGCTCGTGTGCATTTGAACTGGAAATGCACGCTCTTACCCAGTGGTTGTCTTGTGTAGATACAGGGTAGTTTACTCCTCTCTTGCTGCACAGCGTAAGCCACCATATGGTCAGAGCCCGAGTGTGCCCTTAGCTACCTGTTCACATGTTCCTGCCACAAGCTAATTTTTCGGCTGTGATTTCCTCCTGCCACTATATGAGCACTTCTGTGTGTTTATTAGCAGCAGGATAGAGGTATGGAGTGGTGCAGGGGGAACCAGTTTTGAGCAGTCGGTTGTTGCTGCCCTGGATGTTCAGCTTCATTCCCAATCTGTGCTCGGGAGTATACAGCTGCTTCAGGGAAAGGGCACAGCTTTCACTGAGCAGGGAACCTGGCCCTGTAGCTTTAAAATGTAAGTTAAAAGATGCAGTCGAACGCTTTGTTCTGGCAAAGAAGAGTGAGATTACAATGTTTAAAATAAACTTAACTGAAGATACTCAAGTTTGCATAGGGTTTGATTTTTCATGTTGGAGAATTAAGCCAAATTATAACATTTTGTTGCGGTTATATCAATGAGAGCATAGTATAAAACTCAAGAGAATTATATCTTTAATATCTACTTTCACTTGTTGAAAAAGATCAATTTATTTGAATTGTTACATTTGCTTTATTTGAAACTTTAAATTCATAACATTTCCAGGAAACTCTAAAGTAGCATTTTACTGGGCTTTCTCGTTTCAGCCACCAGGGAGACCATCTCCTACTAATTCAATAAAATGAGAGTTCTTTTTTATTATTATTTATTTTAATGCTAACCATAGCTATGACATCTGTGAAAGGAGCTGCTGTGTTAAACTTCTTAATAAAAATGTAGCTCCCTCTTCTGCTGACCCAGATAATTGGTTGTGGTTGTTTTAAGGAAAAGAATTTACAAATACGTGTTTAAAACTGCAGCTGACTTCTTTTCATTTTCTCTTGTTGCACAGATTTGTGAATATCCGACCAAAACTACTCATACATTTCTGTGCTCAGAATTAAAGCTAGCAGCATGAACTGGCTGAACGTTTCATAAACATGAATGGTTTGTGTTTGCTAAGCATACTAATATTATGTTCCAAAATAAAAATGTGCTTTAATTATGATGCTGCCATAACTACATAGCATTATTAAGCTAGCATTTATGTCTAAATTAGGTTTCATTCTGCTGTACAGGGAGAGAGAGTGTAGTCGATTCTTTCCTCAGGCTTTAGTACGATAGTCCAAGCGTCATTCCAAGGTGTTAATACATCTCGCAGTGTGGCTTTGGAGATGCCCCCTCTCTTCAAATTGCTCAATCTTATCAGTCATTAGTGAGTTCAGAGTAAGCAATCAAAAGCCACTCTGCTACAAAGTCCCCAAGCTTCTCTTATTACATTGTATTTTAAATTACTCAAGACACTAGAAAAAAGGAAAAAACAACAACAACAACAACAAGGATAAAACCCCACTAATTACCATCCATAAACAGTCTTGGCTGTAAACTTCAGATTTCAGGTAAATTTGCATGCTTTCACCAGTGCAGAATCTGTCCTTCTTATAAACCTCATTAGAAAATGAGCATACTGCAGCCTCTGAAGAAATCACTGTAATAAATGAGCTTTGCATTCACAAGATGAGTTCCCACATGTGTGAAAATGTTAATATTCCCGTGACTGAATTCAATGACATAATGAATCTACAGTGGAAAATCATTCTGCATCAAGCAAAGACAGGCATAACTGTGCTGGGCTGTTCTGGGCAGACAGGACATTTTGTATCTCGAGTTAGGAAAGGAAAGTAATTGCAGTTGAATGTCAGTGTGCTAACTGGGCATAAGGGCTAGATCCTGAGGCTATTTTATTCTGCTGGTTGCTATACCTGATTGAAAAATGTTGCTTCAGAGTAAACAGAGTGAGAAACCTACTTGAAGACTCAAGATCCAGGATAGATACCCTTTTAACCCTGAGTCACATCAGGCACGGTTATAAGATCTTTTGTAACCCGATGTGAACACACTCCTTCCAGTCTTGCTGCCTTTGGGACTGAAACCAGCTGTAAGATAAAGACAGTGCACCCGCAGCGCAATCTCGTGTCTGCGCACATGTTGGACCTCTTACTCCGTAAAGCAGTCTTAGAGTTATTTGTCTCACGCGGTTCAAGTAAATGTGAAGCCCTAATCCTATGCAGGCGATTAGAAAATTGAGAGCAACTCAGAGCCTGTCCTGACTGTCTGCTACCAAGAGAGGTGCAAGTATAAGAATTGTGTTGGACGCCACGTTCGGAAAAATTGGTTTGTGCATTTAGAAGGAAAGGAGAAGCCGTGGAGCTGTTAGTACTAAATCTGGAGTGCTGTTCCATTTGAGAGTATCTTCAGTTAGCTATTCATTCACAACAGACTTAATGCCTCTTAAATATAGGACTTGCCAAACTCATTCAGAAGCTGAATGTCACCAACCTTGAAATGCATGAGTGCAATTGTAATTCTTGTGCAAAAGGGCTAGAGGAGGAGAGGTGGGTCTGAAATGAGAGGGGTTTGTCGTCCACAGGCACCTTTCCTTCCCACCCAAAACAGTAAGGGTGGGAATTACCATATGCTGTATTTAGGAAACCCGAAAGCATACAACCCAATGCTGCTTTTGGTGAGATGAAGTCCCCTGCTGCCCCAGAGAAGAAGTTTCCAGCATCGGTTTGGCAGATGCAGTTGAATTCAGTTTGGGGGTCCAGCCCATATCTTCGTGCATTCTAGGAATTAGATTGACCAAAACTTACGGGAAAAGAAAAGTAGGAATTTGATACAACTCCTGTGAGCATATACCCTTTGTTGTATATACTGCCTGAGAAAAATAACCCTACAAAATATAATTTATGCTGAAAGAATGCTTTAATTGTTCATGAGTCAGGTACTTCAGTGTTTGGGTATATAATTTTGTTGTTGGTCCTTGAAGTCCAACAAGTATGTGTGTTTTGAAGTTCTGAACGTGCATTGCAGGAGCATGTTCCTTAGCTTTCAAGTTTTGTGCTGCTGCTGCTCGGGCATTTTATGCAATCAGTTGATCAACTATCTTACAGAATTCATCATATGCCTTCTTTTCTCATGGGTCACCAATCAGCTTCGAAGGCTGGGCTTTAAGATGTGCATCAGTCATACTGCTACTTGATTCAGAGAAGTAAGTAGGCTGTTCTTTTCTGATAGAGGAGAAAATGGATATATTGTCAGTAGCTCCACCATCTGGTACCTTGCTAATGTTTTGGACCTATTGCGTCTGTCGGGTGGGAGATGTGTCAGGTTGTGGCATGCAGTAGTCATGCATGAGAAGATCTAGAGTTCCTGGTTCTTGGCTCCTCTCTGTTGCCCCTTACCATAAATTGCCAATTGTTCTGAGAAAGAATCCTTTTCCCTCCGTCTCTCTCTGAAGAAGCACGAGGTGAGATGGGGGGACCCAGTAGATGTGATGGCTGGATAGCATGCAGAGTCATAGTATCAAATGCCAGGCACCTGAACTGAGATACACCAAGCCTACTTGAGGTGTTGATGCAACGTATTCATGTTTCACATAACCTACTTTAAAAAAAAGAAAAAAGTTGCAGCCACTTTGAGCCATAAAAATGTCAGAGTCTAATTGTGAAGGAGGCTAAACAAGCTATCATAAGATAAAAGCAAATGAAATGATGTCTCACAAATTCTTGAAACCTGCTGTCAAAACAAGCAAGAACTGGAGCCTGAGCCAAGATGTCTCTGAAACAGTGCTGCAATGTCAAGAGGACACTGACATCCATAGGCTTCCAGCTGCTTTCAGTTGGTCATAGGAGCATGGACGCTTGTAGATCAGGACCTGCATAAAGCAGCGGAGGTAAACCTAGAGCTGCTGTATTGTGCCAGCATATGAGGAAAGATCCTGGTATTTCTATTACTTATCTTATAGAAGATGGCATGGGATTATATTTAACTGAAAAAGCACAATGTTTTGAAGTGCAAATACGGGCAGCATATTACACTCAATGATCCAAACGTCCCTATCATGTTGGTCAGAGTGATCCTCTTTGTGACATCTCACAAGGGGAGACAATAGGAAGAGGGAAAACTTCAGAGGGTAAAATCGAAGCATGTCCAGCAAGCAGTATGGGCTCAAAACAAAGCAGCAGTGCTAAAGGGAGCTCTAGCTATATTCAGGTAATTATTTGGTTAAAATAAACACACCATCTACTGGCACACATTTTAGGCGCAGCCCTGTTCGCAATTGAATAGGACTGGTCAAGTTGTTGGTCGGCCCAAGACTTTCAGTTTGCACCTTGTAACAGCTGGTGCATGTTAGTTGTTGCAGCAGAGATCACTTAAAAGCATATTTGTTTTTTTTGCTGAATGTTCTGTTTTTATTATTCTACCTCTCCTCTTTGGTTTACTGTCACTGATTCTCTGCCATAAATCCAGAACTATTCATTCTGACCAGGTTTTCTGCAATTCTTAAATGATGTGCTTTGCTGCAACTTCTGTTGTGTTAGATCTCAGTCCAGCATGGAGCTCTTGGAGGGCGAAGAGCTCTTTGTGTCCGCAGGGGTCTGCCTGCAGGACAAGAAGCAGTTTCTTCTTGCAGGATTACCCTAGACAGTCTGTGAAATTAGTGTCCTGTTTCCTACATCTCTTAATGGGCCCAGTTCACTCGGGTACCTGTCGACCACTTGCAGACTTTCAGAGCAACCTGCCCGCTATTTGGCATTTTACATTTCTGCTTTGTTTGGATTTCTGAGGCTGAACTGGGCTCATGGAGAGCCTTTGATGAGACAGCTTCATTGAGGAAGGAGGCTGGAAGTAGGTCACCGCTGTTATCTGCTTCTCTCTCATTACCCAAGCGGTATGAAGGATAGGAACGAGTGTGGGAGGGCAGCTCTTGGGGGAGTCAGGGCATAAATGCCATATGCAGCTGGACTGGCCGTGCTTCGCTCCACATTGAGACACCATCCTGTAGGAGAAGGCACCATCTTTCCCTTTTCAGAGCCAGCTAAAAGCTTTTCAGGTAACACAGACAAAATGAACAGGAAAGTTTTGAGAGGGAAGGCTGTTCCCTCCCTGCAGACACCCACCCCGCAGCCCGTGGTGAGCAGGCAGGCAGTGGCCACCCAGCTCTGCTGTCCTCTGCCACCAACTGCTGAGGGAACACCATTTCGTCTGTGCTGAAAGCTGACGCTACCACGTATCGCTACCCAGATACTGCCAAATTATAATGGCTTTTCTCCTGTGCCCAAGCATCTGATGGGGTGTTTCAGCTCCTGCTTTTTGTTCAGTGCTATCTTTCCGCTTTGTGTGCTCCCAACAGTAGTGCTTAGCTGTCCTCTGCAGAGCAGAGCTTCTTTCTCTTTGCTTTCCCCCTCTTTTACTGAATTTAGTAATTTCCTCTCTGCAGCCTGTTGGAGTCCCTGGAGGCTTCTCGTAGTCATTGACTTCTGCATTCGTGTCTTTTTGAGTTATGCCCTCTCACCAGTAATTTTGTGACTTTATTGGATTCCTTCAACCTCATTCAGGACGTTTCGTCAGCTACCCAGACAGGTAGGCATGCTCTGGATCCAGGCTTTTATTGGCTAAGGTATGCGTGATCTAGTTATTTCAGGCTACGTACTTCTTCAGAAGTTTTAAGCAGGTCTTCTTGCATCCTGGCCAGCAATCCCACCATTTCTTGCTACTTTAACACAGCCACCCGCTTAAGTCAAAGGAGCATTAATTCCCTTTGGGCCCAGCCCTCTGCAGCAAAGGCTACCTGTATCCTAACTGGTGCAAAGTTTGTCATTCAGATCATCTCTACTTGCATTTTGTAAGCAAACTGGACAGTACAAACCACCATCTATCAATTTTACAAGCTATGTCAGATAATGTCTTCCACAGCCCCACTATATTTAACTGGAGTGAATGCATCCTGAAACAATCCATATTACAGAGGTAATTGCTTTGTTATATAAATATTATACCCATCAGGCATCTCCCTATCCCTGTAAAGGTAAGGTTAGCAAGGCTTGAGGTTGCTGGAGCCATTAATCAGTCCGCTCTGGCTCTTTCCCCCTTTGAAATTGAGTGGAATGGTTAGGGGTCATTTATCAGTCTGTCCCAGACTGTACTTATGAATAATAAATGGTCACTAGACTTGGAGTTACGGCTCACTGAGAGCAAGACCTCTTGGTTTTGTTGAATGAAGCCACAATTGATTTCAAGGGTGTCAGGATCAGACCCTTAACGCAACTTTGATTCACATGTGAACTGTAATCTGGTAATCAAAAGAAAAAAATCTTGTCAGCGTTATTCCAGCATCATTTAAGCGGCAAAATAGCTTCAGAGGGATGGTGAGTGGGTGCTGAGAATGGGTAGGAGATGGAATAAGTTGAAAATGAGCTGGGAGAGAGAGAGAAGGAAATTGTGGAAAATGAAAAATGTATATGATGATATTTCACAGACAGACATTTTTAACCTCTTTGTAGGGAATATTTTTTCCAGAGAAAAGTTGTAAACAGTTCAGAGCAGTTCTTGTACGAAGCTATGGGTGTTACAAATGGATTCGAGCTTAAAATGACACCTAGCACTGTCTGTGCCTGGTGCTGGGGTGTATGGAGAGCACACAGCCCACCTCCTGATACGCCGGACTTGTATTCATCTGACTTTCCTGAGATGTGAACTTGCGAGGTCAGCCAGAGGCAAGCCCGGAGCTGAGGCCGAGCTTGTAGTGCAACTCTATATTCAGCATTGCTAGCTGTGGTGATCTTACTGGGAATCAGTGAGTATTTAGTGGTTTACTTAGGACTTTTGTTTCTGGAAATATGTGAAAAAGCGATAGTCTCTCATTTATAAAATAAAGTTCTTGGACCTTGTGGTTGCAGAGAGAGATTTCAGATTGAGGTTAGGGTGAACACTAAGGGCTTTCACAGAAGCAATGAGTGAGAACGCAGAAATAAATACCTTTTGTCTTGCTTATTATCATCTAAGGCTTTTGAAAAACTGTGTTTGGCAATACTGATTACCTAAGTTTTGACTTATATTTAGACTTTGTGCTTAGAACTGGCATCGTCTAGCAGTCAAGGACTAGCAGACATCATAACTCAGCCTTTTGTGAGCCAAAATTCTATGTGTCAAGAACGTACCCCATGCATCTGCTGAATTCTGCCAGGGCCCTGTATTGCAGGGTCGTCTGCTGAACAGCTGCTAATTCTGTGGGACATAAACACCAGAAATGGACAGAAAAGCCTTTGGTGGGGACGGCTTTCCTGTGGAGGGAGGCATGCTACAGCCTCTCAGCAGCCCTGGTGCCACCCAATATTGTGGGCTCCCCACTGAAGCTGAAGAAACTGGAAGTTACTGTCACCGGCTTCAGGCAGAGAAGGGCCCATGGGAGATGCATGCATGGCACTAAGTTGGTGATAACAGGGACTGGGATGACAGAAAATCCCAGGGGCTCATCCACTTTTTCCGTAATATATTTTTTGGCAGGCCTAGTCATCATTCACTCTCTAATACAGACCTCGAAATATTGACAGGATTCTGTTTATAAACATATCCAAAATCCATTTGTTACTGGGTCCAGTCTCGCCACTTTGAGCAGTTGCCATCTGATGTGCATGCTGTGTTTTGGCTGAAAACAGGAATAGCCTGATGAAATTTCTTGCTAAAAGGAAAGTTATTGCGCATGTACATTAGTTATTTTTCATTGCCTCGAGGGGAACCACAAATGTGTGTTGTTTCTAATTAATTACTGGGTTATGTAAAGAGTGCTCCATATAGCAAACTGGAGTGCGATGCTTGACACAGCAGTCAGGTTTTCTTCCCTCACACGGCTGAGCTCTCCCTGTTTTTCTCCCAGTCTCAAGTAGCTGTTCTTGTCCCTGTGAGTCCTGGTTCCGGTGGATGGTTGTATTTCTCTGGAGTGTGGATGTTTATAAACAGACTTTTATTTCCACAATGCCAGCCTTTCAACGCCTCGCTAGAGGGTGAGGTTAGAGACTTCTCCTGAAAGAATGAGAGAGTGAAAATTACTGGTGTTTGCATACAACTGTTTGTCCTCCCAGAATCTCTATTTTTTGTCTTTAGGATTTTTTTCCTTTGTAAGACCCATACTCAAGTTTTGTGTTCCTAGTCCTGCATCCTTTTAGCATTCAGTGCCAGTCACGTATGCCTGGGAAAAATGAAAATTAAGTGTAAGTCTGTGCACTTAGAAACAATGGCCACTCTTTCAAAGCACCTTCTGCAGGGACAGAGGTGGCAGTGCGAGGTGGAAGGACATACTCTCTGCTGTGCGCCACACAGCCGGCTGAACTTGTCCAAGACAGTGCGAAGGCTTAGAGCCTCCCATTCCAGTCTCTGTGCCATAATTCAGGTGCTGTCAGTGGTATTTGTGCTGGCTATTAGAGGTAAGAGTAAGTGCAGGATAAAGCGCTACATCTGCCGGGCTGTGGAAATATGAGCGTAGTGCATTATGCCAGAGGAGGTCACGCAGTGAAACCGGTCAGAGCAGGTACAGCCCGTTGGCCACGTGGGTGTGGGGGGCCAAGAGAATGGTTTTCAGGGGTATCGCAGGTGAACTCAGACACTCAGCTGCTGAGTTAACCCATTGAAAGGGCTTGTCCTCTCCTTTTTGCATGGAGGCATGCATTCATCCCTCTGCTGAAAGGCATTACAGCAGCAGGAGTCACTCAGAGCTGGATGGGGCCCTTAGGACTAAAGACGTTTGGTTTTTTGGTGGTCCAAACCCTCCTTGCACTCCTGGAGCAGAATACTGGGAGATGTGGGAGTCACCTTTTGTTTCAGTTTTCTGTCATGTACAAAAGGGTTCTAGGGTGACTGGGCTTCTAGGTACTACCATGATGCCAACAGTACGGATTTTAATTGGTGTTAAACCTCTGGTTGGTTATTGGATCTGTTATCATTATGTTTAAATGTCTAACCCCGTCTCAAACGTTTATGGACTCACTATTGCCTTTGCTGAGCAGTAAGTTCCGTGTGTAATAGCCACTTTGTATACCTTGGGCAAGCACTAAAAACTGTTTTAAATAGTATGTAGAAATCCATACATATGTTGTCTGGAATCCTGCTCTGCTTTTCATGCAGAAAGAGAACAGAAGAAACAGCATGTGTTTATTAAAGCCATATTTCTTCAAATGGCTTAACCTTTGCTTTATAAATTGTATTTAACATCAGTATCATATTCTGCCTTAATCTACTATTGCATTTTAAACTCTGTTCCCATGTTGGTCTGGAGTGGTTCATGCAAATCAGTCCAATGAGTGGAAAACAGAATGGTATTATATAGTGGCTCTTTAGTGTTATATCCAATTTTATGCTTTGTTGAGAGCAGAAGTCACACTATAACAATCCCTCAAAGGCTCGAAGCTAAAGGAACATTAATCAACAGCAAGAGTAAGTGACTAAATATAATGTCTATGTTGGAGGAAAGGAGCTTGTATCTGGGTCCATGCACTCTGTCTGATGCCTGGGACTTTTATCAACTGAGGCTGAGGGGGAATCTTTAAAAAGAAATATTTGAGTAAGAATGATTTATCATGTGATTGGGAAGAGTCCACTGGGAAAGGTGACTGGCCAAATCCATGTTGACTAAGTAGATCAAGAATGAGTGCCACAGATATGCCTCAGTTTAAAATGCCTGTTTGCTGGTCTCATTAATCTGCTAAATTGCCCAGCTCAGATTGCTTATGTGTAAGTGTTACATCAAGGTACACTATTTTGTATTAGCTGCCATATAAAAAGGAAACAGCCACCGAAGGTAGGAGAGAGTGAGGGTGAGTTATTGGCTGTTAAATAATCCAGCAACAAAGTACTTACTCATGGGGAACAAAAATTGCCAAGAAATATTCACATGGGTATCTGATAATGTCTAATTTGTTCCCAGAATCACACGTCATTGTTTCTGCATACTGAAGAGAGAGGCGAAAACAGCAAAGGAGAGAAACAAATATACACACAGATACACAAGTAATTAACAGGCACGCAATCATAAAGTCCAGTATTAGATCTAGAATGCAGCGAAGACAAAGCATAAGAAATGTTTATTATGAGCAAAGATGAAAAAACTTGACATTAGGGCTGGCTGATTGCGGTTATGAATAACAATTCCTAAATCATCCATGGCAAACACTTCTTACAGAGGAAATGAATTGTTGCAACACAATACATCCTTGTTGTATCGATATGATTAGCTAGTTATCCATAACATGTTGTAATTTGTTTTGATTTTTAAGTGTTCTTTAGCTGCAGAGCCTTAATGAGGCTTCTCTAAATTGATTAGGAACTGCGAGATACAGCATGGTTCACAGATTATTTCAGAGCTGTCAAGAACCTGTGACTTTCATTTCATTGGATTTAATGATCATTGGAAAAGGTGTGCATTACAGCCAGATACAATCACATTTGTCAGCATGATCCTTTTAAGTGCAATTCAATTAAAGTGTTATTCTCTAATTTTATTATTGCTCAAGCTGAGTGCTAATGCTGGCTACCAATAAAGCTACAGGTTGATAATGGTATACAATTTAATTTAACTAATTAGAGTTTAGTGATCTAACATGCTTTTCATATCTTAATTCTTTGAATAATCTTTGATTTTTGCATCCACTACAATTCTTTTAATGGAAAAGGGCAACTGAAAACATCAGTTACATTTGAGATTAAATTATCTAGTAGCATCTGCCTTTAACAGTTTATCAGTATGCATGTGAATTTTCTTCTATTACCTGCCACTTGCATCCATTTTCCATTGACAGTGTGCTTGACCTTGAAATTAATTTATCTAACTGTGCTTACATTCCTTATTAAGTTAGCTGCAGCCTTGGAGTGCCAGAAACATTCACACCGAGAGGATGCTGGCTAGGTGACAAATTAAAGGGTCAGAAGCAGAGATAAACCAGTCCCTCCAACTAGACAAAGCCCATATATTTTCCTACAGTTGTGAAGAGTTACAGACAAACAAAGTACAGACAGAAGAGCACGTAAATACGTGGCGATAAGATCATTTTATTTACTTGTAAACCCCTTACTGCTGCTTTCCTGTGCCAATGTTTTCGTTGGTCTCTTTTATCTGCTTTATTTTGGTACATGGATATTAACACCTGAAAACTGAGGAGAAGCTAAATTATCTTCACTGCAAATGTCAGAAAGGAAATTCTGTGATTGCAGTGCCTCAAGCTCTGAGTCAGTTCAGGTGTTTTTCTGTGAATGGGGTGAACCTTAAAATATTTTATCAGGGCACAACAAAAACGGAACTTCAGGAAGGTGGTGCTGTTCTGTCTCTTCGAGATACCTGTTTTGCCTCTGTTGACCATTGCCCTGCGTATGGCTATGGTCTTTTGATGTGAACTGTAACATTTTGAGTTAGGCAAGCTTTTCTGTTTTTTTCTGCATAGAAAATGGAAGAAATTTAGGCTACATGACCTGGTGCAGCAGGATAGCTTTGTTTTGGACTCTCTCTGCTCGCTTGCTCTTTTCCACAGAGCCCTGGTATTAGCGCAGAAAAAACGGTTTCTGTGTCCTTCAGCTGTGTTCTCGTTTTCTGCCAGTGACAAAGCCTAGAGTCACGCTTTGTCCAAAAGCTGCTGTAAGTCACTGCAGTGGCAATATGTCCACAGAGCTCTCTGAATGTCTTTGGCTACCTCACTCAGGTACTTGCAGCAAACCCATTGCTCCAGTAAACAAACATGTCTCTGTCTTTAATGGGTTTGTGACATCGCTGTGACAAAGCAAACTGCTATCGTTCTCAAGGTATAGATGGCAGTAAAGGCACAGGGGAGCACGGGGAGTTGCCTAAGGCTGTACACAAAACTTGTGTGTAGGTTGTGCTGTACACAACAGACAAGCAATGAAACAGGAGAGTAACCCGGGTCTCCTCCTAATGGCCCCATCGCCAGGCTTCTGCAGCAGAGATGGCAGCTGCAGCCAGAAAGTGAATTCTCCTTTTTCTGCTGTATTGCACATGGATTCATGTTCACCCCTTGAAGCAGCTTTCAAAAAGAAATCAAAAGCACTTAAAAGCACCATTTCTGGATGTCATGAGGGTTTTTTGTTACCACATGCAAAGAGATTCCACTGAAAAAGTGTTGTCTCTTTCTCTTCCGTGCTCTTCAGCTACGATTTTTCCAGAAAGAATGAGCACAGAGACCTTTTCCATATGTCCTTACTCAGCTGTATGCTCAATTTCTAGCTATGCTTGGTTATGGCACACTTTCAAAAATACATAATCCAATATCTAACATCAGTCATTTGCCTAAAACCATAGTTGATCAGATAGTTGGGAAATCACAAAGTGTCCTTCTTCCTGGTGTGACTCATTGCCTGCACTTGACATGATCTTTCACACTTTAGATGAATTGAGTCCAGATTTCAACAGCTGGCTTCTAGTTTAAAAAAAAAAAAAGTCAGAATATGTAAGAAAAGTAGCATTGATTTCAAAGACAGGGTGGGGAGGGCTCACTCTGTGTATTGGCCTTTGATTTATACGTGAGAGTGGGGATGCCGGCTGCAATCAGTGACTTGGCATTGGAAGAAGCATGAGAAAGTCTTGAATGTTACCGAGGCTGATGATTGTTGATGCTGGGAATTCACCGATTCTTGTCAAATATGTTATGTATAAAAAATCTCCACAAGTGATTCATTCCATCCCTACTGTCTTTCAAAATCATGACAGAGCTGATGCAACATCGCTGCTCACATGTATACAATTAGTTGGCTTAGTTATGGTAATGCACTCTTGAAGTTTTCCTGCCGTGGCTGTAGAACACCTTTTGACTTCCTAGGACAACAAGATTTGCTCATTCTGTCATTGGTACGTTGTGGCTACTGTATCTGATGTTAGTATTTGATTGAACTGCTTTTAGACTGTGGATACTTACTGGCAAAAGTTTCCTAACTAGCTTAGCAGCATGTCGTTTGATGATGCTGAGCTTAGCATATACTATCACTCAACTGTAGTCTTAATAAAATGAATCAAGACATATGTGTCCTTAAAAAGGCCAAGCTGGGTTCTATATTTATGGTATTTTAATGTCATCAAATCCAATTCACAGGGTAAAAAAAGGGTTGGTGCATCTTTACTAGCTGTGAACTTAGCCTAGGAACTCAGAACTAATCTGGGCTCTCTCTGGGGTGTGCTAGACTGGCAATAAAGACCCTACTGATCAGATTCACTTCTCAGCCAGTGCCAATGTCTTCCCCGAAGACACTAATTTTTAAGATTAAATGAGTTATTCAACTACCCTAGCACTGGACGCTGTGCTGTTTTCTACTGAATTTGAAGTGAAAGAGATGCCGTTGAAATGATACACCTTCTTTCTGTTTTCTTTGACTACGAGGATTGCAGAAGGATCCCGCGGAAAGTCTGGAACTTGAAGCGTCAGTTAAGAAAGCAAACTTTGCTTTTCACCAGACTCAGGATTTCTGTTCAAGTTACCTGAAATGTGTGTCGTTTCAGCAGATAATTTTACCCATACATAATCACAACCAGAACTTTTTCTTGAATTGTAGTGTATCTTACTGAAATATTTTTATTGATTTTATGCAACATTCCAGGTTTATGTTCAGAGAAACTCTTGAGAGGCAGGAAGATACAGTTTTTGTAAACTAAACAGTGATATATTCACTCTCACTCAAACAGCTCTATTTAGATTTTCCAACTGGGATAAATAGAGGAAATGTATTTAGATCTAAGTACTTTGTCATGATCCATTGAAGTGCAGTCTGTACACCAGACCCAGCAAACTGTTAAATGATGCCGTGGGTGCAGTGCTAGTGGAATTTAAGATGAGAAGGGTTGATTTCATGTATATTACTTTTTTGTTTCTTCGCCTGTGTTTTTCAGAGATGTTTTATTGCTTCTATCAATTGCAAGAGTACATAAAACTTTAATGATAAAGCAGTAAAACAAATGATCTCCAAATATTAATGCGGATCCCTTGATAGATTTCTGTGCACTCCGCAACCTTTGTCTGAGCTAATTAAGTAACAGGCAGAATAATTCTGGGAATGCTTACGGATAGCACTGCTGTGATGCTATTTCCAGAATTATTTTTTTTTCCTTAAAGCTCCTTGTCTAGGAAGCAAACCCAGAACTGTTTAACCAGAGAGGTACCAATCCAAAATCTGCCTACAATGATTAACACAGGAACAAGAATAGAAATAAATGTGGAGACAAAAAATAACCGAGGTTGTAGCAAGACGTCGTTAAAGCTGTGTGCAGATGAATAGGAGTGGCAGTAACATGTTTGGTGGGTTCTGGAACATCTACTTGTCTAAATCATCATTAACATGATAAAGACAGCCTATTTTTCCATTCAATGGGTTATGTGTATTGTCCTGTACGACTTGTGGTTGTGGAAGTTTCTGTTTTCCATCTGAGTCTTAAACACGCTATTCAACAGCTAACAGCTTTACTATTAGTGCCTGACTAAACTCTGAAGTCTGAAAAACATGGGTTTTCAGAACCCAAGATTTTTTGTTTCCAATCTGATTGGTTTGTGTTACAGTAATGCAGCAAGGCCCCAAATGGTTTTGGTGCTCTGTGGAACTGAGCTCCGGTGTAGAGCGAGAGTTCCTGCCCTGGAAAATGAACCCTAAAGGGGAGAAAAAGCTTAATTTAGAAGTGTCAGAAAAAGGAGAAACAGAAGCACTGGCTGGTAAAATGGCTGCCCATTGCTTTGCTATCAGCAGAACATCCGCTGAGCAGAAAAGAAGTTCCAGATTTCTTGCTGCCCAGTGCATCCAGTGTACCCATTCTTTTGCAGTGGTTCTCTGACAGGATTGAGCTTTGTCGTCTTTGCTGCCCTATCAGGAGAAGACGACCAGTATTTCTTTTCTCATAAACTTCTTTGAGTCTTGTCAACATTTTAAATGCTCCAAGGAGGGGTAAGACATCCAACTATTCCTAAGGTAAAGCTTTAAGTGATGTGGAACCTGAATGTGTTTCCAGCTACCAACTGATAGCACGTGCAGAACTTTGACAGTGCATTTTCAAGCCTCTGGCAGCATTTTAGATATGCAAAGAAGTAAATATAAAATTCTTGCAGCAATTAACAAGAATATTCAATCTATAAGGGCACTTCAGTAGCTGCATCGGAGACAGAAGGTCAAAGTCCCATTGGCTTGTCCAGATGACCCTGGGGAAGGTGCCTGGTCTTTCATGCCAATGCCCGCTGCAAGCAAAGGCCAGGCAATCTGCGGTGAGAAGACTGTTCTTAAGACTTTGCGTGCTGTCCTCCAGCTGCCCGTCCGCCAGGTTGCTGTTGTGTGTTGTTAACGGAAGTACCGTGGCTTATTGCAACGATACGGGTGCTGATCTCGGCTATCGAGCGGATCAGATTCTGAAAGCGCCAAGAGGACCTGGAGGGCTTTGTAGATGAAAGCCACTGGGTTGCATTGCATTTGGAAGCAAACGGCACCATGCTGAGCTCAGATGTAACCTGCTTAGTGTAGCTTACAGCTCGGGCTCGCGCTCTGTGCGAACTGAAGCTTCCGCCGTGGGCAAGGAATTGGTGTTTTCTGTGAGGTAGCAGAGGACTTGTGTCACCTGCTCTGGTGGGAGCAGAAAATGCGTTTTGGGAGAACGTGGGTGTAGGTGAGGTGTCTCAGGTCTGGGCAAGCTCTCTGTGGGTCCTGACAGTCCCTTGAACTGCCTCAGCGTTACGCTAAGTTATTCCGGTGGGCTGTGTTTGCACAGATCCACAGTTTGGGAAACTCGCAGTGCCCAAGTTTGTATGCATGTTCTCTAGACTGAGGACTTGGCCAGAACTCAGACTTGTCTTCCTCTGTGCCGAGGCTGAAGCAAGACAGCAGTTGGCTTATTACAGTGAGTACTATTTCTTTGTATTAACCAGTAGTATAACTGAGCAATTTATTTCATTCTTGGGATAAATTAGGATGCTTTTGAAGTAGAGCCCCTATCTACTAGTATAGTACTCAGTGTAGACTCTGTCATTTCAAGGCAATTTTTCAGCTACGATTGGTGTTTATTTTAATCCTGAACTTTTGCCAAGGCAGAGCAAGAAAAAATGCAAACACTTTTTGCATGGAGGTTTTTGCTGCAATTGAGACTGATATTTTCCTGCAGCCAATGCAACTTCTCTGCTGCTCCGGTGATGACATGGTCTCGCAAAGCTTCCCAGAATCACAGACCTCTCCCTCCCAAATGCAGTAATTCCTGGAATGGTGTTACTTTAAAGTGGTTGCTGGAGGTATCCAGAGTGATGCAGGTGTATTTTAGGATACTTGTGGGCTGACTCACTTGTAGATCGTGGTGTCATATATTTTTGTTTCTATTTTTAATCACTGTGCTAGTTTGCAGAGAAGTTTTTTATAATGTCAATGTCTGCTGGAACACACGCTGAATAAATCATTCAAGAGCCACGCGCTGTTTTTGAAAGCTGCATCAACTCTGAGCATGAAGGCAAATAATAAACGGTAATGACCAGAAAAGAGCTGCACCTATGATACTGTTTCCATTTGACTTGGTCGCCTCAGCTTTTTAAATTTACCACTTTGATTCGGAAAGTCCCGATGGACTCTTCAGAGTGGTGCTTTTTATCCTCTTCCCCTGATGCTGGGGGCGGCTGGGAGTCTGCCCTCAGCACAAAGTGGAGCAGTCTCAGGGCTGTTGTAGCTGGTGCTGGCAGGGAAGGCTCCTGAGGGGCTGCTTTTTTGGCCAAAGGTTTCCACAATGTCGGAAGCTGTGTGTATGCCCTGACTTTCCCTGCTGCCAGGGGCTGGGGAGGCTCGCTGCCTGCACACGCTTTTGTGCATGGAGCGATGCTGCCAGCAGAGCTGGATTTCCAGGTCCCCCGCTGGCAACAACCTGGAGCACCTTTGTGTGCTGACTCGACCCTGCCTCCTCCCAGGCAGGCTCTCTCTGAAGTCCCTCTGCCATACCTCTGAACACAAAATAGTTTGAAGTGAGTTGTCTTCCTTTTTTTATTTCCTCAGGTCATTAGCATAAAATTCAAATGGGTTAAATATGGCTCATCTCTCTAACACTGGGAGCGGACAGAGGTCTGGCTGTTGCAGGTAGCAGTAGCAGAATTCAAAGCCCGTTGTTGTGCTTTCAAGCAGTGATAGGTTACTCATTACCGCGGCTTTGAACAGCTTCCCTGTGGGTTGTGTGCGTCTCAGCCACCATCACTACTGGCACTGATCAATTAGTGTCACAAGCAGTTTTAGAAAAGGGCCAAGCAGGCAACGAGCGTGGAGCTATTCTCCCACCCGCTGTTCTTACTGGTGAAGCTGGAGGGATCTGGCCTGCCGGCACGGTATCTGTTTGGGAGCTAATTAGTTTGGGAGATAATGGAAAGCAGGAAATATAAGCAGCCCGATCGATGTCCTCAACAGCCCCGTAAAGGGAATAGGTAAATGTCATTTTCATAGCACTGGTATAAAAATTGATGAGTAGAGGCCAGATGTGCTCACTGGCCGCAGTCCACAGCTGCCGACTCCAGGAGCGTGGAGATGGGAGGAGATGGGAGCAGGCAGCTCCCTGTGAATATCTGTGGGTTGCAAACCTGCCCCTTTGGGAGGAAATCCCGAAGGAGCGTGAGCTGCGGGCGACCATGGTGAACGCAGCAGAGCTGGTGTCTGTGATGTACTTAGAACCCACTGGAGCCAGTCCTCTCCGGAGGGGCCGCATCCTGAGCCACCCCATGCCGTTTGTCCCCATCCTGATGCTCTAGCTACAGTCCCTTAGGTTGTGCCCCTCGCCTTCTCAAGTGCCACGCGCTCATTCTGCTTTCCACAGCCTGGGCTCTTTGGCTGCTGGAGGGGAGACCTGGCGAGGGTGCTTTATGCAGTACATCTTGCCAATTGGGAGGTGGGGGGTTGTGGCTCCTGCCTAATTACTCAGGTCAGTGGAGATCATGACAAGGCTTTTCTTAGGTGTGCATTCAGGGAAGGCTGCTGTTAAGATTCTATCAAAAATAAAAAACAGGGCACAGCAAAATAATTATTTTTGCAAGGGTTTTCAGTTTTTACCGATGATGAGGGACACAGCAGGAGTTCGCAGAGAGAATATATTTTATTGATGCTAAGGAATTATTGCATCAGTATTAGAACTTCAGGGGCATGTAAAAGCTTGGGACAGTGAAACATCGCATTGTTATGAAAAAATTATGCCTTTGAATAAGAGAGAAAGAACACTTAAATGTTGTAAGAAAGTTATTTCTACGACTGTCTGGGTGATTTGGAAACATGCTGCTGCTCAAGTGGGTCATGGATAAAGCTTCTTACCCTTCCTCTTACCCCATTCACCTGTATCTGTGGGATATCTCTTGAAAAAAAAAAGATAATTTTTTACCTGCATTTTAAAAAAAAAAACAAGTTGAAGAGTGAGTGATTAAGGATGAGGTTCACTTGAAGTCACTCTCTGGAGTTTGTGTTCTTCTAAAATACTCCAGAGTTGTTTGTTTCGGTGAAGGAAGAGGAGTGTTTTCTTTTCCTTTGCCATAGAGCCCCATTTCAGTGTTCCAGTCTAATAAGCAAAAGCCAAAATTTATTTCCTGATGGGTCAAAGAGAAAACCCCCAGTGCAAGCTGTGTGATGTTCACAAACCCAGCGCCTTGCTCTGCAACCAGCAGCCCAGATGCTTCCCCTGAGGGCAGCATTTGGCGCGGGTCTGCGCAGGGGCCCCGGGGCCAGCTCGGGAGCCAGAAGCAGTGGCCGTCTGCGCAGCGGGGAGGCACCCCAATACCCCACACAGGTATCTGCGTGATGTGGTGGTGTGCCCTGTGGATACTGGGACTGCTCTCCAAGGGTGGTGAGATCCATCTCTGTGGTACCTTTCACATCTCTAGCTGCCCTCTGCAGGTGTGGTTCTCCTTTTTCTCTTTCCCTCTGAGCGTCTGAGATGCACACCTTGTTCACTTAAACTTGCCACCCATCCTCAGGAACAGAAGCTCCCTCTCTTTGAGGGAGAAGTGGGCAGTTTGGAGTCTAGATACACTTTTTCCTCTTTCTTAAAGCCTCTTTCTCCATATTGGTAAGATGATGCCAGTTATAAATGTGTTTTCTATTTTGGTTTTAATGCCATTTCTATGCTGGCCAAAACTTGTTAAGCAAAAGTCTAATTGTAGCTGCAATTACCCTCGAATAGCTTGCTTAATTAGAGGACCATTGTATACACTACCACCAAACATACTTTTGGGAGATGAGAATTGCTAGAACAAATTTTGCTGGAATAGTTACAGTAGTGGAGCTTTTTTGACACCAGCCCCAGCCTTGCCAAGACTTTGCAGCTGAAGAAACTCAGCACCCACAGGAACAGGCCCTGAAGAGCACATTCATTCGTTGCCTCTTAGCTGAGCATTGCTCTCAAGTCTGGGGTTTTGAACCTGCTAAAACGTTCAGAGGAAGAGCACCTGGAAGCTCTTTGGAAGTGAAGCTGGAGAGGATCCATGTTCGACAGCCTCTCCTGCTCAAGCTCAGTCCTGTCCTTGCATTCATTTTTTAAAGAGATCCTGTGCTCCCACATTTACATGTCTGCTTTTCTCCCTTCAGTGATGCAAGACTCCTTGACCTACTGTTCTTAACCTTAACTGACAAAAAGATTGTAATATAAATAGGACATTTATAACCAGCATTGGAAATCTCTTCTGTTGTGTGATTATCCACAAAGTGTTATTACCCCCTTTTTGCACAGGAAAATACGCCTAGATTTTCATTGATCCATCTTGAATCAATGCTTTTAAAAATCTTAGACACATTTTACTTAAGAGCAAAAGCATGCATTTTGTGTTTTGACATGGTATTATTGATTGGAAAGGAGAGAGCAGTGCTCTCCACCTGACTGTCTCCTCAGTTTCCTAGGCTGGCAGTGTCTGGTAGCACAACATCCTTAATGGCTTTGCTCCTGTTTTCTCTGCTTGTTGCCTCTCCTCTTTATCCTCCCAGTCCTCAGCACGGTGCCTTTCTCAGTTTTTTAAAGTAATCAATATTGTGCTCAAGCCTCCTGCTGTTTGCTGTCACTCATTTTTGGCACAGCTATAAATTATGTATGGGTCTTTCTCGGCCCATATAACATTTCTATTGCACTTGTCAATTGCTAATCAATAGTTCTCTTTTCTTATCCTCAAAGACACACACATGTTCTGAAGTTTTAATGCAAGCGGTTTTCCCCCTGACATGTAGATGAGGAGAGCAGCGAGACTTCAGCTAGGAAGCTAGAGGCTGCAGAGGTGCAAATCTAGACCTGGTGCTGTATTTGAGCAGACATTAACATAAATCCTCCGTCTGCAGTGCTTTGGCTTCTGCGCTTCGCTGTGGAGCTACTGCCTACACAGGCATGGTGGGCAGTGTTGTAGCATGGCTTTGCTAACCTGTGACCCTTTCAACCTCCACTGCACAAGATGCTCACAGTGGTAGACTGTTTGAACTTCCAGAGCTAATGGCATCTGACATTTAAGTCAACCTTAAAGAAATCTCGGCAAACGCAGTCACTTAAACTAATATGGCAGTGTCTCTTTAAGGAGGCATATCGACAGTCTTTGTAAAATGTCATGTTATGTTGATGTCTCAGTCAAGTGCAGGACTCTCCCTTCCCCCCTCCCCAAGTTTTCGCAAGCTTTGAAATTGGGTTGTAAAACAAAAAAGGAACAAATAATTCTTTTGTATAAAAAGTGCATTTTAAAAAAGTTGGATTGCTGACTGTCTGAAATAAGTGAGCAAGCCCTGTAGCATCAACTTCTGCTGCAGCATCTTTAATACATACACAAGTGCTGCTAGCCGAGGGAAGGGGAAAGTACCAGTGGAGTGAGACTGCTTGAAACCATATTTTGCTTTAGGCAAAACAGTGTGCTAAAAGAGCTGAAAACAGGAAAAGCTGCCTACTGCTATCCCTGCAACATTAAACATCAAAACTCAAGCCATTTGCTACTGAGGGCTGGTCGCTTGAATAAATGCTCAAGATATGAGAAACTGCTGGTCACAATGGGGAGAAGAGAGAGCTTATTCCTTCAAAAACCTGACACCTCTCGTCACTCCAGAAGCCCAGCTGCCGCCTAAGTAAATCCTCAATTAGGGCTGTTGGCTGCAGATGCTGGAGCTGTGCTCGGCGGAGGGATTTGCTAGAGCACTCTCTCTTTACAGCTACGTGTGCTACAACACCGTCTGATTCAGGGTCCAACGGGGTTTGACCTTCAGGCCATGCTGCAAAGGTCTCTTCACGTTGGACTGGATGGTGCCACTTTTACTCGCGCTGAGTAGTATTTTCCTCCTTAGAAGGGCTGACTTCTCAGCTAAACTACACTGAACTGTCTGGCTTTTCCAAGCTTTGCTGATGGGAGAGTGAGTTTTCAAAAGAGTGTAATTCTCCAAACTGCAGAGTGCTGAGGGGTGTTTGAGTGACTTCTTGGTGTCCAGGCTTTTGCTTGCAAACTGGGGAGATGCGAGCCAGGTATCAAGTGGCAAGGAGAGACTGAAACAATAAAAACTTGTGCAAAGGGATGTGCAGCTCATCTGGGCTACAGCGACTGACTTTTCTATCATCAGGGAGTATAGAGGTTGATGACAGACTGACGATTTAAATGGTAAAGAGATAGTGTTATTAATGGAATTATAAATGGTATTTTCCTAGAAAGCTGATTCCCTAACACGGGCTAGACCTCTTTCTCTGAGATAGTTTGAGGTTTTGGGGTGGTTGAGCAGAGGAGTTCGGCTGACTGGGTGGTGAATCCAGATCATGGAGAACTGGATCACAGATGTCTAGAGGTGGAGTTCATGGAGATCTCAGTGTAAATCATGGAGACCTAGAGAAACTCCACTAGTTTTGGCTATTCCAGGTTTACACAGGTGTGACCAAGAGTATTATGCAGTGCATTGCCTTTCAGCCTGCCCAGAGGTCCCACCTACCTGAATATACAGCAAGAGTCCCTGCCCCAGGAACGCATGGCCTGAGCAAACAGGACAAATGCGGGAGGACTGATGGCCACAAGAGGTAAAGGAGGGACTTGTCCAGTGTCATAAGGCACACTTGGATGGCAGGTCCACCTTTGCTGCCTTCCTTCTGAAGCTTCTGCCCGTTAGGAGAGCTCCATTAGGTACTTCTTAAGTTCGTTTGGGAAGGGCTCACTGCCCCATGCCTTCTGCTGAGTAGCAGAGTCACTTCCAGATGAGTTGCACATTTCAGTGTGCAGAAGCCTGTACCTGCATGCTTCTCATTGTACTTCTGGTAGGGTTTTATCCAGTCACTTCTATCACAATATGTTAAATTTCTGGACTCAACTTACATGGAAAAAAGAGAAAACTCAGGGAAAGATTAATTCAGAGTGTAAGTGAAACTTCCTTGAATGAGAGAAATGGTTGATGTATGAAATGGTTGATGCATGTACCGCGTAGCAAACACTCGGGTATGATCTGTGTCGTTTGGCTTCAATTGCATCTCCTCTGCCAAAGAGTGAGCTATGTGATAATCAGGCAATTTGGGAAGAATGCAGGCTTTAGGTTCAGAGTTGTAGCAAAACCCTGCAGTAAAGGAGCCCTATGGGCTTACAGGACTTAACTAAGAATCCAGAAATGCTTTTTAATTTTGTGACTTTTAACTCATCTTCTGATTCTGGACAACTAGTAGTTTCTGAATGTGTGATGCTGAATCGTAAGGGACATCAGACAGTAGCCCTTTCTTTTTAGTCTTCTTTCTTTCTTGTGTCTGGCAAATGGGGACAGATTAGCTGAGGTTGAGTGACGAGGTCACTGCCCTCAGCTATCTGCTGTGTCCCCACTGCATGGTCAACTGAGCCATTTATGAATTAGCTGCTGAGCCACTGATTCCTACAGCACAGAGGCTTAAAGTGGGCTGAAATTGTTTATGGTTAACCTGCGCGTTCATTCAGAGGTTCAGCCATGATGCAAAGTGGTTTGGATGCTGCTGTAGCGAGACTGGGACAGACAGTGTGGGACAATAACACTTACCTATCTATCAGGCAGAGCTGACGCTGGGTGTCTTTTCATTTGTGCACTCTGAGGCAATGATTAAGGCTATTACAACTTGCTGTAAATTGTATTTGTCCCTCCACAACCTATGCTCTCTGCCTCTACTGAGAGCTCTTGTAGCCGTTTCATTCCCCACCTCTCCCCGGTGCAGGGAGGGTTTCTGTGCGTACACAGAACCCACTGAAGTCAGCAGAGAAACCAAGGGTGAGAGATTCAGCCATGCAGAGAGAGTTGCAAGAAGAATGAATTTTTTTTTCCATTTTGAATTTCCTGGTTCTGTTGGAGCTTAGAGCATCACAGAAACACTTCTTTGTAAATATCACTCCTATATAATTAGTTCTAAAGACACTTGGCAGAAGGAAGGCATACTTTTCTCTGCCCCACTGGTCAGCCCGGTGTCTGCCCACAAGCAGTATTTGGGATGTGTTGTTTTGGTAGCCATACCAGCCAGCTTGCATGCATCTTTCAGCCTCTCTCTATATATATATCTACTTGGGAGTGGGGAAAGAAGGATGAGCTTATCGACTGCGAAATGTACCTCTCAGTGCATCCTTGCATGTTTTGCTTTTCTAGAGTTCGTGTTTCACCCTAATGATGAACGCTTCCATTTTAGAGCAGGTGGTTAGGAAAGCTAGCAGGGAAAGAGCACCTTTTGTTGCTGAGACCCTAAGAATTGCTTGTTTGAACTCTGCTTTCCCTGACGTCTGCGCTAGCCGGGCCGTGTTCTCACAGTGCTGCAGAGGGCTCAGTGCCCAGCAGCACAATTCCCTGGCAAACCAGACTGCTGGCCGTTGAGTAGTGCGAAACCTTTCCATCAGTGAAAATCCTCCACGGCCCTTCCAAGCCCTGCCGAGCAAGACCAGAAGTGCTGCTCGTTTCCTATGGGCTCTAATTCTCGTGGCGCCGATGGGAGCTGCTCATCCTTTTTGGGGAAAGAATGGGAAACAGGAGGCCAGGAGCCCTGCTGGCGCCCGCTGCCGAAGGTCTGCAGAGGGACTGGGTTTGGAGGATTGTAAATCATCTGGAGCAAGAGAGCTACGTTAGTTAATCCCAGATGAGGATCAGATCACCTGCCTTGCAGCCCAGACCATTTCTCCGGCACCACTGCACTGGCTCAGATCCTGTTGGCTCCAGTTCCGCCCTTTGTTCTATTTTTGTACGGTAGGTTTTTTAATTAGTAATTCTGCTGAATTTATAACACGTTGCGACTGCACGTCCCCTGAGCATAAATAGAGCACAGAGAAGAAAGGAGGCAGTGATTTAATGCCAGATCATCGTGGGCCCAATTCATAAAAATGTTATACTTTTTATGTAGGAAAAGGAGCGTCCATGTAGCGTATTTGGAATTCATTGAATCTTCTTTCTTATGCATAAAAGTTGCCAACTGCTCATTACTCACTGAAGGGATTCATAACTCAAAAGAGGGCAGAGGCAGAAGAAAAATGAGCATGCCCTACTTAATGTGTAAAATTCAAATATTAAAAAAAAGAAAGAAAATCTGGCAGGGGTACAGGGTAAGTAAATCATCCCTTTAAAAAAGAAACCTCTAATAATTACCTAAGTACAAGATTCATGGCTGATAACTAGTCAGAGCAAAGATATGCGCATAACCTTACTTCAGCTTTTAAACAGCACTCGTGATTATTATTGTTTTAAACAATGGCAAGTCTGTTTTCCTAGCAAACTGTATACTTCAAACAAAACTTTAATATATTTATTGAGGAAGCCACATGCAGGAAATAGATTATTAGGGTAGAAGATGTTCTTCCATTTACAGTGATCCTAGAGCAGAGAATACAGAGAAAACACATTAAGAAGCACTTCACATTTTTCCTTTGCTGTAACCCAACCCAGACTTGTGCCCAGAAGAGACAGCCTCCTTTGATCATTGCAGATCCATATTGACATGTCCCATGCCATCCTTCACTCTCTAATCTCTCAGCACTGTGCACATTGAACACATTGCTGTACACACACTCATTACCGTACCGAACAAGAAACCACATACGCTGTACCAGAAACCACAACTAGACAAAAGTCATTGGTCAAAGATCATTTACATTCCTTTTTAGTTGCTTCTGCTCCCTCCAGAGAAACTCTGATTTATCAGGAGAAATGAGCTGTAGTTCCTTTCCTTACACTTGGGTGGGGACAGGACTGCCAAGGGGACAAGGAGCAGCTTTACTTTGCTGTTGTTTTTTCTTTTCAGCTGCCTGAATTCCTAGTGCTTTCTTTCTCACAGAGCATGAGAAACTTCGTTCTGCTGTCTCTTCTCACCCATCTTGGCACCCTTCTTGGAGGAGGGAGAAGGTGGAAGCAGAGAGCATGGCACACATGTAACTCAAAGTGCAAAAGCCCTGGAAGCGGACAGAGGTGCAGCTGCGTGTTAGGAAATGCGAAGCTGCTGTGCACCAAGGGGCAGAGCAGTACCAGTTCAGCGCAGTGCAGTTCCCCAGCGAGGTGTGGTTTACGGGTTTGAACCCTTAGATGGCAACAGCCTTGATATCAGACAGTAGGTAAGAACTTAAAGGATGCTGAGAGTTTGTCTTGAAAGCAGTGGGTGTTAGGTGATGGCCTGCCACCTCAGCGGTGACGTTGCCGTAATGTAGCTGGAGAGCAGCAGCGCTGTCGCAGCTGCAGCAGCCGCTCCAGTGTGAGCTGGGCAGCCTCTGGGTCTGCGCTCGTGGTGGTTCGCCTTACACCAGGCCCCTTCTCACTCCTCCCTGAGGAGTGGGAGAGAGCGTACCCATCTCCTTGGCATCGCCTGTTTACTGATAGCACCTCGGGGCACTCCCTGAAGTTACATCTGTGCTTGCAGAGGCCTCAGCGCTCCCGAAATACATCAAGGAGTTTGGTGGAAGTGGCAGAGAAGTAGCCAAGCATTTTTTGACTCTCCAGGCTGGCTAGTACATAGACATACCATAGCAAACTGTAGAAATCATTGCCATCGGTTTCAGTGGGAGCAAGATACAGCCTTTAATGAGGTCAGCATTAATTTGAGGTCAGCATGGAACTGACATCAGAAGTAGTTCCTCATGTGCTTGTTATCTGCTCTTGGAGGAACACTGGCTTGCTTTCACAGCCAGCAATACACCAAATCCAACATCTTATTCTGGAGTTCTCTTTGTTTTTTTTTACTGATAGACAAGGTTCATGGACTAGACTGAAAGACGCAATTATTAGAGACGGGGTCTAAGGTACACCTCTGCACTCATTTCATGCTGGAGATCTGAAGGGAACTGCAGGCACCTCTACCCACACCTCAAATTTTTTAAGGGGGTGATGTTTTCAGTTGGCAAAAGGCGCTGAGCTCCAGTGTTTGTTCGGTGATGCATTTTGAAAGCATGTTGCTATCAGATCCAGCACCCGGTTCTAAATCAGGCAGGGGCAGTTGCTTCCTTCCCACCAGTATTTCCCCTGCACTTTCAAATGGATGCAGCATTTTCCTACCCTGCCGTTTCCAGCTAGCATGGACAGTTTCTGCAACTGTTAAAAGAGCTGCTGAGTAGCATCATAGAAGTGACCACATTTTAATGGTGCCCCAAGCAATTCCTGTCTACGTAAAGTTCATTAAAAAAATTGCCTGGGATAAAAGCAGCTGTGTGAACATAAGATACTTTATTATTGGGCAGCTGATTTGTATCTCACTTGCACAATTTTTTCACTGGATTGACCTTATTGCCCTCATTGAAGTTTACTAACAATTTATACAGATTAGAATCAGTCCATATAATTATATATCATAATTATCAGCTGCTATAAATTGGTGTTGGTCCACTGAAGTCTAATTACACCACCTAAAGAGCTGACTCATTTGTTATGACTCTGTTATACAATAGACTGAAGCTAATTATACTGTATGTCTATGTATGCATCTTGGTGTGTATTTTCCACCTCTCTTTATCCTCCTTCACTCCCCATTGCTTCTCCAATGTTTCCAATTACATTACATGTTTTGTGGAAATAGTTTCCAAGAGACACTTTTGGGAGCGTGGAATTAACTGACAGTCTGGAGGCTCGATTTTGTGGCCGTGGGTTTGCTGTGATCTAGAGATGTTAAATTGCCTACATTTTTACAAACCTAACCTTTCAACACATTTTGGAGTCAAATTTATAGCTGGATATATGCTTGCAGTTGCTTCACTCTGATGTCCCAAGCAGAGAATATTTCCCCTCCCTTTAGAAAATGAGTCTTTGCTGAAAAATGCGAGGGAACTGCATTTTCATCTGAGCTGATGCAATGGTGAGAAGCGTAAAACCCTGGAGAACACCTCTTGCTGGAAGGGTAGAGGAGAAGCAACCGTGGACCGTAGCTCTTTGTCTTGGGCCATCTCTGAATCTGAAGTGACCTTGGACATCAGCTGCGCGGTGCCGTTTGGGAGCGGGCAGGGCTGCTCGGCCCGTCGGTGGGGGCTGGGGAAAGGCCCATACAAGCTCATCATGTCCCCAAAGACGTTTCAGGCGGCTCTGAGACATACTTTGCTACGTTGCCATACAATCCAAGCTAACTTGTCTGATGGCTGGTAGCAAGTTTCAACTGTTACTAAATCAGCTGGGGAAATCTTCCAGAGGTGGTGTTGGGTAGGTGAGATGGAAATGTCCAGATAAAGAGAGCGTGCAATGGGTATATCTAATGCTGTCAGGAGTTTCCTGGAAACAGCTGACATGAGGCTCGTTGGAATTTCCAGAGGCTGGGAAGTTTAAACATAACATACTCAAATGTAACTAACATTTTGCTTTTGCTCAAGCGTGCTGCAATCAGATTGCCATTTTCTTTACCTTGTTCTGCCTTAAAGTGCCTGCAGTCATTTTATACACTGATTTGTTCTGTATTAATTTCATGGTGTGGCTTGCTGAGCAATAGGTACGTGGCTGTCCTGGCGCTCCTGTCGCTGTAGGGTTGTGTTGCTGACCCAACGAGTCAGCAGGAATCACCGTTCAGCTGCTGCATCCCGCCGGGTGAGACAGCGGCGTTCGCACAGCGCAGGCCCCTGCGCGCTGCCAGGCGGGCGAAGGAAGGTGCAAGGCAGCTGCAGACGGCACCGCCTCTGCAAGCCTTGGAGTGGGGTGAAATATATGTATGCAATGGATGCGCAAACAGCATTAGAAAGTAATCTCACGTTTAACGGGGCTCTGTGTAACACACTGTGGTTTTAGTCATCAAATCCGTGTCTGTTGTAGTTGCCTACTCTGTCCTTCCAATGTTGCACAATATCTATGATGGCCTGGAGAAATGAGCGTCAGGAGTGCAAACTTCAGTCAAAGTTGCGGTGTCATAACAGCTGTAGGACAGGAGAGTGCTTTAACCACAGCTCACACCTTGTCCTGCCTACAGGACAAAAGACAAAAACCAAAAGAAAAAAAAGCCTCGCCTCATGCCATAGCTGTTCCTCATCTATTTCCATAAGTGCTGTGAGCTCCATGGGAGGGTGAAAACCTCAGACTCCCCAAAAGAAAAATTAACTTTTTCTTTTCTTGGGCTGTGTAACACCTTTCTGGTAAATCACCCATCTGCTCGGGTTCAGGACATCTCTGTTTCCTCCAGAAAAGCTGCTTCTGTAACTTACCATGCTCAAGCTCTGACTTCACATGATATAATTATGGTTTTAAAAAGACGGATCTTCTGTCAGATACTTCTATTTAGGTGAGCAACTGATAAACAGATTAAAGTTGAAACTGTAGGGGAAAGTAGACTAGCAATTAAACCATCAAAGGCAGCCTACAGCAGATTTTGTTAAATCCCCAGGTTTTTACCCAGGTAGAACCAAATCACTTTAGCAGAGGCGATGAGGCTGTGGTTTATCAGTGCAGCGGTGGCGAGATGCCGCCCTCTGCACAGACTGTTTACAGTCTTTATCTCTGATTCTTCTCTAGCTTCAGCTGCTTAGGCTCATTGTGTGAATTCATTAGTCACTTGTAATTTCTTCATTGATTTTTGTTAAACTGTTTCCTGGCTTATGTTCTTGGCAACCTCTTTCTGTTGGTTGAACGAGCTGGCTTGTCAAGCAGGTTTTCCCAATGTCACGGTTCCAGTATTAACTCTCTGTATTGAGTAATGCTGCTTCTTATCCAGGATGAGATCAGACTTCATAACAAGTGGATCAAAGCCATGATGTTTAGATCCAAAATCGGAGCTGAGTCCAAGCATTTCTGAAATTTGAGAATGTTTGAATTGGATTCTGTTTTGACCCTGCCATGGAGAAAGGTTCAAGTGGTAAAGTTCAAAGTTGGATGCATATTATCTCATTAATTAAAGGAGTTTTCAGTCCCATGTTTTGATGTTGGGTTCATCTTTGACAACCAATGGTCAAATAAGATGAGCTCCTAAACTGCCCAGGGGAGGGGTTTAACAACTGCTGAGATACGTGGCACAACGTTTCCCCAGAAATACCCAGTTGTATTTAAAGAACAGAATTTGTGCTGGCAGCTGGAGAAGCCTGGTCAGTTAATAGATGGAAACCTAAGAAGCAGCAAAGGGCCAATTTTTTTATCAGAGTACTTTGATTCATATTAAATGCTACACATTTCTGAACACTCTACTCGGATTTCTGCCCAAATACCAAAGGGCTGTTACAGCCATATCCATAACAAAGGCAGAATTACCGAAACCTCGTGTGAGAAATGCTGTTCTTAAGATTGCCTTCAGCTGAGTTTTGCAAATGAAGTAGTGTTGATCTGTTCAGATATGGCCCAAATGTTCATATCAATTTTGTGGGGTGTACACCCAAACATGGTCAAGGTGGTAAAGGTTTGACCCATCACCCTCCCTGAGCCTAGGCCAGTATGTTATGGTGTGCAGTGATGCAGATAATATTGCATTTCCCAGAAGCTTTTAACACTACAGTGTGATGAAGACACATCTTGACTCAGGAGTTTCAAATCCAAAACCATATATATTATACCTATATTTCACAACAAAGGCCTCAAAATGCATTTTAATAACGTAGATTCAGAATCTTGTATTTTACTTATAGGCAAAGGATTATACTGTTGCGAGTGATTATTTTTATTCTTCTTTTTAATAATGGCAATACCACTTCTCCTATATAAACATACTTTTGCGCTGACAAATATTTAATGTGTTTCAGCCAAAAAGAAGCACAAATGTAACAACTGTGTAACTAGAATCCTTCTTGAAAGAGCTGTGAGTTGTGTAATTGTGGCTTGGTAGTTTATATAATATAGGAAAACTGCTACAAACCTTTGAAACACTCTGAAGTTTGTGTCACGCCAGAGTTTGAATGAAGTGTCTGTTCCTGTTCTCCATGCTCCAGCACCAGTGAAAAAGGAAGTATCAGTAGGCTCTTTGTGGATTATTTTTAAAATATTTTTCTAACATGAATATTTTTGAATTACAACTCTGGCAAACTAGTCATCTTGTTTCTGCAAATTACATCAAAAGCAACGATATACATTATTTCCTCTCTGCTAGAATTGCTGTAGGAACCTGTGACCATATGTGGGCCTATACTATGTTCACCCATACTATATTCTTCATAATTTCTCTTTATTATGAAGGATTTTGTACTGGAAAACTTTGACAATGTTGACCTAAATGAAGGGGATTTTTGGAGGTAAATGTGGGTTCTTAATAGTGTGGCTAGTATGTTTAGAGGCTTCCAGCTTTCACGATGACACACATCATCACAGTTTGACTTTTACAGTTGAGGGGATGTGAACAGCAGAGAAGACGACTCTCTGCTTATATATTTATGAATTAATTGTCTTTGTAACCTTAAATTAAAAGGGTATGGCTGGTAGCATGTGCATTGGATTACCTCTAGTGTGCACCTTGTCCATGTCACTTAAACCTTTTTCTCATCTGTAACTGGATCTAGTGACACTTACCTATGGCAGAGAGATATCATGAAGATCTATTGCATGTTGTAAGGATGTTCCATTGAAAGGTGATTTCCAGGGCTCAATACCATCAATACCTCCTATTGATTTCAGTGGGGTTTGCAGTGAAAGTAATGCTGCATCCAATAGTAATGTGAGGAGCAAATGTTAAATTTAGCAGAAACATTACTGGTTTTCTATCTCCAATGGATTAGTTCCTCCTTTGTCAACCTGTAAAGGTTACTGGTTGGACTTCATTCACAGTGAGCAGTGCCAGACACATTTGAGACAAGCGTCAGGAGCAGAAAGTTTCCACTCTTTCCTGTTTTCCTGGATACTTGAAAAATTATTTTCATGTGTTCAGCATTGCTATTGCCACTTAAAATCAGAAGGAGGAAAAAAATGTTTAACGTGTGGCATTTAGCTAACTGCCAGTCTCCAAGCAGGGCTCCAAGAAAGACTGTAAATTCCAGCAACTGCCCATAAAGGTAATTTGGGGTCTGTCCATATTTTTGGTGCTGAGGTCACTGCAAAAGTATTAAAAGTAAATGTGAATGCAGTAAAAAATGGATACTTTTATTTTACTTTGTCTCTAAAAATAAAGGTGGATTAACATAGAGCCCTTTATTCTGAGGGGACGCATCTTGTGTCTATAAGATGGTTTATGACCTGAACGTATGTTATACACAGTATTCTCTAGACCCCTGAACTTTCACGTGATAGCTTTGCAGTGGCATGTCCAAAAGGGCTGGGTGAGTCTAACAGAACGTTGTTGTCCTTGAAGCCTCTGTACAAAACACTTGACACCTTCCTATGCCAACGGGAGAGCCTGCCTCCGTTTTCCCAGCGTGTTGTAACACCTTTCACTGCTGCCTAGGCCCGCGTAAACCGCATCGCCCTGCGAGCTGCAGCAGGAAGTTTTAAAGAAAATCTCCAAATGCGTGTTTGTGCACAGTGCCAGATTTCAAGTACAGGAGAGAATCCCAGTGCCAATTTATTACTAATTGTCCCTCCTGGCTGTGTCTGTTCGACTTCTTGGAAGAGCCAACCCTACACATCACTGTAAATACTAATCTTCTTATACTTCAGGTATCAGGTTTTCTTTTGATGTTACCAAACATGTTGACTCTTATCTTGGTTGAACGCACAATCCAGACACAGTTGTCACGAGTAGTGTTCTGTCTCCTGCTTCCTTATGGAGAAAGTAGCAAGATGCTTCCTTTCAAAACGCTAACTTTTCTGCACTTTAGTAATGATCAAGCCTATTGGATTTACACCTTATTTAAGGTTTGAAATAACACATTTACTTCCCTGAATCTAAAAAGAAAGCTAATCCTGATAACGCGTACGTATGTGCTTAGCTTGACACTCACAAGGCCCTTTGAGCAAGTAATATACATGAATAAATATGTGCAAGACTGAGGTCCCGTGCTCCATTTGCTTGTAGTGCTGTCCTGAGGGCAAGGGTTTTTCTAATATATATGGTCAGTTTTCAGCTCACAAAGGGTCTGAGTCTGCTAGCTTTAACTGGCACAAGCAGATCCATTCTCTATTCATGTGTTATTTTGCCAAGTCCTTAGCTTAAGTAGAGCAATTCATGCAAGTAAAGGCTTTTAGGCAGAATCTGAAGAGTTAAAAAAAATTACATGTGCTAAATTTCATTGTATAGAAGATTAAAAGTCATTCACTAAATTCCACACTCTTGTAAACATAAGACCTGATCCTCACCTGAAGAGGCATAGAGCTGTTGACTTCCCTAATGCTTTTGCAATAAATGCCAGCTGAGCAGAAGTCAGTTTTCTATACAGCGACGTTTTAGTCTCTTCATGACTCATTAACTTGACCACATACTCACTGTGAACCTGATCTAAAACCTGTATCTCAATTACTTGATCATCCTAAAGAATGGCTAATTAACAACTGCATGCTTAAAAAAAAAAGGAAAGAAAGAGGAGGAGATATATTTTGATGTTTTCCATTTGGCAGAGTATTATGTTATGAATAATATAGTATGCATTTCAAGATCTTGTTAATTTTGATGTGCTAATGAATGGGAATTCCTCGTGGAATTTTTTGTCCAGAAATATGAATGGTATTAGCTCAACAGTTATATGATTAAGCATTAAGACCTGCTGAGGCAGGCACTACTCAGAGATGATTGACTGCTTTAATTGATTGACATCCACAGGTAAAGCCAAGGGCACCAATTTACAGATTAGGTCAATTATCTCCTGGTAATGCCCACTTGGTATGTCTTATTGCTATGCTAATATTAACTGTTATTGAAACATTTTAATGAGTTTTTAATTTAAAAGTGGTAAATTTAAAAAGGGTGAACATTAAATTATTCAACTTGAAATAATGGGAACAGAAATATTCTGCTTTGCTAATGGTGATGTAAAAGTTTTGTTGTGCATACCAATACTACTAGAGATCATTTTAGTTTGTCTCCCGGGGAAGGCGAGTTCTTTTTGGCATTTGATAAAAACCCACGATGCAGCAGCACAAAATACCTGGGAATCACCTGAGCAGCTCCCAGAGCCTGGAAAATAACCACGCACTGCCACATCCAAGCATCGGGTGGAAAGCCACCCCAGGAAGAGGCGGCTTCCCGTAGCGATGTTAAAGGCCTGCTTACGGAGGCAGTGGCAGGTGCTCGACCTGACCCCGAGCAGGGCTATCTAGTGGGAAGGCGGCTGAGCGCAGGACTGGGCGCGTTTCTTGTTGGGGAGCAGAGCACATCCCCACGAAGGCAGCACGTGCAGGCTCTGCCGGGCGCCCACCCACCCGTGCCCCTGCTTTTGCCACATGCTGCTGAAGCACGGGCACGAAGCGCTGCATGGGAACCCGGCTCTGCTGTTCTTGAGAAGGTCTCACTGGTAATTTAACTCAGTCTTTGTCAAGGAAGATTTAATTTCAGAGAGACCCATGCTTTTTGCAGAGAAAGGGATGTGAGTCCTCTGGCTCACTTTCCCACCCCAGCCAGCTGCCCAGTGGCTTGCTGCTGCTCTTCTGCTCCAGGTTAGCCAGCAACACTGGCAAGGTAGAGCGTGCGTCAGCACTTCAGCTCGGGCTGTGCAGGAGCACGGGGAGATGTGATGTGGTGGGTCTCAAGGGTGCATATAGGTGCTCTGAGGGCCAGGTTATAGAGAGAGACACCTTCTGCTAAAGTTCCCAGGGGGAAAAGAATGTGGGTGCATTTACCATGTGAGCACGCGACGGCAGCCAGGAAGATCCAGGATATAAGGTCCTCTGTGAGCAATCAGTTGACTCCTCTAGAGCACAGGATCTGCTGTAAACAGAGAAGTAAGACACTTGAACATTCGTTGAAAAATAAAGGGTGTAGATGGCTTGGGCAGTTGTAGAAACATACTGCAACTTTTTTTTGCGTAGGACATGGAACAGCACAGCTACATGGGTTGTATACAACAGACAGGAAGTGTCATTCATGTAGCCTCAAAGAAAAGTTTCAGGAAGACTTTTAGAAACGTAAGCATCAACGTGGTCATGAAATCTTGTCCAAGGAAAAACAGTTTTAAACAGATCTAGGAGATCTTTCAAGAAACAGGATTAAAAGCACAAGTGTGAAGTGTTCCTGTGCAAACAAAAGAGAGGAAGGATAGTAAGAAACCAGTTTAGCTAAATCACAAATTTTTCACTTCAAACACTAGGAAGAGGAGGGGAGAGTAGCTGTCAGATCAAAGATTTGTAATTGTAGTGGGATACAGTTAGACCAATGCACAAAATGTGAGGCTGCTGGGATGTCAGTGGCCTGTTGAATTTCCTTGTACTTCCTATAAGAAACTGGAGTAATCATGGGGCTTCTGGAGAGGAAGGTCATGTCAAGGGCTACAGCACAGCAAATATGATGTCTTTCTCTAGAGGAGGAAGACTAGACATGCAGTGTGCTAGCAAGGCTTTTGACATCATCCCACATGATATTTGCATCTGAAATCTAGAAAATTTGTTGAAAAGCCATAGTTGCTAGCAAGGGAAGCAGGGCGTTAAAACTAGTGGGCTGTCGTTGGAGTCTGCTGCAGGCCCTGTACTTTTCAGCATTTCCATTAGCTGCCTGGATCATGTAGGCAGTGGTATCTCCAACACTGGGGGTGTTCAAGATGATGTCAGACAGGTGTCTGTCAGGTGTGACACCGAACAGTTGATCCAGCCTTCAGGCAGGAGCATGAACTAGGCGACCTCCACGGTCCTTCCAATCCCATCCTTCTGTGCCTCGCATCAAAATATTTTAAGCTAATATGCTAGAATTTAAATTGAAATGGCCGAGAGAGGAAAATATTCCTTTCTGCCATTCCTATTACACAGTCTGAAACCTCTAGGAGAAGGATGGGGGGAGTGAGGGATGCAGTAACATCTTAAATCACCACTGTAAGACTCAACAGAGCTCATCTGTCAGCAAGTCTTGACAGGAGAGTCCGAAAAAAAACCAAACAGGACTGGCAGGTCTGCAAACTAGGTGTTTTTTTTCTTGTTCTTTTTTTTCCCCTTTCTCCCTCCATTTACTCTCTATATCAGCCCTTATTTAAGGGAAGACAAACTTAGTTATGCTCGAGTTCAAATGAAACTTTCCAACTTACAAAGTTTCATTGAGTACCAAATGATGCCAAGCAAGCTTGCCTGTCCCTGGCTGACATAACATTGCGTGACTCCTGTCCCTGGGACCAGCACAGATACCAGTTATCAATCTCACAGGCAAGGGATAGTTAAATGAAAGATGGAGGGAGACGTGCGTGATGACAGACTAGCTTTGCACACCCCTGTTGGGCGTTGCGGGTGCTCAGTTGTACTAGAAGTGTAGCTGTAACATGACGTGTAAACAGCTTTTATATTATCGGGGTATGGGGTCAGTACCTCAGACTGTCCATAAAAAGGGACTTTTGCAGGCATGGTGCGGGAGCCAGGGGCCTTGGTTTCCTCATCACCTTTCTGCTCTTTGGTTTCCCTAGCTGGGGTGGTGAATGCTCCCCAGCCTTTGTGAGTGCTCTGAGCTGAATAGATGGAAACAACTGTTTGAGCGCTAAGGATTTAATCACGCTACAAGTGTTAAAAAATGCTACTGGTAGTCTTAGCTAAGGCTTGAAATACGTGTTTATACAACGTACAATAAGGACCTAGTGTTGCAAAAGAGTTAAATTATGCGTCCAGCGCTATGCTGAGTGTGGACTGTGTAAATAAAAGCTCTAAATAGTTTCAATTCCTTATGTATGTTTTCAAAATACCCTTTGTTAATGGTCTTGAGTTTGAAATAACTTTTACGGGCAGGGGATCAACAGTGATGTGAAGATGAATTTCACGCCGCTCTTAATCCATGCCATGAAGTTATTCAAAACTCAGTGAAAGATCAGTTCCAGTTCAACCCACACTGATGCCCTAATCTGCATGCTGTCATCAGGCAATAGCGAGTTTGGAACATGCCATATGGGAGCCTGGCAGATGTTGCACAAACTGCCTTTTCCTTCCTGCTTCCCGGGCTTTCGTCAGTCATAGGCTCCGTCACGGAAGCGTGCAGGAGCAGGATCCTATCGGCCCCTCAGTAATTGCTCTAAGATTGCTTCATTTTGCCTGTTGCACACTCTGCAGTGTTTTGTTGTTTTCCATAATCCGGCCACATATCTGAAATTATACTGCAGTATTATTCCTGTTGCTTCTGTTTATAGTAGCAAGACTTCACAGGCAACAACTATTGCCAGTGGCTTTGGGGACAGGTAGTTTTTCCAGAGACTACAAAATCCCAGCTAATGCTCCTTCAGGGGCCGGTTAAAACAGGATCCATCACACCATACGATATTTTCCTTTTCTGGCTGCCCACTGATGGAGGAACCTCTGGATGGTGTTTGCAGGCAGGCACTGGTTCCACCAGCCCACGTGCCAAAGCAGCCAGATGCCATCCACCACTGTGCAGCAAGCCACGGTCAGCATAAAACTGAGCCAGAGTTAATAAACCCTGCTTAGATTATTTTGCATTAACACAACTACGCACCTTCTGTATTAGACGTGGTGGCGTGAGGATGAGCAGAGCGGATACACATCCACCTGGAGAGGAGCGCACAGACTTCACCAGCGTGCCTGTCTTTGGCTCCTTGTTTCTGTCATTGTCAAGGACGTACTGTTGCCTAGAGGTGCAACATTTCTTTCCAAAGTCCATTTTTTTTGCTCACTAAACTTACAGGTTTACTTCTCTGTGTCATCTTCTGAATGGAAACAAACTTTCCATTTTGCCGTGCCTCTAAATTCGGGTGTCATCCTTATGGTTTCTTTTTGTTTCGGTACAAATAGCTATGTTCGTAAATACAACCACTAAGCAAGACTGCTTCTAAATGCACACTCCCGTGCTGGGCTGGGGTGTCCAAAATGCCGCACACTGTGAGAACCCGCAAAGAGCTGGTGGATTATTTAAAGGGAAGCATCACCTTCCCTAATCATTGCTTTCAGTTTTGCAAATGCACAAGACATTAGTAGGTGCAAATCTGTACTGAAAAGCATAAATGTCCTGGGCTGGGCATCTTCTTTTCATAGTTTAAAAAAATAAATAAATTTTAAAAATCTAAGTTTAAACAGAGCTTTCAATAAACCCGTTAAGTGTCTCAAACTCCAGTATTTTGAACTGGTTTGCTCCTGTGGTATTTGCTTCCCTGCTGTCAGCTGAAATGCTGTCTGGATGAAGTTTGTTACAGTATCAGGCGCTTCTACAGAAGCAGCAGTGGTCTACTACAGTGACAAACGTTACTGGGTGATGTTACGTCCCATTGCAAAGTATTTATTTTCCAGATGTGAAGACATGCAGAAAAGCATCCATCTATCTTTGCTGCACGTGTAAGAAATGGAATAGTATAGTACAGTGACTTCATGTAATACATATCCATCTCAAAATACCTGTCAATCAGATGAACGGGAGGTAATGTCACTTCCTTTTACAGGGTGGGAGGACAGTGTGTCCTACAAGAAAACAGGCGTAGCTGATTTGTGCCAAATCTCATACCGTTGTAACAGACGGATTTATTTCATTTAGCTTCATTACTGAGGAGCTTACCTTTCAAATCACTAGTGCTGTAAGAAACAGGAGAAAATACACATCGTGCACGCATAGGCAATTTGTGCCAAACTATTCAAAAGCAATATCGGTTGTCAGCAAACAGGGCTGTTTGCTGTGTGCTGGGATCTGCTGTATGTCGCATATTATCTGTAACAACTCTGCAATTCGTTCTTTCACTCTTGTTCTCTCTCTTTCATCACATTAGATTATGTAGAGGCACTTCAAGGTAAATTTTTAAAACTATGTGGGAGATGCATGTTGGAGAAAAACTAAGAAGCAAATATATTGAATGTTTTTTAGCACAACTCCATCTGTCAGCTATTTTGACAACCTACCTGCTCATGTCACCTCTGTCTCGCGCTGCTGTGTTGAGTCATATTGTGTTATCTCAGAATAACACATTATGGAGCCAGGGCTGCCTTAAAAATGCCGCATACTTAGTAATTAGAGAACAGGCTTCTGTGCATAAAGAACATACGGGATGGATTATTTCTGTTCAGCTGCCTGTGTGTGTAGTGTCATGCTGTACGGAACCCACCCAGTGACTCCGCACACTTAGGGAAGCTCAAGGTCAAGAGACTCATTTGCATCACGAGCACAACATCTCTTGCTGAAGTACTGTTCCACATTGCCCCCACTGATACGTCTCGTTGCCAAACTGCTCCTTCCAGACTGTAAGATAACAAGTCAGCTAAGAACGCTCAGAGATGACAGTTGATATGAAATATTAATATGGCCTTATAGAAGACAATCTATAGGCTCTTATGGCAGCTGTGATTTTGTTTTGCAGTTTACTGTACTAAAAGGGCACATTCAACTTGCAATCTAGGCAGTTTCAAATGCTTGTTACCTGTAGGCTTCCTGATAATTTCAAGTCACAAATTATTGTTTCTTTAAGCCTTTTCTGTCACGGAGTATAGGGGAGGAGCAGGGGAGAGGGGGAGTGCTAGGACCAAAGTGAGAGCAGACTGAAAATACAGAGTGAACTGCCAGCTACACAAAAAACATCCAACAGCAGGAAATAAAAGGAAATTCTCCCTCCCTGGTCTCTTTTCCTTAATGGCTACTACTTACTGTTTCCCTTTACAGTTGGAGGTGCATGTCTCTCATGAAAAATGGGAGGCAGAGTGTGGCCCTTCAGAAACTCGGAGGAGGAGAGACTGCCTGAGGGGCTGCTGGTGCCTCCCTACCCCAGCCACCAGGTAGCTCCAGCTGGTTTGGGTTTTGTGGGGTGAAGAGAGCATGGGGTGGGGGGGCTTCAGTAATTCACTAGGATGAGATACCCACTTAATGGTGTTTTTCAGACTTGAGAATTAGTCATGGAGGGTACGTGGAGATGAATACCAATGCAAGTGGGGCTGATCACTGCAAGGGCGGTATGAAGTCTTTTTGTGCAGCGCGGGCTCTGATTCTACAGCTGGTTGTAATGAACAAAAGGAGTCTCTCTGACTCCATTCAGCTGTCGATCAGGCTGTACCCATGTCCAAATGCCAGAGCAGTCTGGCCAACTTGCCTGCTCACATTCTTGAGGGAAGCGTGATACATGAGACTCATAGTGGAATTTGGAGCCCAAATGCTTGTTAAGTAACAGAGCGCTGGTCCTGCTGCACGCCTTCCAGGTGTTCGGGGCAGCAAGGACTCCAATGTTCTGATGTTTTAAAGTTGTGCAGAGAGAAAGTGCAGATCCTGGGAAAAGGTAGACCGGGAAAAGCTTAGGGATTTTGATTAGCGGTCCTCCCTGTCATAAAATGCATCGATCTGCTAAGGATTACTCCCAGAGATGATAACTGCTCTAACTATGTCCGCAGTATAGATGGGCAAGGAGGAAGGAGTGCTCAAAGGCTGAGCTTTCTTTTTGGGCTTGTAACACAAGACCCCAGGCATTCCTGGCATTTAGGATTTCCTCCCCTCTGGAGGCCTGGTGGACCTGGGAAGAGGCTGTGCGATGCAAAGGCATTGTGTAACGTGTACTCCCCTTGCAGCTAGCAACCTCAGCGGGAGGCCGCAGGCCGAGCAGGCTAGGGCTCGGCGCCCTGGCATGTGTCATGAGATTAGCCAGTGTCAGCACAGTCCTTTGGCAAAACAAACCAGAAGCATCAGATCACATATGTGCATCCAGCTTGTACCTGTCCTGCCAAGCTTGCGCAAGTGGCACTCGCTGCTAATAGGTTTGGGGACACCAAGTGGCAATGGAAATGCATTGACTTACTATCCATTGGTGAGCTCTGCAGAGACAAAATGTGTTTGTTTTAAACCAGCTTCGTACTTCAGTAAGATTGTTTTGGAAGTCAAATGTATACCTATTTCTGGGGTGGTATCTGCTATGTTACTTTAGGTGGATTTTCCTGGACTATGTCTTACCTAAAGCTGCGGGAGACAGCACGTGGTAGAAGAGGCAGCTCCTCAGCTGAAGAGCATCAGGCACATTATAAGGCCCTTGAGTTATGAGCTAAGGAGACCAGTATCTAGCATGAACAGTACATCTGATTCCATGCAGAAGATTCCTCTGCTTTGCAGTGAGAACTGAAGGCCCAATACAGGAGTTGCAAAAGCAACTGAACATGTGGCTTCCACCCAATTTCCCTAGCATTTCCCCATCTTTGAATGAGACAGGAATGACAAGGTATCGCATGGTGGAACTGTAGCTGGTAAGAAAGTTCACCAGACTGAGGAGTTGGAGCATCGCTTGCATAGCTTAGTAATAGATCATTGGCCTAGGAGGATGGAGAGCCAGCCCAAACCCTGCTAGGGGCTTTTACATGTAAGATTTATTTATATTTATTACAGCAGGGTTTTTGTGCTTGGGCTTTGGATGGCAGGGAGGGCTAAGGGAAGCTGCAGGGCTATTGTCAACCTTTTTCTCCCCGACTACCGGTCTAGCTCCAGTACTGCTGGGGCAGGCACACGGTGGAGCCCCAAGTTTTGCATTCTCCCAGAGGCTCTCTAGCCTTTCTTACACATCTGAAGTTCTTGTTTCCATGCCTGAGCCTGGTGGACCATGTAAAATGGGGTCCTTAAGGTAGAGTCCCATGAAATATGACAGCTTCAGGCAAAAATGGAACACAGTCATTTCTTTCCTGGGGTTTAGACTGCAACAGCTCAGACTTGGCAGAACTTGCAGCCAAGTTGCAGAGTATGCCACTCTGTTGCAGCAGCCATAACTGCCCAGTCCCACAAGCCCTGCCTAGAGCAGCTTGGCACTGGCCCGCTCAGCTGGCGAAGGTTTAGCTCTGAGAGCATGGTGCGTGCAGGCCAGCCCTCCTCCTCCCCGAGCGTGCCCGGACCACCGGGCACCCCCACCTGAGAAAACCCATCTCTGCCCGTCTTCTGCTGGCAGCGCTCGGGGACTTGAGGGGCGGATGCTGCTGAAAGTTTATCTCGGGATCAAACACCAGGTGTTATAAAGGTCATTAATGTTTTCCAAGTAACGTTCTGTTTGCTTCTTAAAGCCTCTGCCAAGTTTCTCTGAGGTGTGTTCATAAAATGCTCTGGATGTCTCATACAATAAAAAAGGTAGCAGGTTTCTAAACCAATTTGTGATACATCAGTAGCATCTCAGAACAGTATGCTCTTATTACGTGGTGTGTGCAGGTTGGCTTCCTCACCAACTGAAAAAAATCCATATTATTTATATTTTGGCAGTTTTGCAGATTTGGGAGTGTTCTATTAACTGAAACATGCCCAGCTGTTAATTTAGGTTTCACAATCTATCCCCACTGAACGTTATTTTTATGATATAGTGATCTTGTGACGTGTGTTATTCTTGGCTGATATTCCTCTGGCAATCAATTCAACCTGCTTAAAAACTCAGAGGAGGAGGCAGAATTACTTGCAGAATGGATGCATCGAAATACATTGTTCCAGTAACAGTCGATCATTTTACTAAAACAGGCCAGGTATGGTGAAGACGCTGTTTTGTTTCATTTTAAGATACGTATCCGGGCTTGATACACTTTCCAAACTACCCAGTGTAAACAGTCCAACGTAGTGTGTGGTGACCCGTATATTCACTCTTTTTCATTCCTGGTAGGCTAACACCAATGGCAGAAAATTGTGTACATACCCAAAGCCATACTCTTTGCTTCTAATTAGAGTGTGTGCACACATGGTCTTCAGCCGCTGTCCCGCGCCTGCTCCTTCACCCCCTCCCCGATGTTCTTGTCGCCTGGAACTTTTTGTCTTCTGCCTCGAGCTCTTTCAGTTTGAGCAGGGCAGGTTACTTTACAGTGCCAGTAATAGGTCCTTATTAATGTGGTTCCTCATGGCTGAAATGAGTTCGGGAGCGATTATACGAGCAGCTGAGCAAGCAGACAAGGCGGGATAACAACTTGCAGCAGAGGAAAGTGGTGAGCAGATGGAGGACGGGGCGAGCACCTCCTCAGGTTGGAGAGCTGTAACCAGCCGGGCTGTATCAACGCAGTCTTCATTGTTGCCTACTTCGTATCAAACGAGAAAAGAGGGAGGCGAATTAGGTGTTCACGGCATGGCTTTTTTTTATCCACACACAAGATCTCTGGAGTTCACTCTTCAATTTAGTTAATTCTGTTATTACTGCAGCTAAATCTGCTTATGCTAAATATTTATTTATGTACATTCAGCCTAGTTGCCTGCAGTATTATTTTCTGAGCTGCTTTAAAATTGTTCCTGCCTTTCTTATGCTGGGATTTCAGAAGTGAATTCCATATCCTTTAGGAACACTCCTAAGTGGAGTATACAGAGAGGGCTTCGACGTGCTTGGCCGCTAACGTGGTGTTCTTCAAATAAAGCTCCAGGTTGCATTATGCTTCCATCATCCTAGATTTTGTTGCAAACTGTTCTAATTAATGAGTCGCTATCATATTGTCAGAAATATAGTCTGTCTACTGATTTTCAACTGCAAATTATCTCTTTCTGTGCACTTTGTAAAACAGGAGCCAAGGACCGTCTATAGCAGCAATCTTAGGGACCTGGTTTGTCCATGTCAATCAACTCTGCAAACTGTATTTTTCAATCAGAGGATCTGTCTTCAGAGAAAAATAGCAAAGGCAGTAGGATCCAAGCCTAAATAATTAAGGGTGGAGCCTTAGCTAGTGTGAACAGGAATATTGAAATCATGGGATACATAGCAGATGTTACCAGCTCAGCATCAGCTGTGATAGAAACACTGACCTTATGGTAAAACTAACAATTAGATTTTTCATACTGTAGTTGGCTTACTCTTTCTCTTTTCTTTTTCATTATGTTGGTGTTTTTTTTTCTTTTCTCTCCTATTTTTTTCTTGCTCCATTGAATTATTTTATTGGAGTTCAAGATCTGGACAAGTCAGGCATTCCTGTTACCAGCACAGCATTTAGTCATAAAACTTCAGAACAAAGGGAATGAAAAGCATATTTCATGATATTTATTTCCTGCAGGTTTAGAATAGACCAATATCATTCCTTAACTTCTTTGCAAGCGTTCAGGTATAATTTGGATGAGTTAAGTATAGAGATGAGAGGGCATGTTTCAACTACATGATAAAGGTTTATATTGTCACTTCAGAATGGAAGAGTATGCATAAAAATACATCTTGCAATTTAAAGAGCAATGTTAAAGACTGTGGATTGGCTAAAACTCTCCCATTGCTGGACTGCTTGTAATGTTGGCTGGCAGAGAGGACGAAGGAGGTGGCTTCAGCAAATGCAAAGTGTCTTACATGATATTCAAAAAGCAATATAATAGGTACCTTTCAGTACATAGTGAATCTCTCAGATTAAATTTCTGCTCAGTTTCCATTTAACCTTTCAACCTGATCAAGGAAAAGTTAGGCTGAAGTAGTAAAGATGCCTTTGCCTTGAGGGAGAAGTTTTATTCTGAGGCTGTGAGACTGAGTTTAGAGCAGGGCCAGTGAGATAAATTGAGAGCCAGTAGCACGTTTCTGGGGGGTTGGCTCCCAGCGTGTTGGCAAAGGAGATGCTTACTGTGTCCGCTTGCCTACAGCTGAAAAAGGATGCTCACGGGAGGCGGGAGGAGAACGGACCCTGTCTGAGACAGCCCTGCTCTGCAGTCAGACATGCCTGCGCAGAGCCTCTGTGTCGGGGTGTTTTCTGTACGCAGAGAGAAACTGCAATGACAGGCAAAGCACAGGTCAAAGTGGGAACCAGGCAGAGTAAATGAGAGAAGAGATTGAACTGGAGCAGTCAAAGAAAAGAGCATCTTTTTCAGACACAGGAATGAACGGTTAAAATTTAAGATTGGACTCTGCAATAGGCTGGAGCTCAGTAAGGAAAATAGCTCTAGTAAGTTAAAGAGAAATAGAGCAACTGCATGCTCGGGAGAAATATATCAAGCTTTTGACACAAGGCCTGCTTACCATTTAATTCCCACCACGCAGAGGTGAGCAGCAGCCTGGTGCATGATGGAGCAGCTTAATCAGTTTAGCTGCTCTGCAGAGGCAAAGCTACAAGAGAAAGCTGAGAACGGCCGTCTAGTGCAAGGCACTGCGTTCAACTTTCTCTGGCTCTGAAAGTTACTCCAGAAGTAAAGATGAGGAGGTAAAGGTAAGGTAAAGAGACTGGCTCAGAATGGCAGGATACCGTGTGTGCGTTTGGAGCATGAAATCAGAGTTCTTCGCGTGGTCTTTCCATGACAGGGCTTGTAGGAAGGCTATACCAGGTATGAAGGGACCATACCGAAGTGAGTAGACTCAGTAACTGTTCTGGCAGCGTCGCGTGATCGCATTTGCAGTGACTGTGGGCTGAACTGCGGTGCTCTAGCCTGCGTTCTTCAGCTGAAAGCAATGCAGCCGCGAGAGAGTGCCGCCTGAGAGCTGGTGTTTTCTCTTATGAGTGGGACAGGAGGCAGCTACGGCTGATGGTGACACCTTCGCCCCATAACCCCTGGCTGCTTCTGTTTACTCTTGTGCAGACCTACCCTTCTAGCGTGTGCATACGTGTGTGGGTATGAGACATTAGATTTTACTGCTAAATCTATCACACGAATTGTGTCTGTTTCCTGTCTGATGCCATTTGAGACTGGGATAAACCAGCTAATATGATCAGTTATACAGGTTCTCTGAAATTCTGCACTTAGTTTGCTACGTGTGGGCTTTGGAAGTTAGAATATTACATTAAGGATAGTTTCCTTGATGCATAGTTAAAATCAGTCACTTAGTCTTCATCTATGTAAATCTAACTTAGGAGAATTAGTTGTAAGAGCCACAACTGAGTGGCTATGAGTGACAGATTCCCCCCCCCTAACTCACAAGTTATGAGATCCTTAATTGTGCAGACTGTAGGAGCGTCATGTCCCTCCTGCTCCTCAGAACTTGGTCTGCAGTTGCCAATAGGCATGAGACAAAGTAGATTACAACCAATTAATCATCTGTGTTCATACTAGCAAATAAGGAAAGGCTGCTAAAATAATAAAACTTCACTTGGAAAACAGCAAAGGAAAAGATTAATGAAATTCATTGGCTGAAACTGGAGTTTCACCTACTCTTACTGACCTAAAGATGGCATCTGTAGGATGGAAGGAATATGAAGCTCTTGGGAAACAGAGAGTACTTGGAGCAGAACTGCTATCTTCCAGGAGAACAGTGAAGCATTTGTATTTCAGAAAGGACTGAAGTTGGTTAAGTAACATTGCCCACCCAGGCCATACGGTCTGCTCTTGCCTGTGCTCTAGCGTCTTCTCCAAAGGGTAGACCTTTACAGAAGCTCTGAAGGTGTCAGGGAAATGTCTGTGGTCCTTCAGCCGCAGAGCTAGCTGCTTTTCTTGCTGTATGCACCAAGAGGTGCAGGCATCACTTGCTTCTTGCTGATGTCTCCCCAAGAGATCTATCTCTGTTCTGAGCTAGCAACAGCCATGCTGCACTGCATGCCATGCCAGGGATAACAGGGCCTCTGGAGCCTCTGCTCTCCCTCCGAGCGCACGGGAGACTCCCATTCATTCATTCCACCTAATAAAAATGTATTGGTTTGGGAGGCTGGGATCAGACCCAGCTTGGCAGAATTATCAGGTTCTGAAAGAGAAAAGAAGTTCACAAAGTGAACCGCATCATACCCACATAACCCGGTAATAACAATCCTGATATGTATTATTTTGCAGTAGCATCCTAGCAACCATGTCAAATACAAGAGAAAATGTGAGAACAAAGAGCGCATGTTAGAACTACCCTGAAGCATGTCTGAATTAATTATGCCTCTTAATTTTTGGGGTAAAAGTCAGGTGCTTATTTCATTATTTATAGCACAAAATCAAAACATTACTCTTTTATTTATGATGATGCTGATTCTGCCCAGATTATGTTGGTTTTCCTTCTGTCAACAGCAGCTCTGAAAAACTTGATGTCTTCCCATGATTTTAGAGAACCAGGAATGGTGGCTTTTCCCTAAACTGAAACTGTAGTTTAGAAATCTAAAAAAAAAAAAAGGAAGTCAAAATTTGTATAACTATGTGGACTGTACAAACTATTAACCAATAGACTGTGCAAACTATTAACCAATTAATCTTGAAAACAATTCTGTGAGCCAAAGAAGTTGGCTACTGTGCTAGACAAGTTACGGGAAACTTAGATTTGTCAAAATGAGTACTTACCCTGCAACCAAAAAAGGAGATATGTGACATCACTGAAACTTCCTGAGAGGATGAATACACATTTAAAAGACATGATTTGCCAAGCAAGTATTATCTGCAGAATTAAATTTAGTATGGAAAGGTAGTGTATTCTCCAAGTATTTCAACAGGAACCTGTGCACATCGTTAACTTTAAAATAGCTCATTTATTTTCATAGTTCAGTTCCCTTTAGCAAATAAAATGCAGTTTGGCAAACTGTAACATAAAACATGTCTGTAATCTGTATGTAATATACAACCAACAAATATTTAAAAATGGGAAGTCTGACCCACAATTATGTCCCTCGGGCTTTTCTGTCAGCAGAAATGTCCCACAATCAAAGCTGTTCCGCTTTAAAACTGAAAGAATGTAGCGATGGATGATTCACGTCCCTAGGTTAGTGATACGAGCCAACAAAAATTGCAAGGAGTTGCTCCTTCCCGAAGTTGGTTTAGTGTTTCACAATCTCCTCCTGTTTAATCAGAATGTTTGCATTTTTTATTATTATTTTCACCCACCTCTCAGTCCTCATTAATATTAAACCTTGCCTTCACACTAACATGAGCTGCAGGAACTGCAGCAGTGGTGCTGCAGAGGAATTGTGTTTATAACTGTGAATACAATTGATTGCCTTTTCACCATACGAGCATGACTTACACATATAGGACCTATTACATTGTGAAGAAATGCCTTAAGTGAATTCCATTGTCAGCTAAATTGATAGTTAAAGGTATGAAATTCAGCATTGATAAATGGAAATGCTTTTTTACACAACACATGATTTGAGCGTGGTCCTGTCTGCCACAACAAATTGTTCAGGCAGATTTAGAAGAATTCATATTTAGATGCTTCTGTGGAAACCAGAAACACCTAATGTTACAATTAGTACAACAGATAGTGAAAAGGATATTGAACGTAGTGTTCTGGGATGTAAATCAGTCTCTAACTACCAGAGAGCAGGATATGAAAGCAGGCTGTTTACATCTGCCCAGTAATGTGCTTTTGCATTTCTCCTGATGGATTAGGTACTGATCAGCATCAGGCAAACAGCTACTTTGGTTCTGGCACAGGACCGATCCTTTCCAAAGGTGCTTTCTTAAACTCTTTGTAGCAGGAAGATGTTGCTCACGCTGTGATAGCACCCAAATTCTCTAGCCCAGGCTCAGAACAGCAAGGCACAAAGGTCTGCAAACATATGGCGTCATACCATCCTTCCACCAACGTCTGCATTTAACTCCTTGCCGGCAGGCTGTACTCAAGGTCAGCCTGATTACTTCTTTGTAAATTTAAGATTTGAAAGTGGTTCGCAAAGCATGTTTACAGCCTCCTGTTTTACGTAGGCGTGGAGTTACAGGCCAGCATTTTTGAGGGAGATAGCAAGTTGCGTGAAAAAACGTTTGTCCCAACACAGTGTTGTGCCTGCTTAGCACAGATACTTCAGAAATATATCCAATGATAGGCACTAGAGAACACATGTCTCATTAGCGGATTACTTTGGGGCAGGAGAGCACCACTGAAACAAATTCGTGATTATTGCCAGTTGCTGCTCTGTGGTTCACACCATGGAGTGGTCTGAGGGCACACAAACTGTATTTATTCCTTTTCTTTAAACTACATGAGAAAAAGCTCTACAGGACTACACCTAATATATTCATTTGGTTTGCAGGACCAGACTAGAGCTAATCTGAAATAAATCCCCTGAGGTAAACATGGTGTGCACATCAGGTGTCTGCAGATCTGCTACTACTCGGCTGCACTGTTCGCCAATAAAGACCTGGCCTTCAGAGGCTTGCTGTTGTACAAGGTGCTCGTTGCCACTCCGGTGTGAGTTGCCTAAGGCAGCTTTCCTCTTCCTTCCACATCTTTTAGCATCTTTCTTCTTCAAATGTTTTACCTCCGCTGGCAAAGCCATGAAGCCCTTTTGTGAATCTCTGGTACAATAACTAGCCTGATAAATATGCTTGAAACAGATTTGATAACTCATGTGGACTATCAAGCCGTAGCTTATAAATGATGTTAGGTGGTAGAGCCAGGAGAAACTGGAATTTCTCTTCCTGAAAAAAATCTCAATTTTGAAGTAGACATGTAATTATCTTGATGGTCTTCCATTTGCCGTTATCTAAATACTCTGGATCATTAACTGGTGGCCCTCAATGGCCCCACCCCCGATGTCCTGAGGAGGTGTTATCTCTTTTTCTGTTTTGTGTAAGCCACATAGCAAACAATTACAGCTGCTTTTCTCCTGCTGCTACTAAGTAATAGCTGTAAAAGTGCCATGGGAGGAGGATCAGGGCCAGGTCTAAGTCAATCCCAGCAATTCCAGCTGTCTTTACCCATATCCCATCGAGAAGATTTCTAATGGGTGGCTGAGCATCCCTGTCCTACTGCCGTCTCCGTCGAAGGGGAGGGTGCTGTCTTTGCCCAGCAGGCAATCAGTAGCAGTGCAGTTTAAAGCTTTACAGCCCCAGCACTGTCCAAGCCACCATCACTCCCACATCGTAATGCCTTTAAGAGCACTGGTGCTGAATGTCCCAGGAGACAAGTATGCTGGTGAGGTTCAAGAAGGTATGGAAAACACAGATAGGACATTCCAAAACTGGAAAGGGATGATGCAGTGGTTTGCAAAGCATTAGCAGCACAGCACTATCCTGCAGCAGAGGGGTGGAAGCTGGACACGCAGAAAACACAGTTATATCCTATAATAACAAATACAGAGCTAAAGGAAAAAGGATCAATATGGTTAGTATCTGATAATATATCTACCCTCTAGCCACTGCTGAAAGACATTCTAGCGCACAGTAGATTTAAGATGGATGAGAAGTTTGCTGTCAAACAGGCAAGGCTTAAAAGAGTAGAGGAACTGAAGGTTTGATCTTTAACACCAGATGGAAATGGGAAAGATGAAAGAAAAGTTAATCAGAGAATTTTCTTAAGCTCTACTGATTACTGGAAAGCTTTTGACATGGTCTGTAGTATGCAGAAGTGAGTGGTGAGCCTTGATATTAACCAGCTCACCTAACAGTTTTTTTGCCCCCAGAGTTTAACAACTCGGTCAGTAGCCTGCTAGTGAGCTATTGCATTTTCCATTGCAAAACTGTCAAGGTGTTTTTTAATTCATGACCCTCCCAAATGGCACTAGCGAATGTTTCCTTTAAAAGTCAGTCTCATCCCCAGTGATACCAGCAATAGAAGAAGGTCGAGAAAAGAAGTGATGGTCTTTTCCTGAGATGCAGAAACTGCCCTGTGAGCAGGTGCTTTCAGTCAGTTATTTAAAGAATGAGTGTCTGTTTGTAAGGATACAAGTGGCTCTGTGGAGATTTAGGGATATTGGTTCATTCTGCAGAACTCTATTTCCACTCCCATTTCCTTGGGTCACACAGCACACTGTCCTGGTTCACTGGACTGGAGAGGAGGCGGCAGCTCTAGGGCTTTGCTGGATCCTGAAGTACTGAGGAGCCCCCAAGGATGGGTCAGTCCTTTTCTAGATGTCCCCTCTCACCTTGGGAAGCTGTGAGTACTATTGTCAAGCATTTTGATAGAAGTGACCAGCACAGAGACTCGGTTCCCTGTGTGCTGAGGTCTCTGAGGTACCTTTTGAACCAGAGTTCGCCAGAAGACTGTTGGCAATCAGTGATTGCACCCACCAGATCAGTAGCATTCACCGTGATCTCTTTGAGATTTAAACTGATAACCCAACAGATCATCTCTCTAGCTGGCTGTATGACTTACAGCATCATATAGCTGCCACTCATCTTCACAGCTTCCTGCAAAGTAGAAGATGAGAACAATGTTATCAGTAGTTTGCATATGGGCAACGGATGCACAGAAGACTATGGAATTTGTTTCAAGGTCATGCTGTCTGTGAACCCCTGAAACACAAGACCTTTCTACCTTGTTCTTATATCTAATGTCTATGAATATATTTTTCCCCTATGGCTTAAGCTGTTCTGCTGGTTCCCAACTTTGAAGCAGAACCCTTGCTTTTCCATGGCATGAATTTTTAACTCATCCATTGAAAGCATATGGGCTTTTCCTAGCAAGCAAGCAAATCTACAAGCTTGGAAAGGCATGTGAACCAGAGTTTGAATCTCAGCCAAACAATTTGTTCTGGCTTTAATCAAGATGTCTTCTTTTAACTTCAAATATCATTTTTTAAAATCCCGTATCAAAACTTCTAGTGTCACACTATGAAATCAATAAATGCTACCAGTCATTCAACTCAGAAATACTTCAAAGCCGCCTGAGTGATGGCCATTATTTTATTTTTTAAAATATTCATCAAAGCAATGCAGTTAATATGAAGGCAAAACAAAATTAACAGCAACAAAGAAATGTGTCAGTTACATTTTGAACTTGCAAAATCCCACCAATCCTGCTACTAGTTTTACAAAGTTTCTCATTTCCCATTCCTATATTGACACCTTTTAATATTTCCCTTTTTTGTTCTCATCACAACTAGTAGCTTAGTTACACAAATGCTAGTTTTAATGTAGTCATTTGAGTCATCAAATACTCGATGTTATTTCACACCTGAAAGAAGCGTTTACGTTTTTGGGCCAGATTTCCTACGTACAGTCCTGTCTGAGCAACCTGTCCCGATTCAAGAATGCACTTTAATTGTGCGTTGAAGTGTCATCGGCTTCAGCGGCTCTATGTCTGAAACTAAGTATGTGATTATGGGTGTTCCTGAGTGAGGATCGTGGAGTTTTATTCCATAAATATTTCAATACAAAACCCATGGAATTGTTCATGAGTAAAGTTCCAATGTAAATACAAGTTTGGGGATTTTGTCCATTTATTATAGCAACCACTATTCAATTTTATTGTGTACTATAATGGTACTTAAATTTATGTAATAGATTGGGACTGTAAAGATTTTCACCAGTGATTATTTTTCAATACTCATTAACACGATTTCTAGAATCAGTAAAAAGAATTCATGCTATATCTATTTTACATCAGATAGATATGGTTTTTGTTAGATTCAGATCACTGCAGTTTATTTTATAATTCTGAAGAGAGGTAACTAGCAGGGAGGGGCCCATCTATATGTAGCTTTGGGTGAAGTCATCTCACCTAGCTTTAGATGTCTACAACTGCAATCCCACTGGGTTTTCCTCACAGTCAGTAGCGCAAGATCAGCACTTTCAGTGTGTCAATCCTCTGATTAGTTTTAGACATTGATTTTAGGAGGAAATGAATCATGTTGTAAAGTGCCTTTTCTTGCTATTGACTACAAAAGTGTTTAAGGCTGAGATTAACTTGCTCACACCTTTATCTTTTATTTGAGGTGCCCTCTCCTCCTGGGGGCTGGAGGTCCTTGGCCTCCCGCTGCTGCTCAGTGCAGGTCTCAAAGATCCTGTGTCCCATGGGCGTAGCTTGGGTGCCTCAGAGGGCCCTAAGGTGCCGTGGAGGCCTCTTTTTAGGTGACTGTATCTCTGCCAGATGCCAGCTCAGGTACAGGTGCTATCTCCATGTCAGGTGGAGCCCACGTAGTGGGCTCGTGAAAATGCAGCATATTCAGAGCCTGGAAGATTTAGGCTGAACAAAACCTGGGAACATGTTCTCCAGGGAAAAGATTCTGACAAAACTATGGCAGCAGCAGCTCTTCTCTTTTCAGTCGAAAAGCTTGACATCAGACCTCAGCAGCTGGAGAGTTTAGGCAAAGAATACCCAATGGCTTGATTCCCAGTTCAAGGGCAGGACTTCCACTGCACAGTATGTTTAAAAAATAATGTTAAAAATAATTGGAGAAAACTATGTCACCAAGGCACATTAAGCCCTGATGTTCAGTTTTGCCCATAGAGAAGCAACAAGAAAAGGCAGAGTGAGACTAGTTTGTTTTCTCTTCCTGTCTCCCCATGCAGGGCAATACCGCAACATGAATGTATCTTGCTGTTCCATTGTTTTCCCTGCTCTGCTGTGTTTTCCCGGCTTCTCCACTGGCAGGGATTCAGTGGCAGAGCACGAGGCCTCCCTCAGTGAACCGTCAGAGACCCGGCTCCTTCTGTTTCTTATCTGTGTTGATGTGCCAGCAGGTTGGTACGATTTGTGCAATTATCCACAGCTTTATCTATTACACAGTGGCAGTGGAAGCTGCTTTGTGGGTTGTGGTTCCCCCTGCAACCCAGGGTCTGGCCAGTGCCAGGTGCTGCTAGCCTTGTGCTGGCCTTGTGCCGGTGGCCGGAGTACCCCCAGAAGTCTCCTTGGCCACTGCTTTTCATGCTCAGCGCCCTGTCCCAGCTTCGGCATCACCCTTGGGCCTTCTGCAGCCCCAGGGCCAATCTGTAGCTCAATTTCAGTTTGTGCTGGTCTAAGATGCACTTCTATCCCTCTTCACCTCCTCCTCCAGTACGTTTATCTTGATGGGTTGGAGACATGTAGGGGTGCTGACTGGCACAGTTCCTACGTCTTGGTCTGCAAATAGCAGCATTCACGTTCTTGTGTTGGTTCCTCAACGAGTCTCTCATGAGATGTTGGATATCTCAGACTCTGCACATTCTTAAAATAAGAATAGTAACATGTAATTCAAATGCAAACTAAATCTACTTGTCTGATGCAAAAAAAAAGGAGATAGCCAAAGAAGAATTAGTTTAAATGAGAAGTAACAAAAACTCATCTATCTGAATACATTGTGCTGGGAAAATGGAGCATAGACAGCTTTCTCCACACCAAGGTACCCTACCTGGGTCTCCAACTTTTTCTTCTCATGTTTAACAGTTGATTAGTACTGCCACCACCAGTTTAGCATCCTCTTGTCCTGATGCAGTCCCCAGTGATAAGCACCAGCTCAGCTGGGGTCATCCAGAAATGGGACCCAAATGCTTGTGTAGTAGTTGCATGGGAGCCTGCTGAGAATGGATTACTGCCAAGGCAATGACATCATCAATAAGAAAATGGCAACTTGTGTGTAGAATTATTTGTTTACTATTTATCCATGGCTGTGTCTTTTTTTTTTTTAGTTGCAGCAAAGAGTAAGTACAGTGTACTGTTACAACTTTGTTCTGAAAGGTTTCTCAAGAATGAGACATCTGGGGAACCTTAAGCCTCTGTGATGGTCGTTAAGCCCCTGGAAGAAAACTAAAAGGAATGGTCAAAATCCAGATACAAGCTGATTATGGTGTAGAGCTAGACACTTCAGTCCTGGCGCTCAGACATAGGATGGGGTAGGGTTCGGGCTGGGGAAGTGAGGACTTTGAGCTGAGTTTGCAGAGTGGTTCTGTTCAGCCCAGAAAGTGTGTCTGTAACTGGTGTCCCAGCATCAGCTCTGGCTAGAAAAAAGAAGTTCCCCCAAGGGATGCTTCAGTAGCGGCTGGTGAGCTCCAGGAGAGGCTGTCCTCCCAGGTCTGGGAAGCACATTTACCTTCAGTTTCTCAACAAATCTCTGCCCTTTGTTTGACTCCACGATTTTCTAGCCATGAATTCTAACTGCTTTGTAGTTTTAATTCATTGTTCAATACTGCTGTTTTGGGGAATTTATGAACTCTTTGATGCTCTTCTTACAAAAAGCATTTAAGAGTGGGACATTGTGTAACGGTATGTGCGCTTAACACAGCAACCAGTAAATATGATGTTTTTCTCTAGCTACATTCCTCTTCCACCTTCGACGTTCTAATTATTTCAGCGTCTCTGTCCTTCTTGTCCACTGTACTACCTTCACCAGCAAGCATGGAAGCGAGCACCTTGTAGACGAGGGTCACGCGTGTTCCAGCTCCTTTCCTCACCCGAGGCCGGGGTGTGGGGCACTGGGGGTGCAGAACCTGGGGAGAAGAAAAGGGACCCTGAGCACAGCGTGGGAGGCTGGGGATGCCTTGGGTTTGGCGAAGGTGGAAAAGAACAGGCTGATCCTCACTTGCAGCCGTAACTTTGCACCAGCCGCCGGAGTGCTTTGGCGGTGGTGAGGCCAGCGTGTCTTTGCCAGCTCAGGGAGAGCACGGGGGTCTGCGTGCGGGGGTTTGTTGGTGCCGGAGCGTTGCTGCAGGAGGGGCGGCTGGCTTTGCGAAGGCTTGTCCCTGAGATGGAGTAGACAAGAGCAAGACAGCAGTTTAATGAGAATGGGTGAAATCTGGGCAGGTTTTGGGTGGCTTTTGGACAGTTTGTAGGTGTCTGTTAGCTGCAGCATTGGGAGCTAAGTTGTCTTTGTGTGTGGGGTGTAGTCGGGCTGCTGTGGAAAGCTAATTGGAACTGGGCTTCTGCGAGTGACCTCGACACTCCGGATCCAGCTGCTGGCTGCCTTCAGCCCGAGGGGAGCCGGGACAGAGCACCCTGGTGGGAGAGGGGCCTCCACTGGCCCCGGTGGGTGCCAGGTGCTGTGGGCGGGGCTGGGGCTGGGGCTGGAAACTCCAGAGCGGCTCTACGGGACGGCAGCCCCCGGCTGAGCGGCGGGCAGGGCATGGATGATGGCGGCGAGGCCGCAGGTGACGCCGGGGCAGGGGAGCGGAGCGGGGCTGCGGGACGGCGCGAGGGGCGGCAGCTGCTGTGCCTCAGGGCGGGGGGGCTTCGGCGGGAACCGCTGAGGGGGCTGCGGGCGGGGGCGGTGGGAAGGAGCCTTGGAGCACACCAGGTGGGCCTGCGGTGTGGTTTGGGCACAAAATGCTGGGGTAACGCATCCCGGTAAGGCCGGGAGAGCGGCCTCCCGGCGTGTCTGCCAGCTTGGCTGACCCGTGCCAGGGGACAGGGACATGGAGGCGGTTAATGCTGTCCTAAATATTTCTCTTTCTTTCCTGCAGCACCTGGCTGGGCAGGGAAGGAAACGGACAGGAAAGTTGTGCGCTGCGATACAGGTACCACTTGTTATTCTCAGTGTCAGAGACCTGAAAAATGGTTCCTACCTTGTCCTTGAACAGCTTCTGCTTGTGCGGTTCTCCCAGGGAGAGCACACACGCCCCAGTAAAACGCCATATGGAGCCGTAGGTTGTGCATTTTGGCCCATCTCTGCATTAGCTCGCACGTACAATATCGCACCGCGCACGGGATTTTAATTTTCGACCGGTTGTTGCTGTGCTTGGCTTTGGTGAAGACACAGTGTGTGCTTGTCAGCTGTGGCTGCAGGGTGGGCTCTTGTGGAGAACATGAAATTTTTGATGCGGGGCCTGGCTGGTGTGCGAGTGCTCCTGCGGAAGCCTTCCCGCGGGCGTTTGTTGGTGCTGGAGTACTGTACACACATTGTGTTTTAGTTTGAAAATATGACATCTGAATAGTTTGAAGGTAGATTTTGGACAGTTGTTAGTTGGACAGCTGAACAGTTGACAATTTTTTTGACAATTGCACCTGGGCGGTGCAATCGGATTGGTGTACAAAACTGATCAAAAGATGGCTTTTGGAAGTGACCCCAAGACTGGGGGTTCAGATGGCGACTTTAGGCCTTGTCACTCTGCCTAGCTGGGCTGAGGAGGGCTGTGCATGCCTCACTGCTTCCAGACCCCAACGGAGTGACGTGCTACCAGCTTCAAGCCCAGAAAATGCAAAAACAAAAGGTGAGGGCTGTGGAAGTTTCTAGTTTTGAACTAGGACATCTATAACACTAAATTTGGTCAAGCACACGTGTACTCAGTGGAGGGCATGCCAGGAAGCACTGCTGCTGTGTGAAAACACGCTGGTGAAGTGGCTCCGAGGGGGAGAGGGGGGGGCTCTTGTATGGGTCTTCCCAAGCCCTTCTGGGATGCCAGAATCCCTTAGGTAATACAGATTGTCAGCGTGGTAGCTCTGCCCTGTACATGTGGTTAGCTGGGGTCGGGACAGTCACCATTCACCTGGGCAGCACAGAACAGCCCCTGCAGCTGGGCACATCTCGGTGCATAGGTATCTATTAATTTTGATCTAATTTGCTACTGCATACATTTAGAATGGTAATTGTAGCATGGAGGAGGTGCCTCAGCCAGAACTAAGTTACTGTTCATCGGCTAAGATGTTTTCATGAACACATTGTTTTTCTTTTCATACCTGCTAATGCGATGTAGGGAAGGCTCTTCGGTACTGTGCATGCATAGCAAAATGTAGTCTGGCAGGCAGCCCAGGAAGCCCTGCCACGTGTCCCAGCTGCTCACAGCACTCGGAGGGCTCCGTTTCCCCAACTTTGTTGCTGTACTTTTTCTCCAGCCCCTCGCAAACAGCAGAGATCTTGTGGCAAAGAGCTTCCTGATGATTTGGCATAGAGGTGTAAACAGATCAAGAAGAGGTTTCTTGTGGAGATGGACTGAGTTTGCTGTTCAGTTTTTTCAAAGACGAATGTGCCAGACTCCTCCCTCCACAGGTGAAGTCAGCAAATTGGCAGGGATATTACAGAGTGTTACTTTCAGGAAAAGGGGGGAAAATGATCTCCCCCCCCCCCCAATTCTGAGCACCATGACCCCTCACCTCTGAACCGAGAAAGACTTTACGTGGTGTCATAATTTAGCAAATTACTTCCTCAAAGGAAGGTCAAACATTTTACCATTCGATCAATAGGAAGCGGCTTACAAATCATGTGTATTGATCATTGTAATCATTCAGAGGAATGTAGGGCAGACACTAAAATCACATGCACTTAGTCTTAATTGCCCACATTAAAGCAATTATGTCCCAAAACTGTCATTGTCTAATGCTATGCACACTACCCAGCATGGTAACTTTTAGCCATACATATTTAATCGTAAATCAGCCTCTTAGGTCTGTTGCACTAAAGACCTACAATATTGCTGTAATTATGCAAATAGAACTATGTCTTTTTTCATCAGAGTGTAAGATCATGTTGCTTTTGGGAGCCAAATGGAGGAAAATAAGCCCCTATATTAACGCAGCTGGTATTTAATACATGTATTTTACAGCTGTGCTGTGTGTTCGTGACACAAGTACTTAAAGTGACCTGAAATTGCTAATGAACAGAGAGCCTTTGTAAAAGCAGTCACAGGTCAAGGACTTGCAGATAAAACTTCTTGAGCGGTACATTGATGGTAGGCTTGTGTCAGGAGAGTGCTATTTGTTCGAGGATGTTTATAAACATTATTTTGCAGAGGATCATTGCAGCTAAAAGTGTCTCAGACAAATACTGATTTGGTAGCATTAAAATAAATGTTTTCTGATCCTGTAAACATAAAGTGGGTGCCTTTTTCCTTTTACCAAGGAAGCTCAAGTGTAGTCTCAGGAAAGTTTTGTTTTGATTTGTTCCCACAGCCTCCACTGTGGGAGCTGAAAGGTTGGTCAGGAGTTTCTTCTTTCTACCATTCCAGGAATCATTTATAAACAGATCTGGAGAACGAACCAGTCTTGGTATGTTATATACCTTGTATTTTGCAAACAAGAATCTTTGAAATTACAGCTATTACCTAGCATGGGACAGCCAAATTTGCCCTTCACAGAGAATATGAGCTGAAGTCCCTGAAAGTTAACAAGAGCTTTTCTCCTGCCTTCCAGGGCTGAGATCTAGAGCTTCACCTACAGCCTGCCTTTAATTCTCAACTCCCCTCTGAAGGAGCGCGGAGCAGGCCACACTCTGGCTTTGCATCCAGAGGCTCAAAGGGAAGGCGCGGAGAGGGAAGATGGGCTGTTGCGATTGCCAGGCACCTCCACACTACCGTTTCCTGCTCCTCTGAGCTTTATTGGAGCCTAAAATATCACATCATTTCAGCGAGTGTTGATGGCTACATCGGTAGTTCTGCAAAATGTTGGTGTTGCACCTTCTCAGTCTTCAGCACAGTGGGCTGCTGACACGCAGGCCCGAGGGTGCTTCTGCAAAGCCCCAGAAGGTAATGAGAGAAGCTGCCTTTTTGGCATGTGCACCTTCGCTGGGAGATGTGCAAGCTGCGGATCTCTCAACAAGCTTCAGAGCCACAGGAACAGGGAACGGTGCGTGGAAGCTAAGAGCTGAATTGATTCAATCCTGGAAAGATCTCTGACTCCAAATCTCAGGCAAATTTATTTTAACAAGTTTTTGAGAGTGTCAACAATGTTTCTGATCTTCTGGGGGTCTTAACCTGTTCAAAGCAGTAATGTGTAGAGCATAAGAAACCTTGTTGGTCACATGTATATGCAGGTGGGCACTGAATCACAAGCAATTTAGTATGGGCTTTTAAAAGGGGGAAGGTATGTCTCAGAAGCCCTTCACCCCACAATCGTGATTCAAGCATTAGACACTGATCAGAGGAGAAAGCCCCAGGCTAGGAGGAAAAAGAAGTTAAAATTTATGGGCTTAAAATGGTTGCATCAAATCTGATCAGAGCACTGAGCAGGTTACAGGCTAGCCCTGGAAATGGCCGGTCTGGGGGCGCGCTGCCCGTCTCTCCCCGCGCGGCCGGGCGGTGAGGGGCTGCAGCGCGCCAGATCGCGCACGAATCCCAGCACTTCCTGCACTCGCTCGTTCTTTCAAGTAGTGATGAAGTTGTTCCGCTGGATCCTTTATGAAAGTTAAAATTGGTTTGTCATTTTCTTTTCGCTTCTCGCACCTTATCTAGTTTCTACATTCTTCCCACTTCAGTAGTCAAAGTGATTGAAAGCCGAAAACTGAGCAGATCTGTCCCTGCAGCAACTTTCCTCGCGTTTCTCATTTGCCGTTGTATCAAACAGGCTCTTTGTCTCTGCAGTCCCCTGATGTTGCCTCTGTTACACGGAGATATTCTTCAGGTCATGGGGGTTAAAAGGGGGCTAAAAAGGAGATCATATTGGACTTGCTTTACACAGACATGTAGCATTAGACCCAACACCCAAATAGAGGAAAGATATACTACTCCTATTTGATGAGCAGCAGGCCAATAAATTCATTAATCATCATTTTATGCCTCATCAAACACTTCCCAAGTTCCTCCATGGGAGTTATACAAATTAGCCACTGAAAAGGCAGTAATTTTAGTTTAGCTAGGTAAGTGCTTTTTGATTGCCTTCCTGAACAATGCTTCCCTTGACAAGCTAATAAATCAGCCCTTTCTGAATCAGAAGTGCAGCAAGTGCGAACAATAACTCCACATAGTTTCTCTGCTGATTTCAGCTGGAAGGCCTAAGAGGATGATCTGGGATCAAAGTCTCTTACTTTATTGCAGAGCGAAAGCTTTCTTTATGAAGAAGAGCTACAGAGAAATGAGGGAAGGGAGGATTTTTTTAATCAATTAATGAGAGAAATCTGGAAACAAAAAGGAGGCCTAAGTCTCCGATGGCAGGGGTGCCGGGCGGCCGGCTCGGGTGGGAGCCGGCCCTGCCACAGGTGAGGCTGGAGGCGTAAACCAAGGGGCTGCTCCTGCGGAGAGCTGCCGCGTACCAGGGCCAGGTGGAATAGAGACTGTATTTAATCTGCGACCAATTGATTCCACCAGTGTTTCAGGTATTTGTATCGTAGGTTGAGATTTGTTGGGTGGCTTTACAGTGGGAAGCGTGGAGGCTGTGCTATCTTATCTTTTCCTCAAATTGCTGCCTTTGACGGTATGATTTTTTTTTAACGGGGCCGTAAATCATTTCACTAATCAGCTGTCACCAGCCACCATGCATACGTTGGCATTCAGCCGGAGAATTTGTTTTGGAAGGCCTTTAGCGACAAAAACTGCGTTGGTATCAATAACCGCCTGTTCCTGTGTCGTCCCTGCGGGTGTAGAACACGGGGGGGCACGAGGGGAGGCCGCAGTAACGGGGAGGGGGCAGAGCGTTAACCGCCTCCTGCGGCGCGGCCCCCCCCCGCCGCTCCGGAGTCCCAGGCTTCCCCCCCCGGGCTCCTCGCCCCGAGGTGTTTCCAGCACGGTGCGTCTCTCCTCGGCATTAACCCTCCCTCCGCGGCATCGCTGCGCCTCTGGAAACCGCCCGGCGAACTGGGAGCCGCTTCGCTCGGTTATCTGGGGACCCGATCCAATTAAATAAGCGCGCATTGAACATTTGCATCCGTCGCGCGTGAGCGCGGAGAGCTCTGTGGTTTGCTCTGAGCGAAGAGCAGCCGGTTTCGCTGGAAGGGAGGTGTCGGGACCCGGAGCCCGCCGCGGGGCCGCGCTGCGTGGGGGCGGGACGCGGCGGGAAGGGGCGGCTGCTGCACGGGTGCCCGCATCGCCCGAGCCGGGCTCCCGGCACGCTGCGAGTTCGCACATGCTCTAAGTAGAGCAGATGAGTAACGCCGTGCGGAGGGCATTTGTTTTCTGCTAGTTGAAGAGATTTCTGGCTGACAGCGCCCGGCGGCGGAGCCCCGGGCCGGGAGCCGCTGCGACCGGGGCTCGGCGGGGCGGGACCCCGGGGGGACGCTGGGCTCAGGCCGTCCCCCTGCCGCGTGTGGCCCCGCCGGGCTGAACTGGCAAAGAGGTCCCTGCCAGCAGACCTGCGAGGGGAGGCGAGAGGGGCCGGGGCACCCCGCGCCCGCAGGTCACCCGTGGGAATGCCGCGGGGCGCTCCCGCTGGGTAACGGGCCTTGGAGAAACGGGGCCGCGGTGCGGGGTGGCCTGACCCGGCGCAGCCCCGCACAGCAGCGCCCGCGTCCCTCGGGACAGCGGCAGGCGCTCCCGCCGAGACAGGGACCCGGGGGGCGGCTTTGGGCCCGGGGGCTCCGGCCGCAGCCTGGCCGGGAGCTGGAAGCTCGCCGGCGGTGCGCTGCGGGGCTGTCGGGCAGGGAAGCGCAGCTCCCGCGCAGGAGCCCGCTCCCGCGGCCGCCCCGTCGGGCAGGGCCGGCACCTGGGCCCCCGGCGAGCCGTGTCCCCGGGCCGGGGCGGTGGAGGAATGCGGGGACAATGCGCCATCTGCCACCGCCACTGCGCCGGGCCGCGGCCGGGAGCGCCGCCGAGTGCGCTGATTGATGCCGAACGCGCCTTGGAAGAGCTCGGCGTAGACTTTGTCTTTCTCTGTCAAAGCCGAGTAAAAAGAAACAGCTGGCCTGAATTTTTAGCACCCATAATTAATTAAGAGCTTCATTCCTGGGATTTGATGATTCAATAAAGCAAGACCCTTATTCCCCTATGTGATTCCGGTGAATATCTACTCCACTCCAGTCCTTTCGGGTCCCAAGATAGGGCAGATTAACACTCTTTTTCTGTGGGAGAGAGGGGGAAAAAACGCCTCAAGATTGCATCCCAGGCGCACACAAAAGGTAAATTCAAAACTGCCACTTGTTCTCTGCGAAGGCTCCTTATTCTCCGCTATTGATGTGTTTGTGCCAGGTTTTAAAGAAACCAGAGGGGGGAAGAGGAATTAACATATTGCTCATTTGGAAAAACAGCCGGTTCTGGTTTTGGTGACACTTGTTCCCTTGCCAGCCACAGATGTCCTTACTAATAATCTAGGCAGGTCGCAGAAAGAGGGGAGCGGGGGGGGCGGGCTCCTCTGGCGCTCCCGTCCCGCTCCCTGGCTGCCCCGGGCGCACCGCACCGCACCCCGGCTGCGGAATGACCGCGGGCGGGGGCCGGCGCCGTTTCCTATTTTCCCTTTTTTAAATTTTGTTTTGTTTTTTTGAATTCATCTACGGTTTGGGTTGAAGTTCCCGCACTTTTCCCTCCTGCAAAACCCTGTGATATTTTTCAGGCGCCGCCTCTAAACTTGCTGCCCGTCTGATTCCCCGTGTTCTCTTGGCAGAGGGGCTTCCGAGCAGTGCCGAGGCGCGACAGGGGAAGATCCCGTTCAGACCCCCTTACAGGGCTGGGGGGGGTGGGGCGGAGGGAGAAGCCCATTAAGCCAATTAGACGCGACCGCGCCGGGCCGGCCGCCGCGGAGGTTCCGCGCCGCACGGGAGCCCCGAAGGTTAATGGGGACAATTGGCAAAGCGGCAGTGGCGGGGAGAGCAGCGGGCGGGCTGTAAACGCGGGCCGGGGTGTTGAGGGGCTCAATTAGGATTTGTTTTGTTTTTAAGCGTGAAAGAGGAAGCAGCAGGGCTGCGGGCTCCCCGTCTCCGAGATTGAGGAGCGGGGCCGGAGGTACAGGGGTTACCCCTCCCCCCCCCGTCTGTTTTCATTCAGGACGGGGGGGGGAGGAAATTTCGCGTGGATGGGACCGCTGGCTCCCGGGGACGGGAACGGCCGGCCGCGGGGCCCTTGGTGGGGTTTTCCTGAGGAAGCCCTCCCCCCATCCCGGGATCCCACTTCCGCCACCCGCAGACCGAGCCGTTCCCGCAGCCGGGCCCGCACGCTTCTGGGGTGGCACCCGCGGGGGGGGGGGCGGCCCGCCGCCGCCTGAAGCCGCTCCACCCCCGCCGTCGGGACCGGCGGGGCGGAAGGGGGGGAAAGCAGAGAGCGGTTTGCTGCGGGCCAGGGTCCCGCCAGCGCGCCTGGGAGCGGGTGGGAACGGCTGAGCCCGGCCCGCAGGGCCCCGCCACCGGCTCCCAAAGCTCCGCTCCCGGGCTCCCCGGTAACCCACGGTAGCTTTCATTGGCAGCAGACGTTATTTTTATTTTAAGATATTCTCAAAAAAAAAGTTTTTTTTTTGATCAACAAATTAACATGCCAGAGGCAAAAAAAAAAAAAAAAAGAGGCAGACGCTGCCCCCTCCCCCCGTTATAAAAAAGAAACTGGGAAAATCGTGCTGATGTTAAAGACAGGCGGTGCGGTACATCTCCCGTGGCGGGGAAAGGGGTGAAGAATAAAATTGCTGTACGAAATCGATGGGGCTACAATAATAGTTATGGTTTAAAATAGGAGACGGGCTGCAACCTGAAGGAAACGGTTAATTCCCTTAGGAATTTATACATCAAACGAAAACCGTATTGAGATCGCCGATAGAGCTATTCAAAATAGCCCCGATTATAAGGAATAGGGCTTTTGAACGAGTGAAGCTCCTAAGCCGCTTTGCAAAATAGCTTTTACAGAGATAGGAAGATCAGCTGGCGAAAGGTAGAGCGACAACTAAAAAAAAAAATCCATAGCTAGATAAATTATTACAAGCTATTTATTTTGAGGCAGTCATTCCACGGCGGGACCTGTTGTCTCCGGCCCGCGGTCCGGAGGGGTTTTGTCGGCTCCCTGCAGCAACGGGGGCTCAGGGGCTCCGTCGGGGCCCGTCCCGCGGCCGTCCGCCCTCAGCCCCGCACACCGGCGCTGCCCTGCCCCGCACCACCGGAACTTTCTCTCGTTTTAAAGGAGGCAGGTGAGCCCGGTAATGGTCACTGCTGCGCGAAAAGTACACCTTCCTGCAGGTCTCCCCGACAGGGAATAAAAGATCCAACCGAGGAATTCGAGCGGTTTTTAAAAATTCATTTATAATTTATAAAGTGACAGAATAACATACTGTTATCCCAGGAATATTTCATTCTTTTACACCTTCAGCTTGAAACAATTTTGATTTAAAACCAGATTATCTACAAAGATCGTATAGCCAAGCAAACACGGACTGCATCTTTGAAACGTAAAATACAAACTACTATTTTAAATGCCATAAAATGTAAATATGCATGAATAAACCTGTTACAGCTAATAAACGGCTCTGGCAAAGTTGAGGCGATTACAAAATAATTATCTGGCTCGTCAAGAAAAAAAACAAAAACAAAACCCCAAGAAAACGGAGGGGTGTCTGGGCTCCGGCGGTCCCGTCGGCGTTCCCGTCGCGTCAACAGCGGCGATGCGCCCGCGTCCGGCTGACACCCGCAAAATCCGGGGTGAGGGGGGAAAACCCCCTCCCCGGGGCCGGGGGCTGGAGCGGTCCCTCGCCGGCATCTGTTCGGAGGGGCTGCGGGACGGGGATGGGCTCCGGGGAGCACCCAGCCCCCTCGGGGAGCCGCTCTGCCCCGCCTCGGGAGCGCGCTCAGGGCCCCGACGCGGGGGGCGTCAGGCGGGCAGGAGCCCCGGCGCCCTTCCCCAGCCCCGGGCGGAGCGGCGCGGCGGGAGCCAAACCCGGGCCGAGTGTGACCCCTACCTGCCGCCGCCGGGAAGCACCGCGCCCGCGGACGGCGCTGCGCGGGCCGCCCCGGGCCGGGGCAGCGGGACGGCCCCGCCGCACCGAGCGGCCCTGCCTGCGCCATCCCCGGGCGCGGCCGCGGCAGCCCCTCTGCGGCAGCGACGCGGGCTAAATCTGGCAGAAAATCGAACTCATTAGCGGAGTTCACCGGCTGATTGCTTTGCATGAAGCGCGACGCTGATTGGAAGTAATTAGGTTAAAAGACGGGGCCGCGCTTCCATTCGGTGTTGCTAACAAGTGCCTTTGTGCCGGCCTGACCGGAGCCTTCACCTCCGGGAGCAGCGTCCCCCACGTCTCGGTCCCGGTCGCGGAGCCGCCCGCCTCTCCCCGGCCCCGCGGGCGGCTCTCCCCGCCGGAGCCCGGCCTTTCAGAAACCGTCACTCCCTCTGAAAAAGGCTTCAGGTACTACTGTACGCTCCTAAGCGCAGATCCGCGTCTCTTCTAAAACGTGCATTTTTTTTCCGCAGCTAATCTGCCCGTTGCAAAAAAAAAAGAGTGGGTTTGATTCTGTTAAAAATCTCCTTTAATTAAATATTTGCATTTTACAAAGGCGGCTGCAGTTTTTTTGTATCTAATAAGTATAGCCTATTTCCTTTTTTTTTTTTTGCATTGTAGTTTAGCTCACACCCAAGAAAAAAAAACAATAGGCATAAAAAATTAAATTAAACTTGTATATATATATTTTAAAACTATGAAACAATTCGGAAAAAGACACAGAAATGTATATATTTATATTATGAAAACAACATTAATGCCTGTACAGGTGTCTCGATTTCATAATTTACTTCAAAGATACTGTATTATCAATTTAAATACAAAAAGCTACATTAAATATACAGAATAAGATTTCATACAAATCTTTCTTCTTTGCGTGTGTGAGAGAGAGCGTGTCACTCGTTTGCTTTTCACTTGGTTAAGACATTTCTGGGCGGTTTCCACCCAGCCATTTCCGATAGACTCTATAAAGTTTTGAAGGGGGGGTCGGGGTCGGGGGGGAGCTGGTCTTTTTCTGTTTGTTTTCATTCTGTTTTTCTTTCGGTAGTGGAAAAATAACTGCCGAAGCAATTTATTATTTCTCTCAATAAATTAAAAAAGGAAAATAAAATGAAAGAACCAACCCCCAGTCCCGGGCGGGGACGCGGAGGAGAAGCCGACATTAAATGCTGGACATACCTTTCTTCAGTTCGTAGGGCGAGTCTTTGCAAAGGTCCGCTTGCGGCTGGCTCCGGATCATTTTAGCGTCTTTCGCCAGGCTCTCGGCTCTGCCCAGCACAGTCTGGTTCAGCCCGTTGAAGCGGGCGCCGGGGGCGGCGGCGGGCCCGCCGGCCGGGTGCCCGTGCAGGGCCCCGAAGGAGCCGTAGTTCGTGTACCCGGGATAGAAGGGTGCGGTGTAGTAGAGCGGCCGCGGCAGGACCGCCCCGTTGGGGAAGGGGCACTGCGGCGCCGGCGAGCGCGGCCGCGGCGGGGAGCGGGACGGGCCCCCGCCGCCAACCAGCACGGCGGGGCCGGGGGGGGCCGCCTCGCCGCCGGCCTCCTTCGCCTTGTCCGCCGAGGTGGCGATCTCGGCCAGCGACCAGAGCTTGGGCTTGGCGAGGGCCACCTGCTGCGGCGAGTGGATGACGGAGGCGGCGGGGCCGGCGGGCAGCGGCGGGTGCGGGTCGGCGGCGGAGGGCGGGCGGTAGGGCGGGGGGTCCTCGCCGCCCGCCGGCGGCAGCCCGCGGCCCGGCGGGCACGGCCCCGGCGGGGAAGAGCCAGGCGCCTTGGGGGGGGCGGGCGGCCCGTCGAGCCGCTCCTCCGCCGGCTCTTGGCAATCCGAGTCGCTGAGGCCGCCCTCGGGCTCCCGGGGGCCGGGGGACTCCTGGAGGCGCTCGCAGCCCGGCGCGGCCTTGGGATCCGCCGCTCCTGGGGAGGGGGGGGAAAGGAGAGGGGTGGGGGGGGCCGCTCTCGGGCTCGCCCTGCGCCCCCAAACCCGCCCGCCCGCTTCGCCGCTCGCCCCCACACCCCCCCCCCCCAACCCGGGCCCGGCCCTGCCGTGGGCCCTCCGGCTCCCCCCCCCCGGCTCGGGGGGACAGGCCGTCCCGCCGCCCCGGGGGCAGCCCCGAGGGCGCGCCCACCGTGGTCCCCGTCGAGCCCGCTGCCCCTACCTGCGTCCGGCGTCCCGGGGTCCCCCTTCTCCTCCAGCTTCTGGGGCTCGTCCTCGTCGTTCTTCTCCAGGTCGATGTTCTCCTCTTCCTCCTCGTCCTCGCTGCGGTTCCGCGGGGTCCAGGTCATTTTGTTCTCCTTCTTGAGCCGCCGCCGCGCGTTGGCGAACCAGGTGGAGACCTGGGTGAGGGTCATCTTGGTGATGATGGCCAGCATGATCTTCTCGCCCTTGGTGGGGTAGGGGTTTTTCCGGTGCTCGTTGAGCCAGGCCTTGAGGGTGGCCGTGGCGTCCCGCGTCGCGTTCTTGCGGTACGCGGGGTCCCCGTAGGGGTAGGAGCCGAGCGGCGCCGCGTACGGGTGGTACCCCAGGGAGCCGGCCATGCCCGGCGTGTGGTCGTAGGGCGAGCCCTGGGGAGAGAGGGGAGAGAGGCCCGGCGGGGCCGGGTCAGGCGGCGGCGGGGCGGCAATGACACGGCAAGGGCAGCGCCGGGGCCTGCCCGCGGTCCCGGCCCGCGCCCCGCCGCCTCTCCCCCGCCGCCCGGCCCTGCCCGGCTGCTCCGGCTTCTCCCGCGGCTCCCTCCCGGGAGAACGGGCGGAAAGGCCTGGGGGCTCGCCGGGGCCGGGGGACTCGGGCCCCAGGAGGCCACCGGCCGCCTGCAGCAGTCCGACGCCTCTCCCGCAAATGCAGGCGCGGCGAAGCGAGCGGGCGGCGCGGCGAGGGGGCAGACAACGGCGGGGGGACCCTTCCCTCCCTTCCCTTCCCCCCGGGCTGCGAGCGCGGCGGGCAACCTGGCGGGCTCAGGCGGCCGGGCCGGGCCGCTCCTCGGCCAGGCCGGGGGCAGGAGGAGGAAAAGCATAAAGGGAAGAAGAGAAAGAGAATAAGAAAAACAAAAAACAAACCAAAAACAAACAAACAATTTTTTTTAAAAAAAAAAAGAAAAGAGAAAAAGAAGATAAAAGCGCAGGAAAGAGAAAGAAATAGAAGGAAAAAGAAAAAAAGGAAGGGAGAAACTATGAAACTCTATCTAGAGCCTAAAGAGAGGAGGGAGGCTGAGAAAAACTCGCCGGGTTTCGGGGGGACCGGCGGGGATGCCCCCCGCCCCGGGCGGCCCCGCCGTGCCCTGCCGTCCCCGTCCCTTCCGCGGGGGATTAGAGCCCTGCGCGATGTAAGCAGCCTAATTATCGCCGTGCGGGGGAAAGTTGCCGGGGTTTATCGCCCGGATTTCTCCCATCGCCGGCCGCTGCTGGGCTCGTTCCCTTATCAGTCACAACAAGCCGATTGTTGCGGAATTACGTTCTATATTAAAAAAAAAAAAATAATTTTTTTTTTGGAGGGAATGAAACCGGTCCCCGCCTGCCCCAGCCCCGTCTCGCCCGGTTCTCGCCGTGCCGCCGCTTCTCCCCGCCGCTGCCGCCGGCAACAGTGCGCGGCAGCACGGGGCGGCGATGCGGGTGAGGCGGACGGCGAGGCGGGGTGCCGCGCTCCCCTTCGTCCCCGACACCTCCGAAACCGGATCGGAACAAAAAGCGGGCGGCCGCGGGATGCCGTCGTGCCCGGCGCGGTGCCGGCTGCCCGGGGCTGCTCTTACCACGTAGGAAGTGAAGGCGGCGGCGGCGGCGGCGGCCGGGTCGGTGCCGTACTGGAGGTGGGAGTTGTAACCCGGGGAAGGGGCGGTGAAGGCGGTAGATCCGGCGTAAGGGGAAAAAGCGGAGCCTGAAGAAGATCTCCCAAGTTCATCGGTCCGGGGTCCGGAGATCACGCTGGTGCTGTACGCCGGGCAGGAATAGAGAGCCAAGGACGCTGACGGCTGGTACAAGTAACCCTGAGGATACGACATGGCCGGGCGCGCACATATACCCGGGGACCCAAGGCGCCGGGAGGGAGCCGCCGCGCTGCCGGGCTGGGGCCGCTGCGGCCGGGGCTCGGCGGGCGGAGCAGCGGGGCAGCGGCCGCACCTTGCTCTGCGCCGGGGCTGCCGCTCCGCGCTCGCCTGCAGCCCGCCGCCCGCCGCCGCTCCCTCCTTTTGCTCCCCCCCTCGCTTCCCCCTCGCTCTTTTTTTTTTTTCCCCTCTCTCCCTCGCGCTTTCTCTCCCCCTTGCACCGGGGGGGGGGGGGCTTTTTTTTTCCCCCCCTCCTCCTCGCTCTCGCTTTCCGAAGGGTCCTGCCAAGATGCTAAGTTGGAAATCGCAGCTCCCGACGCCTTCTGCGCGGCCCGGCGAGGCTCCTCCTTCGCGGGGGTGTTGTCAGTGGCAGGACTGGCAGGACCCCGCTGGGCTGCCGCGGCCGGGCCCAACCAGCGGGAGGGCTCCGCGCTGCCCTCGGCCCTCCCCAGCGCGCAGGGGCTCGAGTGCGCCGGCTCCTGGATGGCAGGCGCCGGTTGAGAGAGCCGCTCCAACTTTCTGCATCTGCTAAATACCGCGGGGGGCTGGAACGCAAGCCAATCAGTCTATGAAAAAAAAAATAGATATTTAATAAGATTTATTAGCCGCCCGGCTCCCTCTCTGCGCAGCCACCCCTACTCTTGCTCTCTGCCCCCTGCCCCTCCCTCCACTAAATCACTGGAGGTGGAATATATTGGGGGGGGGGGCGTGGTGATGGTAGTTTTTCGATTCTGAACAAAAAAAAAAAGGCGATTTTCGGCGGTGAGGCGCCGCAGCCCGGGACGGTCCCGCAGCGCTGGATGCGGGACCTGTTGCGGGGCTCCGGCGGGGGGTGCTCGGGGCGCGGCGGCGGGCCCCGGCGAGGAGCGGGGCTTGGCTTCGCGGAGGGTTCGGGGAAGGGGGGGGTGTTTAGTCTTTGCCGGTGCCGGGAGCAGGGGGGTTGCGGTGGGGGCGGCGGTGGGTCTGCGGGAGCCGCTTGGAGCGGGAGTCTGAGGAGCACGGCAGGTATCCTCCCCCTGCCCGGCTCCCGAAAGGGTCGAGGCGAAAGCGGATTAAAACCGTATGAAGTGGGATAAATCCCCGCCGATCAGGAGGTGTAATCTGCTGTGATTCCGCCAGATACACTGCCCGAAAAGGAGCACATCCCCGTTTATTCTCTCCTCGATTTTTTTCTCTCGCGGCCGAGGCAAGGCGCGGCTCCCGCGGCCCCGGCCGCCCCCCGGGCCTTTCCCGCGGCGGGGGCGAGTTAACTACATTGGTCTTATTTTTCTCTTTTTTTATCTTGTAACTTCGCCATCTCCCGGCCCTAATCCCTCCCGCCGCTGGCCCCGGCGGGCCGGACGCGGAGACGCGAGGAGAGGGGGTGTGATTCAAAACGGGCGGGCCGGGGCAGGAGCTCGGCGGGAGGCGACACCGACGCCGCCCCGCTCCGTCCCTCCGGCGGTTTTCGACCGGCGGCAGCGGCCGCAGCCCCCCAGCCCAGCGGCGGGGCACAGGCTGAGCCTTCCCGAGCAGCCCCGCGGCGGGCCGGGCCGGGGGGCGGCGGCGCCTCGGCGGGAAGGGAGGGGGCGGGCGGGGAGCGCTCTCCCGGTGCCTTCGGGGGGGTTCGCGGCAGGGCCGGGGGCGGCGGGGCGCGCGCGGCCCGCACCACACTACCCAGCGGGCCTGGCCCCGCCAATCCGGCCCCCGCCCCTCCCGGCGCAGGATTGGCTGTCCTCCCGCTAGCGGCGGATCCTCCCCTTCTTCCACTGGCCTAGCGAACTGTCGCTCAGCGCGGGGAGGACGGGGTGTGGAGGGGCGGTGGCATCACGCGTCGCGGTTGCTGGCGAGTGCGGGAGCGGTGCTGACGGGACGGCGCGCGGAGGCGCTGCGGGCCGAGGCGGCCGCCTCCCGGGCCGGCCCATCTCGGCAGGGCTCAGCCCAGCCCGGGGCGGCCGGGCCCGGGCCTGGCCCCGGCCGGCGAGGTGAGGAAGCGGGGCGGCAGCGTCTCCCGCCGCGGGGCGGGACGTCGGGGCCGCGGGGCCCGCTGGCGGGGCTGCCCCGCCGCGCCGGGGCGCCCCCTGCCGGGCGGGCCTCAGCGCTGACCCCCGCGCGCGGGCCCGGCGGCGGGGCGGGCCCGGTCCCGGTGTCCCCGCGCCAGGTCCCGCAGGGAGGCGGCGATGGCGGGAGCCTGGCGAGGCGAGGCGAGGCGGGTCTCGGCGCCCCGCTGCGTGGTGCCGCGGAGCTGCGCGTTGTCTGCCCTCTGTCTCTTTTTCCAGCATTTTTTTACTGGTGGGTGGTTTTTTTTGGGTTGGTATTCGGTTGTTCCGTTGTTTTTTTGTTCCGTGGAAGCGTGCAGTGTCTGCTCTCCTCTCGGCGCCCGCGGCCGTGCCCCGGTAGCCGGGCCCGGCGGCCCGCCGCTCCCTTACCGGCTGGCTCCACACAGGTGTGCACTTTCATCAGTTTTCAGCTGCTTGTCCCTCCGGTGACTGCAGCCGCGGCTCTGAGGCACCGCGGTTCTCTTTCCCCTCGAAAGCGGTTCTGTCCTAATCCTCGGACGGTACCCCTTGCTCGAGGAGTGAGGTATCATCTGGTGAAGTGTTATACATTTTATATTCATTTTATATGTCAGTAGAACGAGTAACCGCTTTTCCTTGCCTGTTTCTTTGCAGGAAGAAGCAGAAGTTTCAGCCGTCTTCCTGTGGCATCTGACTTGTTTGAGGCGGAGGTAAGGCTAATGTCATCTACAATCACCACCTTCAGTTCTGATGTTCTACCGACCTTGCTTCCGTAGGCGCACGTTTTGGGAACTGGTGAGTTCGTGCATACTGTCGTGCATTGCAGCACAGTACCGGGGCTGATTAATAAAGGGCGGCAATAGGACTCTCGTACCGTCAGGACAGTGAGCGTCCATCAAACCGACATTCTCACCGCCTTATGCCACTATTACAGCCTTTGTAGTTCTAAAAGAAGCGTAGATAATTTTTCGAGATATTGAAACATTTAGTTTTACCGTTCTGTTGCTGTGGTTGTCACCTTCACTTCATATCAAATTTGAGACTTATTTCTTAAGGATGTCTCTATTTTCTGCTTTATTTGCACATTGATAGCTCTGCAGAATGACTGGTCACAGCAACTTTTTCCTCAACGGAAGCATATTAAAATGTGAAAGCCTAAGATTGATCTGCTTTGCAGGACTTTTCAGCTCTTTGATTAAAGGGAAATAAGAAGTTTGTTTCAAGACTCTTGTTTATATAGTTCCGTCAGTTCTATAACAAATGTGGGGCTTGAGGATACATTTGCTTCTCTTCATTTTTACTGTACGTTTGAAGGTGTGGAGAAGTTCTTGCTATCGGGTGTTTGCTTAGCAGCTGCCAGTGAAATGATGTAAGTGCAAGCTGATATTAATTCTGTACTTTATATACATTTTGTCATGATTTCTTGGAAGCTAAAACATTAATGCAATAGAGGAAACATTTACTGTTTAATTCTTACTTAACGATGCGTAGGATTTACAGGCTGGCTGTGTGCTCTTCACTTTGTTTAAATTAGGGCTTGTGAATTGAAATTCAGCTTGTATAAATAAATAATTAAGGTCACTATTTTTGTAGCCTTTAGTCTGATGGGCTGGTCCTGCAAAGCTGTTTAAAATGCTCTTTGCTTACTTTAGTAGTTGGATTTCAGTAGGGTTTTTGACAGGAGGGGAACTTGGATTTGAGATGACTGCACACAGTGTGGTGACCTAAAATGTAGCAATATTTGAACTTGCATATCTGTTTTTCTACACTGGTTTTATTTGCGTAATTTCATTTAGAGTTTGCAAACATATGTGGTACAGCATAAAATAGCTTAATAAATTAGTGCATGAACATGTAATAGGGATCAGCTGTGAGTATTTTCTTGCTGGGAGAGGAAGAAAAGGGCTAGGGGTGATCTTGAAAATAACAGCAAACTACATTTTAGAAGTACAGCCACTGGTAGTCTCTAGCTGTAGGTGCTTTAGTTGCAGGTGGCTTGTAGTGGATGGAGTTAAACTTGGGTATCTTGAATATGATACACCTTAATTTAATTACTTTAATAGCTACTTTGTGTTGAAACTTTAAAATCTAACTATCCCGCTTTTATTGCAGTCTTAAAGATCTAATTGTTCTTGTGTGTGTCTGAAATGTAAAACTTTGTGCGAGGAGAGGCAACAGATTGGTTCCGTCATACGATTTTGTTGGGTTTTTCTGAGAGTACTTAAAAGATTATGATGGATAATGCTGTCTTGCCAAAGAATGCCGACACAGGTGTTCATCATTATCTTAATTAAGATCCTGAGAAAATGTCATCTTTCGGCATGAATTATGAAGGGAGATGCATTAGGAGATCATTTCAACTTTTTTTTTTTCTTTTTACAGGGGTAGGTGAGAAGGAGGCTGTTTTCTCAAAACCTTTTTGATTTTTTTTTTTTATCAGAATACCTGACCTTAGACACACACTGAATAATTTGTTTCTTCACTTCAAGTTGTGACTATATTACTGAGAAACCTGTATGTAATGTTAAAGGGATTCCTTGTTAAAAATGAACGAACAAACAAAAATAATAAGAATAATAAACAAATGATCCTTCTTCCAGATTGTTCTGTTTAAAGCTATCCCTATAAACAAAATACAAAGACTCAGGTGGTAGTGGAGATTGCTACTGGAAACATCTGCCAAGAGATGTTTTATACAGTGTACTTAAAAGTATTAACAACTTACACTGATAACAGAACAAAATAAATATGCTTGAATACTTAATTAATTATTCATTTTCTCACCTTTGCACTACCATGGAAGTAAAACTAATTAGCGTGCAAAGAGGAGGAAGGGGCTTCTGTTTTTCTGTGTTAAATCAATAAATTATTAGCTGAGTAAGAGCTAAAGCAATGCATCTAAACTACTGGCTGAAGCATCGGCAGTAAAACTTCGGGGTGCTTTCCTGCAGGTGCTTACTAGTGCACATGGTGCTGCTGACTTCCCTAAGGCGAAGGGCTGGGAGTTACAGGGTCGGTACTCGTAGTGGAAGTGCCGGTGTTCGGTGGCTGTTGGCCCAGGTGAGTGGTCTCGGGAAGAGCCCAGCGAGATGCCCTGTGCTTCTCTCTTGTTCCTTCTGCCTCCGCTTACTTTGCCCGAGACTCCATTTAGCACTCCCTGTGTTTGCGATCTGAGACCGAGGTGTAAACTCCTGAACACCTAGAGTAACTCTTCTCTTCCATGTCCAGCAATCGAGTATGAGGTAGCTTGGACAGACTTCTGCCTTGCTTTTCTTTTTTTTTTTTGGTATGTAAAATCCCTTTTTGTCTGCTAAAAGAAACCTGATTATCAGTCTCAGTCCTTTTTTAAATTGCATCTGCAAACCTGTTTAGTATGTGGAATAAAACCATACACAGCAGTGCAGCTGGCAAGCCTTTCAAGCACGTAGTTATTGTATTGAACATGTAACTCCAACGGTCTTGACAGTATCATGGGAGAACCTGAAACTGTATTTCAGTTTCCTTGAGGTTTCCTGTAATTAACTTCAATGGCGCGATTTGCTTGAATTTGTTGGTATAATATGGACTAAGTTAAGAAAGTCTTTAGGGTTTATTTTGCTTACATATCCACAGGCATATGCAAAAAATAGACTCTCCTAATGGTTGACTTTAGTGGAAAAAACGAAAAACTGCTCTCTTTCATGTCTAAACAAGTTTTTCACTTGAAGCAAGCCACATCCACTGTTCGTTGGCTCTGTATTGTGAAAGAGGAGTGCCTCAGCAGGAAGGACGGCTGTGGCTCCCCATGCCGTTTTATGGGACGTGCGTGTGCCTGTAGTTTTCTGCACGGTGGCAAATTCCCTTTCGACCGCAGGTGCTGCGGTGTGGTGGGAGATCCCGTAGCTGGAGCCTGGCCTCCAGTGTGGGTGTGAGAGGTGGGTGACTTTTAACAGCAGCATCGTGTTCTGAAGGGTTTGCATTTTATCTACCTTACATATATTTTGCAGTCCTTATGACTGGTGTTTGCGAGAGCTCAGCATTACCTAGGAGAAACATAAAGCCACGTAGACGCTGTAGCCTTATACCCAAAGATTTCTTTTTAACAGTTCATAGTTTCTGATTTTAATTAATACTAGAGCTTTTTAGTTTCTGTTCCTTAATGTGGATAATGCAGATGTGAATGATTCTTTAAGCTGTTTTCTGCAGATTAAAGTGGATGTATTTGTAAAGCCAGAATATTCTTTTTGTATACATATATATATAAAAAAATCATTGTTTGAGCAAAAAAGCAAACCAGTGAGATCTTTAAAGGTGAACGCAGATCATCGTAACAGGGACTTTACTAACAAACTTGTGACCGATCACTCGCCTACTTTTCCCAAAGGAGATGCATTTTTCTGAGCACCTTTTTTTTCCCCCAACAGAGCGAAAACTGGCTTTTTCTGTTCAACAGCACATCTTTTTCACAGTATTTCTGAGAATTTCTATCACAGACCAAAAACCCAGCGTTTACCTCTGAAATATTCTCTGCTGGCATCTACAGAACTTTTCATGCCCTTCAGATTTAATTTTGTCTAGAACAATGCATGGTGTAATATGTAGGTCCTCTGTTTTCAATTAAGCTCTTTTTTCGTATCCTATAGTAAAGTATCAATATCCAGATGGCAGTGTGCTGGGATAAAATAGAGACAGGCTTGGCTGCTACTGTGAAGCCAAGGACTAACATTTTAGCCTGTGAGATAAATAAAACTGAGGTTGCGACTCTTGGCATATTGAAGTTGCACTAAATAATGCCACAGTGCTGTTTATTACTGGTTTCGTTGGATAATATGCAGCTATAAAACCTGCTTGAAGCTTTTATGAAGAATACTCTGTCATTATAAAAAGGTGCCTACAACTTCTTCATGATATTGACAGTGTAAGAATTACTTTGTTTGTGTTGACTTCCCTCCTGTTGTCTAGGGAGGACCTTACCCTCTCCCAGCTTCAGTAGGCGTTAGGTTGCATGGAGGTCTCTTGGGAAGAGGACAGCTCTGTAGAGCCTAGGTTTCAAAAGTTACTTTTAAGGTGTTTTTTGCTCTTTGCTTCTTCTTAACTTTATTTCAGTATTGAATTTCTTGCTTCAGTTAAAATTCAGCTGATATTATGTGTGGTATAAACTGTGCTACTGCGTCCTTAAGTAAAACTTAAACCGAGGTCACCAGATATTGCCTGAGAGGTGGCTGCAGAATGGTGGAGAGACTTGGATACTGGCTGAGGTGGTGGGAAGACTTGGTAGCAGGGAAGCGGCTAGGAGGCCGGAACAAGTCCTGGGCTTGTTTGCTCATTCAGTTTCTAGCCCATCATATGACCTAGATTTGTTCATGTAACCTCTGTGCCCCTGTTTACCTAACTGGAAGCTTTTGCTTTTCTCAGGAATGTTCAGGGTGAAATTGGTGTCTGTTCTCTTGTAATACATTAGACTGTTGTGCTTTTGAGCAAAAGCAAGTTGTTAATGCTGTCACTGATTCATTAGCTAAATGCCATTAAATTTCTATATTCCACAGATCTTTCATTTCCATAGGCACATGTTTATGGCGCACCTCATAGAAAATGCAGAATTGAACACCGTCCAGTGGGATGTGGTAGTAGCAGAGTGTCTGTAGGATTGAACAAGCATGCTAGATCAGTGGGTGAAGAAACCCTTGCATTGCTCAGTCTGTAACCCTTCTTTGTAAGAGAAACCTGCTGTCTTAATGAGTGACAAATAGTATCTTTTTGTTCCATTTCCTCGTTCTCCGTATGTCCATTTTCTTGCTTTTATAGAATGCAGCCAAGAGAAGAAGCAGTGAGGTCCATGATGGGGAGAATGAATCCAGTGGTCCATCGCGTCCTGTATCTGCCCGAGTACAGGAAGAGACCTCATACATAGTCAGAACTCATCCGGGCTTGCAGCACTTTTTACCCATATTAAGTCCTATTCAGAGTTAATGGTAAGTAATGTGTTTTGTGTATGTTATGATTCATTAAGTAAGGCATTACAGTAGTGGCACTTTCCTTTGTGGTACTGGGGTCTGTCTCTACCAAAATGCAGAAGCAGTGTTTACAGGTACATGAGCTTTAATGCTGTTTCTGTTATGAAAATCATGTGGTGCAGATAACAAGCATTGTAATAAGTATGCTCTTGGTTTCTTTCTTTTTTGTCCTCTCCAGATGAGCTCAGACTGGTCTAAGCAATGCTGAAGAAGGCAAGAACAGAGTTGGAAGGCAGGAGCTATTGCAAAGCAGGATGCTTCTTCTTTCCATAACACCCAAACATGAAGACTTTATAAACTTCATTAGGTAGAGTATTGATAATAGTGTAATATCAATAATATTACGTGATGCAACTATGCACTGCTTTATTGTTCAGTGATCATATGGAGCAGCATTAAATAAATTAACATACACTAGAGGCTTAAATGAACACGATGAGTGAGAGCAATAAATCGAAGGTGAGTTCTAGAGGAAATGCTAATAGCTTTTTTTAAACCAGTGTCTTTTCTTTTTTTCAGCTCTTTCCATGAGCTATAGTTCTTTTTTTTCTTGAGAAAGATGGAATGAAGAAAAATACTTTTTCATTCAAGGAATTCAAGCTAGTTCAGCTTCTTAACCAGAAAGAGTTCACAGTCCTCTTGGCTGTTACAGCATCTTGATGCTTTGTCCAGCAGCAGATAGCACTCATAATGCTGACCCATGAACTGTCCATAAACATCTGCAGTGCCGCGGCGTGTGCTGCTCTTTCTTCTTAGGGCTTCCCCCATCGGGGAGCTGTTGTGAAATGTCTGCTGTGGTGCAGCCCTCTGTGACCCCTTGCATCCTACGATGGAATTTGCAAGCCTTTTTCTGTCTGGAACTTGTGGGAGCTCCCTCCTGAGCCCAATAGTTCTGAAATATTGCAAGAAAAGATCTGACGGTGTTGTCTGGGAGATGTGACTGACTTAGTAATTATTAACATTTATTAAATGCGCTACAATGGAGGGGAAGAGTCATTGCCTTCATTTTCACAAATAGAACTGGCACGTAGGAAGAATGGATCTTCTGTGATTGTTGACCCACCTAATTAGGTGATTGGCACAAGAAAAAACAACCTGGCTCAGGAGGACGGCACCAGGGAAAGATGCCGATGTGTTCAGTACAGCACACCACTTCTGCCTCCGAGAATGTCTTAATGTAGTAAGCAGGGTTTCCCCTCTGTGGGTGTCAGTTGGCCAGTTAGGAAATGCAAAAGGGCTGATGAGCCTGAGTCTGTCTCTCTGTCAGATAGCTTCGTTGTAGAGCTCGTGCAGGGGAAAAGTGAGGTACTGCAACTGATTTCTAGGAGCTACTCTTGTTTTTAGCGATTACTCACCCCCTGCCTCCTCCCGCGTCCTTTCACAATAGAGTGGCCTTTCCCCAGGATGAGTTGATTCACTTCACGGCTGGTATTTGCAGTTTTCCTGCACTTAGCCTCTAAGGCAGTAACTGTTTCTTTTGGACTAAGACTTTAGTTTCTTTTTTTTTCATAGTTTATTTTGCTAAGAAAGAGAAGCTGTCCAGCTGCTACAAACAATAGTGGTTTTGATGTGTATCAATAAAGAGTTAGAGTGTGTGTTTTCCATGTAGAAGATAAAGAGACTTAAAACCTACTTTAAAGGAAGGCAAACCTTGGAGAGGTTTACTTAGATGTACAATATACCCTATTCTTTCATTTTTAAAAACAGTATTAAGGGATTTTTTTAAGAAAAGAGAAAATAATTTCATCTTTTTGATTGCATTTTTTTTTCTTGGTCTTACAGTTTTGAGATAAATACTCAGAAATAGGAGTTGGTAAGGTTAATGTGATTAAAACGAATATGTGATAACGGGCTCTGCACATTAACGATTAAAAGCTCAAATTAAAGACTCCAGAGTGAAACACTGCATGAAGGTTTGCGAATTTTGTTTGTGCAGGGAATGCAGGCTTAGGCCCATGGTTGCAGTTGTGCAACAGTTTCATCCTGTCTGCTGCTTTTTTGTCTTGGCTGATCTGCACGGAAGTCTCTCGGACACTGTACTGTCAGGGTGAAAATGTAATCTGGGGTGAGGTGTGGGGACAAACGAGGAAATAATTTCAGTCCAAGCATTAGTGTTACTCTGTAAAAATAGATTAGTTCTACAGAAATGATTCACATTTACAAAGATCAGTTTATAGCATTTTGACTGCACAGTAGTTAATTCTTCATATATAAATTGATCCTTTATACAAATGTAATTCCATACGTAACAGTTCATCTCTTTGAGTGCAAGTTGAAAATATATTATCAATTAATTTATATAGGTTATGGCTTGCTTTCCTCTGTACTCTGCGGTGGTTACCTACACTAAAGTTGGGCTGGTGTGTGGTTAATGAAAATTACATGTGAAATGTAATATGTAGAGGAGAAAGAATCATTGAAATCTTTATTGCTCTTAAAAAGACAAAGGTACCGCGTATAATTCTGCTTTCTTAGTATCTTGAGAATTTGATGCGTTATTCTGTTATGAGCAATTTGGAGTGAATGACATTGAAATGTTTTTAAAATAGTTAGTACCAGAGATAACTGCTCACCTTTTGTGAAGCCTAGTTTTGTGTCAAACTGGTTTTGTTTGCATTTTGAGAGGCGAATTTATAGGCAGTCTTCCACTGAGAAACAGAAGCATCTTGGGCTTTCATGGAGAGACAAACCTAGCTGTTGTATCTGTGAAATTGGCTAATGTTGCAACCATTTAAATGAAGTGTTTGTTTACATAACAACAATGGCATTTCTCCTCCTCCTCTTGCGGTTTTGTCCAACTAGATGTTATGAGTGGCAGTTGCAGTGACTGCTAAGTGTTTAAATGATGACACCATTATGTGAAGTGATTTTGAAATGAGAGATTCCAGCCAAGAATTACATCTGCTCTCATCTCCTTCAAATCATACTCTCTGGCTGTGCAGATTATGATTGATTTGTTTGTGACAGATTGCAGGAAACAGTCATTGATTTTTCAATATTTTACCTTAAAATTATTTACAGTTGTAACCAAGGGGAGGTATTTCCATGGGCTGTCAGCCCCTGAAAGACTGGGATAATATTCCCTGTTCCCTGACAAGACAAATTACCCATAATGAGTGCAGTAGCTGAAGGGTATACTTTTATTTTAAAATATGTCAATAACCCCAGTGACTAAACGAATATTGATTCAGCATAATGAAGCCTGAGTAATGTGAAAATGAGCTCTTCAAGGAGCATGGTAAAGACGTTCTTTTTAGCTTGTAGCAAGAAGCTTTTCATTCTTTACTGTTAGGTAGTTGAAATGTGCAGTCTTAAACAAGTCATCCTTAAACAGTAGTAATATGTGGAATAATGTAACAAAATAACTTGGCTGGTTCTGTCTATGGGTTGGTTTTTTTTCTGTTTTTTTCCCCAAGTTCTTTTTCTTCAGTATCTTTCAGCAGATCAAACATCTGAAGAGAAAAATGCAAGTTATCCAGGGCAGAGATAGAATTACTATTGGTGTTAATGTCTTTCACAATAATATTCTTCAGCCAGCCTAATGGCATTTTTAAAGTGGATTCTGCATATATGGGCATGGAAATGCATCTAAATAAACTCTAGATTTAATTTCATATTATTGACTTCTTGGACATATTGATGTGTGTTCTATGTGATCGGTCTAATATTCTTGTCCTTGAACAATTTAGAATAGCTGGTTTATGAGAACCTAGATATACTGTGTTATAAAACTTAGTTACCGTAGTGCACATTTTTCTTTCTGGTGCCTTGTAACACTGCATGTTTCTTACC